>NC_073705.1:56506190-56810022 GCF_023634085.1 Falco cherrug
GTTACTTGGATGTTTGCTTGTTCTTGTGATTTTAACAAAATACACATTTCTCCCAAACTGATAGAAAAACAGCTTTCAGTATCCCAGTAGTAGGCTGATACCCTCCTGACTGCCTGACCTTACATGACCATGTGAAGACATTTAAGACTTTTCCCCTGTCACAGTATTAACCAGTGGGGATGCCCAGCTGCCCCTGAGCCTGCACCAGCACAGTGAACCTCCCGAGCCTCCTTCCCAATCCCCATCACCTGCATTCAGGGATTTTCTCCTTTGCCCTGGGCTGCTGCTCAAATCTCCCATACTTTAAAGCCTAACAAAGACAAGGTTTAACAGCAATAAAAAGAGCAAGAGAGTGAATGAGAGCCTGACAGAGCTGAAAGCATCCAAAGAGAGGTGACAACCAGGAGCGATGTTTCGAATAAGAAGTTTGCAGAAACCTGCCCCTCTGGTCACCTAGAAGAAGGGTTTCCTTT
The DNA here is from genome assembly GCF_023634085.1 of Falco cherrug. Lineage (NCBI taxonomy): Eukaryota > Metazoa > Chordata > Aves > Falconiformes > Falconidae > Falco > Falco cherrug. The sequence continues at coordinate 56,506,664 of NC_073705.1, forward strand.
GAGAAAAATGAAATTAGGTGAGAAGAAAGCAAGTTTGGGGGGGCTGGCAGAGAAACAGGTGAGGTTTCCCAGGGAAACAGTGATTACCTCTGTGATTGCCATCCACGTGGGTGTGCTTATTGCACGTGAAAGCTGAACCCCAGAATGTGCCACTCCGGTGGCATTTATGCTCCTGCCTTCAACTCCGTCTTCCACCTATGTGAAGCACATGGGAAAGATGCAGAAGACAGGGAAACACAAAGTCAGAGACGCTGCAGAGCCCAGCCACAACTGCTGCAGGGGGAGAGAAATAATGAGGCAATCTTCAGCTCCCCAGGCGTGCGTTGGGCTCACAGGCAAAGCACTGATGTAACCCACCTCAGCGGTGTCTTTCCTTTAAGTTATAAAGTCTCCCTCACAGTGTCTGCTTGGCTGCGTGGGCTCTGTGCCGCAGGGTTTGCTTTGGGAGAGGCAGGCAGGCAGCCGGGCAGTTCTGCTCCAGACAGGCAAAGGCTCTGCTGCTGCCCCACAGTGTGCCGCTGTGTCACATTTGCAGCATTGGCAGAAGAAGTACCTTATTTACCCTGATGCGGGGTGTGGGAGGGCATTGGCTGCCTGTGACCACCTGCCTCAGCTGCCTTCTGGGGAGGGCAGCTCCGAGGCAGTAGAGGAGCTCAGTTTCTATGAGAATCGTGTCCTTGACCTCTGGACTTTGGCCACAGGAGCAGCTTTTTGTAACAAATATTGGGGTATTCAGCATGGACTGATGCCACAAAATCCTTCCACGCAGGTCCAACACTCACTGCAGGAGCGGTGTGTTCTCCAGACTGCAGCATCAGCACTCCCTGGACCGGGGAGAAAAGCTGCTGAACCTCATTCTTCATTCTTTCCCATCACTAACAAGTCAGAAGATAATTTTCACTATTTTTGTTATTTTTTTATAAAATAAAATCAGTATCTTTCATCAGAATTTTGCATACAAGTAGTAAATCCAATTACTCCCCATTGTTGCAAGCAAAGCCGACACCTCCTGGGTTATTTTCTTTCCTGCCCTCCCCTCATTTAGCAGCCCCATCCCTGGATGTTTCTGCAAAGTGAGCCATGTGTATAAAAATACATTTCCTTTAGCAAATACTTTGGCTTTATGTTTTCTGGTTTTGTAGTGCAATGAATATCCCCACTGCAGATCTATTGTTCCCTTTTTAATTCTTAAAAGGGAGAAAAAACAGTTAAGTGTTTGCAAAGTCTTATCCTATATTTTCAGAAGTGGAAAATAAATGAAGTGAGTTTCATTTCAGGAGGGGTTTTTTTTCAGAATATTCCCTGGGGCAAAATTTTGAAGCAGCAGCAGAGTCAGGTTGTATCAAGCATGAACGGTATCATACATATATATATACACATGCACACATATATATATCTATATATATCAGGTTTCGACATTTGAAATCATCCTAGCAAAATTCCTCTTAATTTTATATGTTGCATTAATTTCAAGTCAAGTCTGTGCATTATGACTAGAGTCTGCTGAGTCAGGAGTATGTACATGTTTTTTCTACTTTTATCATTATTCCTTTATGGTTTCACAAAAATTGAGTCTTGTTATAATTCAGCCACCCTGACTGATACCATGCAATTTGGCACAGAGTCCTTCTTTATAGTTCTCTCCCAATTCACCTCTTCCTACAAGTGGGTGTCTTTCATTATGGCTGACATTAATACTGAATGAACTAACAGCTGCTTCTTGCTAATGAGCCGGAGCAAAAAGAAATCTCTCTCGGCGGCTGCAGTTTCAGGCTTGGCAGCTTGCCTGCCAAAATCTCTTAGAAGGAATCTGGCTCTCTAGAAGCAGGGGTCTAAAATGTTTTTAGCTTTCTGTTGAGTTGTGGCAACATTTCATGCACTGGAAGTATGTTCCTAAGTGGGAAAAGCAGAAATATGTGTTCATTTCATGTACATTCCCTACTTTAAAAGTTAACCATAGTACTACATTTCTATGTGATCACGGCATAAGCATCCAAGTGCCTGGAAATCTCTTAATATCCTCCCCATGCTCCCATGTGCAATGTTATAACACAATAAAGAACCAGCAGATGAAGAAAAAAAGTCATTTATGTATTAAAGACGACCCATACCATATGGACCTGAGCAGAAGACCAGCTCGACAGCACTGCAGGGTGGCATCCGTGTGCCCTCTGACCAAGGCCAGGTACCCAATGTGGGACCCTGCCTGGGGGTCAATGGGCAGTTTGCCATTGAAGGAAAATGATGGGGGCCGGATTCTGCCCATCCAGGATGCAGTCCATAGCCAGAGGCACATGGGCATAACAATAAGCTGAGGAATTGCACAAGGTTTATTTTCAGTTTCTGTTAAGTCCCACTGAGATCAGTATCAACAGCCCAGTGCCCTCTGTTAAGCACATACTTAATTTACACTGACGCTGGCTGACATATTTAAGTGCTCTGTGTCAAAACCCCATTTGTTCTCCTTGAAACGTCATATTCAGGAGGGTGAGGGGACACCAAATGTGGCAGTAACCCCAGAAGGTCACAGGCAGATCAAAGACATGGAATTATTAACCAGCTCAGGGTACTCTACCATATATAACGGGAGAGATCAGTATAATTAATTGATATAAAAATAGCTGGCAATTAAAATGTTATGAGCATTTATGTGTGTGCATACATATATATATATGTGTGTGTACACACAAGGTTTTACTGTGAGTGAATTTTTTGGAGGTTTTGGGGCTTTTTCCCAAACAACACATTTGGAGGAGCCCCTAATTTGCAGAGCTTTTATTATAGTCAAACCACCAAAGCATAATTTTCCCACCTAGATGAAACACGTTTATGTACTTGGTCCATTTGTTGTGTTCTTTATTCTATCTTACCCCAAGTTTTGCCAGCTTTTTGAGAAACAGCTAGGGAAGGAACATTTTGAGCTTGGACAGTTGTAAGAAGCAGGTCCCTGCGGTGAGGGCAGAGCGTGACCAGCCAGTTTCCCTGGGGACGCGGGGCAATGCCAGGGCAGGGCAGGTCCGAAGGCATTGCAGCTCCCGCGACCGTCACCCTTCACCATGCTTAAGAAGCTTTCTTGACTAGAGACAAGTAGTTTTTTAATAGCTTCATTAAGATAAACTGTGCGTGTATGAATGTCTCTCCAACCAAGATGAGAAATACTTTCTTTTGAAATTCTAATTACCAGCCGCAGCGCATTACAATATGACTTTGTATTAGAGGACAGATTTAAGGTTAAGGTTATGGTTAACCAAGCTGGACAACTGAAACTAGAACCAAATGAAGCACTGCCTTGATTATTTTAAATAAATGAATGCTTTAAGAGAGGATCCCGTGGCAGAGAGCATTCAGATGAACCTTAGCAATGCTATCTGTAGTATATCCAAAGGAAAAGCAAGGGGCTGAAAAACCTGGAGCCTGAGGGGACCTGAGCAGGGAGCGGCTGCAAGGCAGGCTCACCACCATGAAATAGTCCTTTCTGACACTGATCTGAAAAAATATGAGAAAAAAACAGCCAACACTTTCTTTTTCACGAGCATAACTGCAAAGTTTCTGACAAGTTCGGTGTTTTTTTCAGCCCTACAATTTTCCTTTAACTAGAAAAACATTTCCCCAGGAACATTTTACTGTCTAAAGCAAACTAAAGATGTCAAGTTAAGCTAAGAATATTTCATCTGGAGCACAGCGGTTTAATTTTTGACTCATTTTCAGGATTTACATTGACTATTCAGCAACCAAGAGATACAGGCCTTGAATTCTCTTTGTCTTCGCCTCAAATCTATTCAACGAGGTTACTCAACAACAGATTCAAGTGTGGAGTTTTTTAGGGGCAGGGGAAGAGTTTGGTGAACTAAATTTTTCAACGATAAACAGAATTGTAAATCAGAATGACTTAGTTACTGTATTGCAAAAGATCTTTGAAACATCGCCTCTTTTTTAAATTCAGAAGTTTATAAAATTTGTCAGATAACTTTGAAATGCAAAGTACAGCAGGTTTTATTTCTCCATTTTGGTGAAATAAAGCATCATGGAATCAGTTTTTCTTATTTAAATAGCATGAGGCAATGTGAGCTGGTGCTCTCTGAATGCAAAGTAGGGAAACACTTAGATCAGAAGGATTAGTGCAAAAAACATCTGCACCTCTTGTTAACCATAGGGACCATCTAGTAGAAGTGATTCGGGGTTTTTTTTACCCTTAATTGGAATTCATTATAATAACTTTGCTTCAAAGTAAACATTAAAGACATTTCTGAGCTCTTTATTTTCACGTTTACCTAGTTAGAGTCCATCTGGTTTAGGCTATTCTGAACAATATCTCTTTGGCGTAAAAGGCTGGACTTTGAAGAAATCGCCGCTGCTAGCAGCCTAAGGATGCCAGCTGTCCTCAAAGCCAGCCCTCGCCTGATCCTAGGTCATTGCTACAAGCTCAGGTTACGCTGTCATGTCACATAAGGGCTTTTCCGTTTTGAAGACCATGTGAGCCCATTTGCTCAGGAAGAAGAACTTCGATGTTCATCCAAATCAGTTACACATTAAAGATGCTTTTATAACAGGAGGATTAATAATGTTTGAGACAGCGGATAGCCTGTGCACACAGAGAGGAACTATCTGACAGACATACCTGAACCATTTAGAAGTTCTTCAGGTTGGAGATACTTTAGTCTGGAGATACTTTAGGTATGTTAATTGTAAATGCAAATGTAAGGAGCAAATGTACAGAAAAGGCCCTTGGGGTGGATTACAGCATGTAACGCATTTTTAGGAAACCCCTTCCAGCTTACTTCAGTGAAATGCTTGGAACTCTGGCAGTCCTTGATGATTTCTTACAGGGACTGGAATTAGTCATCAGCATACAGAACTAGATGAAATCACAGCTATAAAGGCTACTAAGGAGGTACCACCTATGATTACAAAATAAAAACATTAATCCTCTTCCTGTAGAGATGTCAGAGGAAGAGGTCCCTTCTCCTACATGACATTTCAGGATAACACCGTTGTGGCAGTGACTGCCTTGCTCTCTCCAGGCTTTGGAAAGCAAGAGAACTGCGCACATGGGAGAATGTGGCTAGAGGAACTGCTGGTGATGGGAACTCCATGGACCTTTGCACAAAGTATTGCCAGCTCCCAGCAAAGGGATCCTCCTAATATCCCTGTTGGTAAGCTGCGCTGGGACGACCAGAGAGGTTTTGATACAGAGTCCCCTTGCAGAGGATAGACCCTGCATTTGCTGCTGCTTCAAACCAGCTACTCCGTTTTGCCCTGTGCATCCTTCAGATATCCCCGTGAGGTCTATGCCAAAGCACAAATAATGCAGGTGAGATTTCAACGGCGTTGCAGAAAGCAGCTCTCCATCCCAGTGAGTGCCGGCAAATGAGCCCCCAAGCCTGCTATTCCTCTGCCTTCAAATGTCAGGACAAAATTAGCCCATGGGCTCTGCTTTGAGAGGCAAGCCAGCGGTATGTATAGCAAACATGGAGCCTTGTATTTTTAATCCCTCAAGTACAATGTGCTTTTGGAAATCATAACCCTACACTAATTCTGAATCCCACGCCTGAAGGAAAACAGAGCAAGGGAAAGATCAAAGAAAGTATTAAAGTTACATTCTGCATCCTTGGTAAAGCAGTGTGTCCCCATGCCCTGAAGAACACCGTCAATGGGGTCACTTAATCCTCTTCATGTCTCCAGAAAGGTTAGAAGAAAAAAATAGTGTAAGAGAACATCAAAGCAAAAAAATCACAGTTCAATATCAATATGCCACTGCCTACAGTTTACCCCATGGCTGTAATAATAATGTCAAATCTACTTCCCCAGGTAATGTCCCGTAGGAGCTGTGTCAAAATGACCTCATTCCAACAGGTCACACAACAGCTCTCATTTGGCTTGGGCTTTCCGTCATCCTGACTTGGCCCAGCCACCCAGCAGGCAGAGCATCCTCCCAATACGCTCTGCTCCAGCTCTGCCTCCATTCCCCTTGCAAAATGCCTCTCACTCTCTGCTTACAAGCACCTTGTTTTCCCACCATGCTAACAATGAGGATGCACTTTCAGTAATCATTTCCCATTATTGTCACTAGGATGCAAGCCTGCAATATTCCTTGGATTGCAATCTCGATAATGGTCAAAATGTGCCATCCACAGTTTTTCATCGAAGAGCACAAAGCATTTATATGTAGCAGTGTTCACAAAAAGTGCTGAAAAAATATTAGTTCTAATTCCTTTCAAAATGACACATTATTACAAGGGTATTAGCTGAAGTTTCCAATTTTTCTAGTTCCTCTGATTTAGGAAACCAATGTAAAGATTTCTAGGCACTGTTGTATGAATAATTTAGCACTTGCTCAATTCATCTTTGAAAAACTTCCCTATTTTACCAGGATCAAGAAAATGCCGACAGCACCCTTGACATATCACACCACAAAAGTAGATGAGTAAATTTATGGTTAAAAGACAGATTAATGCCCAATAAATCTCAAAATATGGATCGGTAGGTCTTAGAGCTGCAAACCCTGAGTATGTATGAGATGCAGACTTTTCCTGACTGGTAGGTTGAAAGACTGCATTACAAGGTTGGGAGGCATCCTATTACTGCTGATTTAGGCTGAGAATCCAGTGGAAACTGGTTGACATCAGGCACTTTAAAAATCAGAAGATGCCATTATGAGTTTAAATAAAGATTTAGAATCCACATTTACTTTCTTACCTCTGAAAGTGTTGGCATTTATGAATAAGGATTTTGAAATGAAAATGTATTGTCTGCAAGAGGGCATATCAAAGGAGGACCTTGTGGTCAAGGAGAAGCCATAAAGTCAAAATCAAGACTAGGGTGAATGGAGACACTTGCTCACACAGAGGCCTTCTAAAAGACACTTTCTCATAAGGAATGAGGATAAAAAGGGAGCAGGAAGGGAATTCGCACACAAGCAGGCTGATGGCATTCATTCTGAGCCATAAACACTGGGAGCAACAGGATCATTGACATTCAAAGAGGCAAATCTGTGTTGGCAAATACCCTTTTTTGTTCCAGCAAAACTTTTCTGGCATGATGATTCAACACTTCCCCATGAAACTCTGTCTGCTGGAAGCCTTCAGAATAGCTTTAGTATTATATCATTAGAGAGCTCTAATTCAGTGGGAGACGATACATTTGAAACATCACCTTGGATTTGCACCTGGTTGTTATTGCTTGAACTCAGAGGTAGCCAAGGTTCTCAGCAAATCTGCCTCAGGAGAGGTCTGGGAATGCAGCTGTGTCTGTAAACAAGTGAATCCAGACGCTTCCCCGATGCAGTGAGTGTAACAGCCCTTTGAAGTCACCAGTGCATCTTACCTGTTATTAATTTTACAGTAGGAGGAAATGTAGAAGTAAACCCCTTGCTTTAAGATTAATGCTTGTGAGCTCAGTGCTAAGTATTATTTACCCATAAATAAAATTATACTGTAGTCATTGAGTCTACGGTGGCTACACATTACTGCTTTCCCTGCAGCCGAAATGTAATTCTGCAGAAGCACTCCCACAAGTGGGCCGGCTGTCTGCTTCTACCAAATGCTCCCTGGGAAGTAACTAGAGATATTTCACTGAAGGAACGAAGCAGAATTAGTTGTGACTTGTTATTTCCAAAAAAAACATAGATATTTTTTTTTAGTGTTTTGGAGGGAGAGGTGCCCTGCCCACCCTGCTCACACGACCTCCCAGCCTGCCCAGTTTTTGTGCTTTGGCACAGTGATGCTGATTGTTTCCAGGCATCCTCTGTGTGCACCCTCTCCCCAACTTGTCCCCGGAATGCTTTGCATCCTTAACCCTCACATCTCTTCCAGGTACCCAGAGCCTCTGTTTTGAGATGCCCTATGACTCTGCACACACCCCACCCCCCTGCACCCACACCCCGCTAACAGGCTTTTGCATTGCAACCAGTGCTTCTTTCATGATGAAGGTACCTTTCACTCTTACCTTCTCACCTTCATGTTCTGCGTGTGACTCCAGCCCTAGGCAGCTTTTGAGCTTGGCCTGGAGAAGCCAGATATTGTGCCCCGTGAATTTGCATTACAATTGCTCTTCCAGTTCCCACCTTCTCATGCAGCTGTTCACCGGAGCTGCAAAGGGTGCTTGATTCTACACTGGGAATGAGGAATGAGGAACACGCTGCTGCCAAAGGGAGATTTGCCTTTGGGAGCCTGTGCCCAAAGCAGTCCCACCACATGGCAGAGACATGAACCTGCAGGTAAGGACTGGTTTAAAGCAAGTGTAAAGCCCCAAGCAGTCTGTTAGGAGACAGGAGAGCAAACAGCCACCTTTACACTGCTGGACTCTGCAACGTCTTCCATCAATGCCATAAGGGCTCCAGGTGGAGAAGAGGTGCCTCATCTGGGGTGGTACAGCTTTCCTTTCATATGCTTTTGCCATCTCAGCAGGATCCTCATCCCACGCATCATCCCCGGTGGGAATGCGAGCTCCATCATCTCGGCCAAGGAACCTGAAACGTTGCCTCCAACATTTGGTAGGCAAAGCTGGTGGGCAGCTGCTGCACCCGTGTGCCCTGGCTGGACTCCCTGGCCCAAAGAGAGAAGTCCCCATACACAGAGATGTCTCCAGAGACTGAGCACCACCACTGACACAACAACCTCTGCTCCAACTGGAAAATGCACTCCTTTGGTGTTACCATCTTTGCTGTTGACACCCAGCTATACATCTATATTTTTATTATTTCTCAAATCTTAAAATTGTGTGAAGACCCCAGGCTTATTTTGCCAGGGAAAGCCATGAGACAACTATTTGTTCTTATTTTCATACTCACAGAGGAAAAAGCTGGGGGAGGGGAGCAAGTCTTTTCCCTTTTTCAACAACAGTCACAGACCCACAGTTAGGTCAGGAAGATGCACCTGTGGTCTGGCTTCATCTGTTAGGAACGCTGAAACTGTGGATTCTTTGAATTTCAGCACATATACATTTATACTTTGATTTCTTAAAGCCACTTACCCAAGGCTTCTCATCCCATATATTCCCCCTATAGGGCTGAGTCTTCTCTGTTCAGTTCAGTGTTAACATTCACCTCTAATTTTAATGGGAGGAGGTGGGGGCTCTGACACATCAAAGCATCTTCAGAAAAGGCAAGAGCAGACATGTAGGCAACCTCAGAGTGGCAATATCTAAGATGCATATTGTTTCTGTGAGCTCTTGTGGCAAACACCTCTCACGAGAGACTGCTTGCCCAACGCCGCGTCCCTGCAGTGCACCAGGTCCTTGCGGCTGCCACCCGTCGGGCAGAGCTGCCCAGGCACACTGTGTCCTCTCCCTGCTATCTCCACGAGGGCTCCGAGCCAAACCTTCCTGCCAGCCACCCCTGAACAACAAGCAACAGCCCTGCTGGTCCCTCCTGCCCTCAAACGTCCTGTTTCAGCCCTGGAAAGTGGTTGGTGTGAGCCTCCCACAAAAGGAATTTATCAAGAAAAATCCTCTTTTTCCCAGGAATTGGGGAATGTGTGTGGGGGCCTGGCACCAGCTACTTACATGAAAGGTCTGTCAATTTCACCTTGTACTTCAACTGCTTTAATTGAAACTTTTTGCTAGCCTGAAATTTGTTTTTAAATAAAAAGTTGAGTACATCTGCAGATGAGAATATTTGGCTGCCAATGCTTACATGGACTGTGAAGGAAGTTTTTTAAAATGACAGCTTTTTCAGATTTCAACAGCACAAGTAAACATATGCTTTTAACAGTGCTCACCTGCAGTGGCACCTGCTTGCAGCAGATTAAAACTCTCAACCATATATTCAGAATAAAATCCAACACAGCAAAGAGAATTACCCCTCCTGCTGAAAAAAAGCACCATAAAGCCAATTTTAAAGACACCAAAGGAGAGGTCCGGGACTGGAAATGGGAGTGTTTGGAGAAGAGCAGGCACATGCCAAAGAAAACTCCAACAGAGCCACCACCAAGGATTTTTGAAAGACAATCCATGGTCAAATCCGAGGCATCGCTGTGACACTTCCCCCGCAGGACCCCTGCCTATTTTTTTCAGTAAAGGCTCATGTGAGGTGAAAGAGGTCGCCATAGAACCATCTGCCTTATGCTGTGATTTAGTTGTGCCCAACAACCCAACAACAAGAGAAAAAAATCCTCCCACTGTATTACAATAGTTCAGAGCGGAGACGCAGCAATGACGATAAACAGATATTCAGCAAGAAAAAAATAGAACATAATTTTCCTTATCATTTTAAGAAGTGTCAGCTAAAATGAAAACATGCCCTTTGCAGGAAGCACAGACCTTTCCTTCTTTTTAACTGAACAAGCATCTGCTCTGACAATGAAGGGAGAGTAATGGACCGAGAAACCGTAACATGTTTATTTTTCCCATTTGTTCATTTGAAGAAAGAGAACAGGTGGATGAAGAATTCTCTTCCCCATCTGCTTAAAAGCTTGTCTCACCCGCTCATCAGTTAGCACAGCTGTCAGTAATCCTCCTTTCCATCCCAGTGAAGGGGAAGAGACTCCTCCTTCCTAACAGACCTGAGATCATTAAGAATATGTATTTTAAGGGAATTCATACAAAAAGCCTTCATTTCTTTCTTTCTTTCCTCTGAAAAGTTCAGAGTTTTCAGCCGACTCCTGCTGTGGTTTTGGTGGCTGCAACATTTGGATTTTCACATTGACGGCAGCAGAGGCTGAAGACATTGACAAACCTCCTCCTTCATTACTTTATATAAATGTCTTAACAAAGTGTTTTAAAATCAAGGAAAAATAAAGGAAAATCCCTGTTTTAAAAATACAAGGAAAACCTTGAGAAGGACATTGCTTTGCCATGAATCTCTAATTGCAGGTTACTTTCCCGTTCGGATGGAAAACCGCAAAGCCCAAGACCTCGAGAACTTCAAACTTTGCATTACATTTCATCTGTTCACCTCCCAGGTCTGCTTCTTTTGAAAGAGACTGAATATGGTATTTTCAAAAAATAATATTTAAGATTTTTCAAAACTACCACTTCATGGTCAGAAGCTCCCAAAATACATCCTTGCCATCTGGACTTGTTATTAGTTAGTTAGCAGCAGTGTCAACGTAATGATGTATTACTGCCTAATGAAAGCCCAGCTGGCTGCACACATTTTGAAGACTCCAGCTCTGTAAAACTCTACTAATAAATTCTACCTAGAGACAGTAAGGATGAAGTGCCATGGATTCCCACAGGGGACTGAGGTGGTCATCAGCAGTGAGATTTGGGAAGATATCTTTGGTCCTTGAGGACAAGTCTACTTTAGCATTGCTGTTCTAGTCAAGTGCTGTTGGGCTGGACCTCAAGGGCCACTCAATGCTCTCCAGTCACTCCCAGGGTTTGGTCCATAGGACCACACTAGAGCTAGTCTAAAGCATCTTCCCTCTCCTCTCAAAAAACCCTCCTGTTGTTCTTTGGAAGATCCATGAGCAAATCTCTGCATTCTCAAGGCCTCCCCTTACATGATCTTCAACCAGAGAGGATTAATTTGGGGGATGGAAGCCACAGGCAGCAATTTGGGATGGAATAGGACAATGAAAGGACTCCACAGGGTGGACTTGGTCCAAACCAACAAGGCACAGAAGACCCAAATGTCTTTTGCTGTCTCAGCCAGGCATCCTGGCATCTATCTCCAACTGTTTGCACCAAGTTCTCACACATCAAGACAAAAAATTAACAATATTTAGAACAGACAAGAAAAGACACTTTGCACTGCAGTTCTACAGAGAATAGACACACCACAGACCCAGACCTGCTCTGCATACACTTTTCTGCCCTCCCCTCCTCTATTAATGATTTTCTTCCTTACAACACTTTTTTTTTTTTTTTTTTTTGTCTAGAAGTTCTGCTTGGCCCATAAGCAAAACCCAGATCCATGACACAAGAAGACAGATTTACCCCCAAGCCATGCTGAAATGAATGGTGACTCTCTTTTAACTTTGAGTCTGCTTGCCCTATTATTCCTTTGATATTCATGTAAAGGGAGCAGTAAATCTACTTTACCAGTGACTTGCTGTATCTATGAAGTTTATAAATCACCAAACGAACAGCCCTGTCCTGCGTTATTAATGATATGTTATTGTACTCTATTTCTGAGCCACAGATAAACTCTAGCATGCAGCTGAGCCATGTCTTGGCAGTGCTGGGTTAACAGTTCAACTTGACGATCTTAAAGGTCTTTTCCAACCTAAACGATTCTATGATTCTGTGTGTCTTGTTTGCCCAATATAAGAGTTTCTGGTAAGTACAGAAAAAGTGGTATTAAAATATTATCTTAAAAAGTTTTATATAATATGAAGATGGAGTAGCAGATAACACAGCCAACTATAAAATGTTTTCTTGATATGACCTTTGGAAGTAACAGATGAAGTCACTGATAGGTGAATCCCCCCCTCCCCTTTGCCACTTCTCCCTTGAAAGTCACAGGAGGGATTCTTCGAGGAGGTTGCAAACTGCACAGTCCCCCAAAGGGAGCATTCAGCACTGCAAGGTGTCTTCACCAGAAATCCTGCAAGCTTATTGATGCAGTATTGCCATACAATTTAATTTAGCATAAGTCAGAAGGGAAAAAAATAAATATCTGTATCTCTTAAGCACACTGGTCTTTAGAGCGGAATGACTGGTCATCTCCAGGAACTGAGGGCTGAGGTGGGTCAGGCTACTCACCTGGTATTTAGGGAGCAAAAGAGACGCAACAGAAGGCTGCAACTAAGCAACACTACAGAGAAGGACTAGCTTCCAGCCCGGGAGGAACCATCACCATTTGTAGCAATGGGATTCATCTTGCCTCGTCTGCCTGCAGCATCTGTGCCAGCCAGCCATTGCCCCGTGCACTCCCAGTGTCTGTCTCAGGGTGGGATGTGTGACTCCTACCAGAGCTGCAGCTTTCCATCAGCTCCACAGAGAGCCCAAATGAAGGGCTAAATGCCAAGACTGCTGTGTAGACCCCTGTGATTGGCAATTCAGCAAGTGGCCTGTCTCCATTTGCAGCTGACGATACACATCTGAACGAGGGCTCCTATTTGTTTTGCAAGCACCAGCTCTCGTTATCATGATGAGAAGAACTGGAGAGCAGAGGAGGAAAAAAAAAATCTCTCTTTCCACGGTGTGCTTTCAATATCATTTTGTGTAGCATCATGTTTCCTCTCTGTACTCATTTGCTTCATTTCCCCAGTGCAGGTAATCAAGCAAAAGGGGGAAAACACATTTAATTGTTCAGCATGCGCTTATAAAACCACAAAAAAATTGGCAGTGGGACAAAGGGCCAAGTTTAATGCTTTAAATTATCATTAGTTCATTTTTAAAGTGTGAAAAGAACGGCAGGCACCCAGCCAATTTTGTCTTGGAAGCGGGCTTACTGAGGGCAAGCGTGCGACTGCTGGTCAGGGGGCTCCTGGCGGTGCCCCCCCTGCCCCGCTGCCCCCCCAGACCCACAGCCCAGCACAGGTAGCACCAAAACCTGGCAACTGTGACCGTGAGTCATCTCAATAAACTTGCAACTGGAAGGAAAAAAGCACTTATGATTCCTAGATTTCCAGTAGCTGTGTAAGCATTTGTTGGTTAGAAAATTTGGAAATGTATGCGTTTTCTCCCCTTACGGCGTTGAACGAGTCTTGGGTGATGGAGTTTGCTCACACTCAGACTCAGAATCAATGCTGAGATTTTAAATACATTGCACGGCATACAATTTAAAGTAGGTACTTCATTTATTCTGCTTTACCTTAAGGCTTTATCACTGTTGGCCCATTTTTTCATCCCATCCCTCATTTGCCAATGACAGCAGACAGAATCATTAAATCTGCAATACGCAAGGAAGGCTTCCAGCGGCAGCACTTAGCAGCTCTGTCTTTGCCCATATGCCCAAAGACTTTTACAAAACCAGAATTTTTGAGTAATTTACGACTGTTCTTACCATGATACAGATGGCTTATTGATCCGTATAATCTAAGTACCTGTGGTTTTGCAGAAGAAAATACTACTCTTTTTTGTGCTGCTCATTTATGTACTCTTTTTCTAGAATGAGAATGTGCTGCCTATTACCTTAATTGACTGATTTTTTAGCAAGTTTTGGTCTAGCTAGAACAAAACTAATTTCAGAAAGCTTGGTCAGCTTGAAGCTTGCTCATCCTCCTCATCTCAGAACATCTACCGCACATTGCTCATTCTCCCCTCTTTCACCTAAGGGTGACCTTGAAAGGAACCCAGAAGGCCATCTCTTATGACATGCAGCTATCTGAAGTTCAGGCAATGAAAACTGCCAACCTTTGCATGAGGTACTCTCTACTTTGGTCCAAGAAAACCTCATGATATTTAGATATAAGTTGTCAGTCTCATTATCCAGAGAATTTTCTTCTTCTACCACTGGAGCCAGTGCTGATGCTACTGCTGCTGAAGAGGGAGTGAAGTCCAAAGGAGACAGTCGTATATCTTTTAATCTAAATATTCTTTTTTTTTTTCTAATTATGAGAAATCAAAATGAACACAATCCTGTACGGTTCCTCAAAGGAGTGCCTGGTATGCATTGTCAAAAGCTATTTCTCTGTAATGAGGACTGCAGAATAAGCACCCATGAACAGAATCAAACCACATGAAAAACTAAAAGAAGAAATGAAGACTCTCAGGTCTTTCCTACAAATAATCTATCTTGCACCTATAAAGCATGAGGATAGTCAGGCACCAACAGCCAGAGGAAATAAAAAGTCACACAGGAACCTGACCGGGTAAGCAAACTGCATTAGATCCTACACACAACCCTTCAGATGTGCCTCAGGGCTCTTGGTGTGTAAGTTAAGGTATGCTACAGGTACCGCAGAGCCTTTACGACTTTGGTGGCACTCAAGATCTTTTGGGAGGTCTTCTCAGTGCAGTGTTTTGTTTATATGTCCTCATTATTTTTGTCCCTTTTCTATCAAAGTTGGTTCTGGCCTGACAACGGGAGGTCATTCCGCGCAGGTCTCTGCATTCCTTACATTCCCTAGGAGCTGGGAGGTATGGCTCCCCAGGATGGGACCCCTTGCTGCAGGGACCCTGCTTGGTGCCCAGTGAGAGGTGCTTGCTTGCACTGTGCAGGAGCACGGCGGCAGGAGGTGGGGGCCCCGTGGACAACCCAGGGGTCCCATGGGGTGACCCAGGCATGGGAGTACACTAACTTTTTTCCTGAAGTCAGAGCCCACAGGCTATTTTCAGGGTAATACACTTCACAGAGAGGAGAGAAGAAGTTTTCAATCATTTCCTTTAGAAAACAGCAGCAAAACCACAATGCTAGCATTAAAAAACCAACCAAACCTATCATTCCCCACTCGATGAGAGCGGTATTCTGCAGCTGCCACATATAATAAAGAAACTGGCACTATTCCTACTCTAACTTTTCCTGCATCTGCAATCATTCTGCTTCAGTTTTTATATCCAAAGGCATGAATTTTTGGTACCATACAGCTCCCTGACTGGTTCTTGGACAAGGCTGTGGGTGCACCTTGCCCCACACCTCCTGAGGCAATGGGAGCAGCCAAGCTGTCATGAAGCGCCTGCTAATGGCTGGCTCCCTTGGTCCCTCTTTTTGGGGCTGTGGGGAATGTGCACCCTCAAGGGCACAGAGATCTGCACAGGGCCAGAAAGAAAATCAGAGAATCACAGAACGGTTTGGGTTTAAGGGACCTTAGAGATCATCTCATTCCAACCTGCCTGCCGCAGGCAGGGACACCTCCCACCAGCGCAGGTTGCTCAAAGCCCCGTTCAACCTGGCCTTGATGGCCAACCATCAAAATTTAAAACCAAAAAATGTTTTAACAACTCCTCCTCATCCTTTTGTGGAGCAGCCAGACTGTCTGGCTTACAATGTCACCCTTCTTCAGGATAGTAAATTCATCTCTGTTGAAATCAATATGTTTCCTGGTTAGCAACAGTGCTTTTTATATAAAGCACTCAAGGAACATCATTCTCAGTAGCTTCCAAGAGTGGACTGGGCATTCCTTGACTAGCTCCTGATTTATACGAAGATCAAGAATCACACCTGCAGCCTTTACATCGCTAGAAGATTCTTTTTCCCAAATATGCATACTTTCAGGAAAGTTTTATCTTCTCAGGAGTGTCTAACATTTCTCTGGAATCATATGCCTCAAACCCAGCAATATTAGCATCATCCGTAGCATAGAATGAAGTGAGAACAAAACTTCATGGAAAGACAGAAACGCAACAAAAAGGTAAGAGCACTTCTAATCACAAATTTTCTTTCTTTAGCAAAATCTTGATCAACTCGCCTGAGCTGGTACCTGGCAGCTCATTACAGACACACACTTAAACGTCATTATTTCATAGTCAAAGGCCAAACAAGCCAGCCCCCAAATAGCTTTTCTGTATAAGGAAAATAATCCACAGTTGCTACATACAAAGTGAGACTAATGTACTTTTCTTTAATTAATCATCTTCATTTCCTCACTTTTTAGCTTTAGCCAATGAGGTGTAAATTACAGGGGCAGATGCATTTTCTGGGCTAAATCCCAAACTAAATGTTCTTCAAAAAGTGAGGAGGCACTTAGCAGAATATTTTAGTGTTTCAATATCATTAGGCACTTAAAATTCACCTAATTCTGAAGGCTTTGGTGACATTATTTTACCCATGTTCTTTCTAGTCTGATGATGGCAGATTTTGTACCCTGAGAGCAAAGACCTGAGCACAGCAAAGAACAAACGTTGTTCCATCAAAGCATTAGTGGTTCAGGAAAACAAAGCAAAGTAGCCTGGTCCAACCCTGGCTCTTCTGCTACAGACTTTTTGGAGGTGGTTTACTCTGAGGTTCCTTCATGCTCCAAACTTCACTACCTCTAGGACATTCATGGTGGTCCAGTTATTTGTGGGTTCACTGGCAGCGAGGAGCACGGTGAGGTCCTCAGAAAGACACCAGACTTGGTTCCTATCCACAAGAGTTCAAACTGTCATTTCGAAATTTTATTTTTGATATTTGTCAGATTATCGCAGTGCTTAATGTACCGCCAAGCAGTTAATGTATTAACAGCTTGATAAGTGAAAGAATATGGTAGGGAGAATTTTTCATTTAAATTTCCATGATACACAGTTTGTTTTATACCCGACATCACACAAAAAAAAAGCTCAGTTTGGCTCTTCCATTCTCTGTGTGTTGGTGTGCTTTTTTTTTTTTTTTCATTCCCTGAATGTAAACAAGCCCAAGCCCGTGTTTACAGAACTGAGCTATGGGCAAGCAGACTCTAATTTCTGAGACTACGTTTGTGACCATGATCTCTGGGCATGCAAATTAGGAGTCTGCACACTTTCCCACATCATTACTGTGGCAGTATTCAATCACAAAGAGAAACTCCAGGTACATAAAAACACAGGCACAAGACTGAAAATGTAATCCCAAAGGGAACCTTCCTTGGTGTGTAACAGTTGCATCACAGACGTCGATTTCTAATTAGCAAACTTCACACTGAAGAAAGTTCATACATTTTCATCAGTTGCAAAAAACATACTTACTGTAAAAAGCGTAGAGTCAGGGAAATATTTAGAGTCTGATGATTTGAGAAAGGCCCATCTTGCCGGAAACACCATTATATTCAGTGCTACCAAAATCAATGCCATATATTTGAATTAAACATGTATTAATCCACCTATAAAGGACTGGAGCTACCCAGTCAATTTTCTGATTGTAAATATAGCTTTTCTTAATATAGTAAAAATAAACTATTTCTCTTTCAACCATAACTCTGATGATGAAACCTGCTACAAGCACAGCTTTTAGTAGCTACCATACTGCAATTATTCATCAAACTGACAGAATAAAGATCCCTTTTATCTGTCTTATATTTCATCTAAAAACATTTAGGTGGTTTGCAAGCAAGAGCTTCACACATAGTCTCCAGACATTGCTTATAATATTGGCAATAAATAAATTCTGGCAATTCTGGCTGGAGGTGAAGACAGCATCTTCTGCTTGTGCTATACATTGTCCACTGTTCCTGTTTACGGGGTGGGGGGCTTGTGTTAATATTAACTGATTTATCTTTTAAGTGTATTTCCCAGCCTTACAAATTATATGGGTGAGACCCTCAAACTGTACAAGATTTTAGTTTTACAAAGCTCTCTCTAACTGAGAGTTTTCCTCTCTCTGAGTGAGTGTTTGGTGCCACACAGGAGTGTAACCAGTCTGACCGGGGTGCAATGGGGAGCAGGAGGTGCCCCACGGGTGCAAGGCATCCGCTGCCCCACGTGCGCTGGGACAAGCCAAAAAAGAGCTGGAGCTGCATGAAGGGAGTACCACAGCAGAGGACTGAGGAATTGCATTTACAGGCACGCATTTTGGGTTGCTGGCAACTTAGGGACGTAAATCTTTCAGTGGATATCTTAGTTCTGCCGTGCTGTGTTTTTTCTTTGGATAAAGGCAGTTGCCTGCCTTTGATTCCTTGTTCTACTAAAAATCAGCAATGTCTTAAAAAATATAGTTGTAATGTGTTGCCTGAGAAAGTCTGAGGACAAACAGACTAATCATCATGAATGGTCACACACACCGTCGTCATGGGCTCCAATCACAGCACCTTGTTTTGCATGTAAGAATGCTGCATGATAGTGAGAACTTTCACTTCCAAATCACATGGACCACCAAGGCATAAGCCGTCTTTGCTGAGCACAGGGAAGCCGAGCCCGATTTGACAAGGAGTTCTTTCTGGTGCCTGAAGGAATGAAGAGCCAAGAGTTTTCTGCAGGGAATGGGTGTGATGGCTGATGCAATAAGAAAACAGAAGTCATTCAGTATCTCGCACCTGCAGTGTTTATTTCATGGGCTTTTAGACCAACTCTTCTGTTATAAAATAAGCTGTCTTGGTAACTGTATTAAAATCAGCAGAAGCTGCCACTTAATGCAAGCATTATTTTTATTTACATCATATTATAAAGGCAATTTTAATTTACTTTCATTTGAATTTTAATTGTATTGCCTTGGATGGGCTGCAGACAGGTGACATACATTTTCTGGATGTATGTTATAGTCATTGTAATCTGTATTCAAGAAGATGTTGATGAACTTTAAGCATTTGGATGTAAGGAGGCTGGAACAAACACTCGGCTAGTGCTCACACATTCTTTATTCATTTTGTACAATCCAGGTTAGCCAGCTACGCTCCCATCTTGCAGTCAGCATAGAGGTATTATTTGATAGTGTCTTCCTTTTACTAAAACTGAATTACATGTTTTCCTGAGCTGTCTGTAGGTTTTATAAGCATCTGCAAATCCGCTCTGTATGACAGCATTTCTGTTCTGCGATTTGCCAACCTCTGAACAAACTTTTACTAATATTATTCAGCTTACATTTATTATTGAAACTGTAACACATGTCCTTGCTATAAGAACTATTCTCTATTTCCACAAGCTTTACGTATTTTAAGGGGTATGTGACACTATGGTGATGAGTTTTCCTTGCCGCAATTCTGAATTGGCTACGGGAGCAGTAAATGGTGTCCACCGAAACCTGGTGCCAAAAATCTCCTAAAGACACCACACATTATTCCACACATATCACAGAATAATAGAAAAGTATTTTCAGAATTGCTATCATAAGTTTTTAACATTACAGTGGAGATCCAGAAGTATTGCTATTAGACCAAATTTAAATGTCAGGCCTTAAAACAAGCTCAAAAATTCTGTAAGAGCACCCAGAAATGATGTTCGATGACTTGTAGAGCCGTGTGTTTCATCACAGTTTTTTATCAGTTACCTGGGCTGGCCATAGTCTAGAGAATGGGACCTCCTTCAGTTTAACGGCTTTTACAAGCCTAAGGATTTACAAATTGTCATTTATTGACTTTATCACTTTGCAGAATTGAATATTCCCTTTATATAATTTAGAGTAAGGAACAACAAATTTCATATTTAAGCAAAAGTAGAGAAGGAAGCTTTTCTTTGTAAAAATTTCTAACCCATTTTCAAATTTAACCATTCATCTCAGCACAATTATTATTTTGGCAGATAACTTAGGTTTTGGACTTGTTCCTAAAGCACCCCAGGCTCATGCTCTGTCATGGTTTGTTCTGTGCGTTGAAGCAGCCAGCTCGTACTTGGGGGTTTCCCTGCCTGAAACTCCATCATTTGGAGGGGGAGCAGTGCAGGATGAAGGGTTATGGCATTTTCTGCACAGCACATGTGTCCTTGGGCAAAACTCTGTGCATGTGCACACATGAGGTTGTGTGCCCATACCCGCAGGGAAATCTTAAACCATTAACACTTACATGTGTGGCCAGGCTGTCACAGAGGCGGTCTTTCCTTGCAGAAGCTCTCCAAGGCACCCACGTTGTATCCCATTGCATTACAGCTGGTTTGGTTTGATACTGTGAGGAATTCAACTCAAGGACCTGAGATTTCCGGTACACCTTAATATTGGGGCTGCAGATAAATAATAATAATAACAATAAAAAGAGTAGCTATAATTATTATTGTTGTTGTTGTTGTTATTATTATTGCAATGTGCTAGAGAGCTGTGCTTCTGAAAATATTATGTAGCTCAACTCTAAATCTAATCCCTGCACAAAATTACGCTGCTGATTTGCAGTTGAGTGTGTAACATGTCCTCATGTTTCTGTAAGGAAATGTTAAAATCTCCCTTATGTAAAGATATTGCCAGTGTTGATCAGTGCAGCCAGAAGTGGATGGATGTAAAATTAAAGCCACCCAGATTATTGAGCTCAGTCTTTATGAGGCACATAAAGAAGCCAAGGAAGAGTTATCTCTCCATCAAATAACACTTCCCATAGCAACTGCAGAGCTCCTGGCCCTGCTGACACTGCACAGCCCCAAGAAAATACCTGGTTAGGCTAAAAGGCTGATATAGACCGTGACGTCCCACCACCGAGCAGCTTGGCAGGCTGACCGACGTGCACAGCCATTGCGTCTGCTGCAGTGGCAGACGCCTGGCTAATGTCCGGGGGTTCATGAGTCTGACGGGAGTGAGAAGAGGAAGCTGGCGAGCATCCTGCCCACTGCTGAAACCACCCCGCGGAAAAAAAAGTCTGTGACACATAGGAAAAAATCACCCGTGCATGGGGCTGCCCTGCAACCCACACCACAGCTCTTGTACCACTCTGTGGCACCACTTCAAGGGGAAACAGAAGCGGCATGGTGCAGGGCTTTAGCTGAGCATTTACACGATTATGAATAGACTTGCCACATCTTTGCTCGATCCCAGGTCTGATGTTGATTGGATTTGACGTTTCCAACCCTATATATACTCTATAGTTCACTTTTAAAAACAAACAAAAAACTATATATCCACACATCTGTTGCACCTGAATTTGTCCAGACCTGGCAGGTGCCGGGATTAAAGCAATCATCCATCTGCTTAGGCTTCGCTGAGAGAGCCGAAGGAAAAGTAAGTGGGCACAGCTGGAGGGATCAGTGTTTTACAGCCTGTCATCACTTCCCACGCTCCCTGCTTCTCACTGCCGTGGTGAAAAGGAAAACAGTGAGGACAGAGGAGTCCTCTGTTGCCCGAGTCCTCCGGGGAGACCTTTCTCACACCATCATTTTGAAAGCGGTTTTCACATCATTGACTATATTTCCAGAATAAGTGTTTCTTAAATTTGCACATAGATATATTTTATAGTGTTACACATACAGTAAATAGGCAGGTACATTCGAGAAAGTACCCTTAAAAATAAGTTTGAAAGTAGAGTTATGCATATACTTTCCAGGTTATGAAAAGTGAGTCTTGGGATGCTGAGCATGAGGCCCTGGGGAAGAAACCAGCCGTTCAGAGAGAAGACGGCATGGTGTCTCCTCTGGAGAGTTGGTCTGATCCCCAAGGAACTGTGGATGTCCCTGCCTGCCTTGGGTGCTCATCCCCATGGAGTCATTTTTTCTTGGGTACCGACCCAGTCCAAAGCAGCTGAAATACACTGGAGGGTGAGGAAAGCAGGGGGGATAGATCAGAAACATAATAGGAACAAAATACGAAAGAAGGGGTTCACTTTTACCAACGTGTAATAAAAGAGACAGCAAATACAAGTATATTTTGCATCAGTAAGTAGGAATAACCATAGGCAGGCAGAAGGCAGAGTCCCAGGCTGCCCAGGCATTACATTTAACCCCTGATGTGCCCCTCCACACACCAGTGCCAGACCCTTTCTTAATCTGCTAAAGAGCTAATGTTAAGTTAGCGCTTTCCTGTTTTAGGAAGGAGATTTTCCTTGACCCTTGCTCCGTTTGCAATGCCCAGTGTGCAGGCTTTTACAAAACTTTGTCAGACTGACCATGTTTCCCGGAGCAACTGTGGAATTAGCCCCTGGTGACTCACACCCCCACCCCGCCACAGCTCCCAGCGCTCCCGGGAAGCACAGGCTGAGCATCCTCCTTTCACGTTGCAACTGCCCCAGCTTGGGCTGGCGCTGACAGCTGCCTTCCACCCAGAGTCCATTAGCAGCATCTGTACCAGACAGCTGGAGAATTTAAACATAATTACCTCAGCATGCATCATGGTGCATTTGTTATTAAGGTATTGATTAATTGTGTTTAAAGTATACCAAATGACATTGAAAACTTCAATGGATTTGCTACCAGCATAAACCAAAAATAAACTCCATCCCCTACCAAATCATCCATATGCCTGCTCTTAGTATGCATTGTAGAGTTTAAACAGTAAAAATTGTTTGGGTTTTTGTTTGGTTTTTTTTAATAGAAGTGTTTTAATGTTCTTTTGTAATACTGAATTAGAGATGATGGAATAAGAGTTTCATTTTCTGAATTGCAGCACTTCTAAAGTATGTGCTTTCTTCGTAAGAGATGCACTTCCCAAGACTTTGGTTTCTCCTGTTGCATGCAGAACATGGAGCTCTGCCAGCTGGCACTGACAGAAAAAAATACTGCACCAGCACATATCGAGTCCCAGATTAATGCGACCCCGAAAGTCTCCAGACCCTCTTTTGCACCACAGGGGCTATACCTCCACCACAGGCACAGCCCAGGACACAAACACAGGTTTGGCACCACCATATTTCCCAGCAATCTTCCAAAATTTCATTGCCCATATTGGGTTTGAAACTTGACATTTTTCAGTCCAGCCGTGTTATTTCCATCATCAGCCCTCTCGCCCTCAGGAGGATTTCATTCCCTGCTTGCTCACAGGTGGCGCGTAGCACTGCATTGGAGGCGTTATCTGAGAGCCATCAGACTCTCCCTGTCTCCTGTTGCAGGTGGACAACAGCTGAAGGAGAAAGGAAAGCTGGTTTTGCCTACCTGGGCTTTGCTTCCAAGCCCTGAACTCAGTCCTAGGGGAGCTAGCTTACGGTTATCTGGTGAGCAGCCTTTCCCCAGTCACCTCTGAAGAGACATTAAGAGCTACAACAGCAATAAAAGCACCATCAGATTAATCCCCTGTCACCTCCCTGTGCTCTGGCAGCTCCTGCAGCTGAGCAGATTACCACTCACGGCTCCCAATTCCCACCAGCAGCTCTTTAGCAGCTTTGCACCGGAGACTGTTCAAGCCATGCCACTGATCTCCAAGATGATTTACAGCAAAATTATAATAATCTGTCACTGCAGTCCTGCACTTTGCCAGGGATGAAGGAGAACAGGCAAAGGGAGGATTTCAGCAGCTTGAGGAGAAAAGGGAAGGTGAGACACAGCTTTGACTCACTCCATGAGAAGAGCAGCTGCTGACAGGCTGGGTACAAAACAAGGAATTTTCAGGGCTTTTCAAACTATCATGGTTTTTGAAGTATTACTGTGCCTGTGCTGAGTAGCAGTTCTTTGAAAAAATCCGCTGTTCAGGGAAACTCCTCCAGTGCATTCTTCCAGGAATTACATTATTTCTGAGTCTCAAAACTAGTGGTTTAGATACGGTCACTTAAGGCATGAGAGTTTAAAGATACTGGGAGGCGTTTTGCTTAACGGCCCATTGAAGGCCATCTGAGTCCATCCCATCCATTAATCTACTGTCAGTTCCAGGTACCTCTTAGGGTGAGCTCGTTGAATTTTTTTCAAAAGGCCAGGATGAGCAAAGACTTCAGCTTTATTTTGGGTGGAAGTTGTTGCAAAACATACCAGATCGTTCCTCTCCTTCCTCTGCTGAGGAACATGTTGTTTCCAAGGGCAGCAGGGGTCCCAGGCACACCAGCCACTTGTCTTTGTTGTTGTTGAAGCTCAGCATTGCCACCGGTGATAACAACGCTCTTTTATCACCCAGGATGTGACACAGTGCTACAGCGCATCTCTGATGACTTCTCCAGCACCCACTCAGCGCCCAAAGGAATGGCTCATGATACCTGCTAAAGCAGTGTAATGTCAAAGATACATGTCTGCAATAAAATTTTGAATATCATCTTTTCTGGTTTGCTTTATTTCCCCGCCCTCCCCTTTACCATTTGATGTTGTTATTAGTACACCAGAAGGATTAACTCATTATAAATGCAGGGTCTTGGGGACTGCTATGAATTTCAAACATTAAAACAAAGTGATTGAGTCCTTCAGAGCTCATCTTCAAATCAGCATAACACTATTAATAATTAAACTGCACCGTGACCTAAATAAATCATAAGATCATACTTCATTTAAATACTACTTGTCACATATCGAGCTTGTCTGATACTCTATGAGGTTTGAGTGCTCAGCCAGACAGGAACAGTCTTTCAGGTGTAATTAAATTTATCTGTACATCGTTAAACAAGAAACATCCTCGAGCAACCAGTGCATCACTGTCCCTCGGACCAGTGTGGCTCACACCATCACTAGACAGCTCGTAAAATCTGGGGTTATTTGGCCAGGAGCTGAAAACCAAATGCTTTTTCCAAAAAACTTTTCCACTTTTTAGGAGATGGTCAGTCCACGGTGTGTTCAGTGCTTCAGCAATAAATATAGTTGCTGTGCTCTCTTTTACCAGAGCTCGTCTCAGGCATAGCCGAGCAGCTCAGTGCACTTGTTGGTTACACCTTTGAGTATCTTTTTGCAGCAATCACAGCCAGAACCACAGTGAATTGTGCCTTTGCTGACACAAGCTGGGTATTTCTTGTCTTATATCAGTATTGGAAAACATATATAACAATGCCTTGAAAGGAGTGAGCCCCAGAGAGACAGAGAGGAGGAGGAGGAGGAGGAGGAGGAGAAGGAGGAGGAAGAGGAGGAAGAGGAGGAGGGCAGAGCCAGCCCCACGCCATCCAGAGTCTGGGAAGCCAGACCCAGAGCAAGGATTGCCCCAGGGCCCTGCCGCACGTGCACGGACACGTAGGCAGTGTAAAAGGCAATGCACATGGGAAAACAGAGCGATTGCCCAGCCTGGCACGGTCAGTTTGAAACAAATCATTTAGGATTCAAAAACATTTTAGGTCTCTCTTCTCCACAGTGCCCATTACTTGGTTGTGTGCATGGAGACAGTGTCAAATGCAATACAAAGCAGCAACAAAAATAAGGCAGGTTCCTGAAATCTACAAAAGAGGCTGTTCTCATAGCAATTTGCCATCAAGAGAGAAAGCATGAAATAGCAGAAAATCGTGAGGCAGACTGTTCTCATGAAATTTTCAGCTCAAGAGGTTCAGAGCATGTGGATAACTACGTGAGCTTTTTGGGTCCTGTATGAAAAACAAATCAAAGCTTTGGAAAGAAGCCGGTTGAAATATTATTGCAAAGCCATCCCTTATTGAAACTTGTTTGTTTTCAAGCTCCTGACACTCACTCAAAGTCAGCAGGTATGGGGCTGCATTGAGCCCCTGCCCAGAGGCTCGCCCCCCCTGCAAAGCCCCTACCTGCTGCCCTGCTGCCTACTAGCAGCTCTGCCAATGTGCAGTTCATCCTACACAGGGATCAGCCTTGAAGATGTTATCCATGTGAGAGACTGTGAGAAAGAATTCCTCTTTTAAAACAGGAGCTTAATTTCAGCCAATTAAAAAGCAACTTTTCATTCATTAAAAAGAAGAGGGAAAGGATATGAATTGCAATGAATATTGCAGCTGAAAGCTGGCAATGGCTGTTCCCAGACTGGAGGAGCAGGGAAGGAGAAGGTGTGGGAGAGCTTTCCAATCAAAGCCATGGGTTTGTCCTTTTGCATCTTGACAGCAGAAGTCTCACAAATCTTATTACCTCTAAAAACCGGTCACCCTTGCAGTCACCGATGGCATGAGGAGCAGCATGGTGGCTTCTCCCAGCAGCGTTGGCTGTATCCGCAGCACGGGTAGGCAACGGCTCACAGCAGCCCCAGGCGTGGGATCGGCGATGGCAGCAGCCAAGGCTCGTTGCTCTCCCCATTTTCCCAGCAAAAAAACAAAGCCCCTGATAGGATACTCTGCTGGGATGGGGGAATTTTGCTTGCAGGGTACCACTACAAAACCTTCTCCCAGAGATCCCAAATTTTTAAGGGCAAAAAGGACATGGACACAAAAGTGGAGGAAGTTTAAGAAAAAATTTTAAAAATCACATTTCATACACTCCGGTGTGGTTTTGGTTGAGCATACCTTAAATAGGGTTAAATCCTCAACTCCTAGAGATTAATTGTCCAAGGGAGAATATTTTTCTTTCCCAGGCAGAAAACCCTGTATGGACTGAATCAGTAATATTTTTATTTTTTTTTTAATCCTCATATTTTCTGGGGTAAACCCAACATTTTCTTCCATGTTCTTATAGTCTTCCTAGGGGATTGCTGAAAATTAGAAGATAGTAGGGATGTAATCAGGATCTATCAAAGTATTTATGCACCTAACACTTCTTTAATTAACCAGATTTAAGTACAGACAGGTCTAACTTCACAGTTGTGTTAAGTAACTTGTTTATTAACAAAGAAGAAAAATTCTATTATTATTGTGCCTTCTCCTACATGTGGTTCCAGCACTCTGCACACAGGGATTTGCGATATGTGTTATATTTAGGTAAGCTTCTAAATGTAAATTTTTGCCCTTACCAGAACTGAGGCAATGTTTGAAAATTTAACCAGAACTATTTGTTCGCATAAAATTCTGCTCTAACTTTAATGACGTTCTGGGCTTTGTATATCTGCTTTCTGGGGATTCTTTAGTCAGTGAGTTTCCTTCTGGATATTTGAAGAAGCAAATCCCTGTGGCGTATTTTTAGGAATATGTTTCAGAGCACATACTAAAAAGGAAGAAAGAGTCTTTATAACAAAACTTCATTGTAAGACCAACAACCCAACTATTAATTGGAAGCTTGGAACAACCCAGCCTGTGCCACAAAATAATTCAACAAATTATTTAATCAAAAGCACAGTCGGAGGAAACCGCAATGTGTCGGCAAGTGGAAGATAACCCTTTCATCTGATCGAACCTGCACTGAGCCATAGGCCAACCAACCTATGTGACTGAGCTCTCCTCCTCCCCAGTACAAACAAATGGTAGAGCCAAAAAGGGCAGCAAATTCTCCTTAAAACCAAACCCGTATCTATCTTCCTTATCTCACCAGGAATGTGACACAGTCCTACATCTGCTAGCAAGAAATCCTGGTATTTCTGATGTATGTAGACCAATTCACCTAAAAAGTTCATTTTCCTTTCATGTCTAACTTCTTTTTAGGAGAATTATTCAGTTGAAGTATTGGTGGTATGTATGAAACTGATGTCTTTTAAGGTCAGAACAAAGTATTTTAGAATCCTTGCCACAAATGTTGCATTTTGATACTTTCAAGATAATAGCCTGAAATTAATGCAACGTGCTTAAAAACTGTAAGGCAAAAATTGATGATTAGAAGAACTAAAAGCTAAAGTCACAATGCAATGTTACTAATGTGAAGCGCGCTTCCTTTGTAATTTCCAGGCTATAAAAATTATCTAAATAAACATGGCTCAAGAGACCAGTTTTAAGGCCTTCTGTCGCCCCACTCCCTTGATGGTTATGTTCACTCATGTATTATAGTCTCCAATTTAGGTGCAGCATCTGCATCTTCTGTACGTTTTTCACAGTAGATGGTGTTAGATAGATCTAATTTATATCACTTAGAGAAAGCAAAGGAGTGCCTAAGCAGTAGTCTCACATCTCTGATTGATGTAGTTATTGCTTCTTTGGTGATGAGACATCATATAATCCTCTAAGCTGTTTGTTCTGAAATATTCTAATATTTCTGAAACTGAATAGATAGATAGATAGATAGATAGATAGATAGATAGATAATTACTGCAATTACTCAAGTCCAGCCTTCCAGGAAAAAGTGATTATTAGAAAAGTATAAGTCTACGGAGGGTGTAATACCAGTTGACGTGCCCGATAATAAGCAGACCTTAGTTTAATTTGCTTGTTGGCTTAGGAGCTGTGCTGGGCTGGGGTCTGTGTTGGGCCGGTGATGCTGTGCAGGGAACTGGTGGCTCCCCCAGTGCCTGCGTGTGCCCACCGGTGGTAGCGGGAGCCTGAGCCGGCAGCAGCAGGAGGTGCAGAGGTTGGCTGCAAGCACCTAGCCCTGAGGGAGATAAATATTTTTTGAGAAATAAATTAGCACTAGGAGGGCTTACCTAGGTGAAGTTTTACACATTGCCACAGCCGCTCCTGGCCAAGAGGAAAAACCCCTTCCCAGTGCGGTCATCGTTGCATGCCATATCTCTCAGATCCCCAGCAAGCAGCCTGGGACACAGACCGGAGCTTTGCACTTCCAAGCAAAACCCCTAGAGCTGAGGAGGTGGACAGAGCCAGCAGCACAGCCTCACGGCAGGCGCAGCCACAGCGTGGTGCCTGTGCCCAGAGGAGCCTGGTCCTCTGCACCGCCAGCAGCTCAGCCTGCCCATTTCCAGCTCAGCAAATGAAAATGGTATTTGATGAGGCATTCTACAGCTGAAGGATATTATTTTTTTATTCTTCCTTGTGCTTCCTTGAGCATCCAACAGACTGAAACATGTGGATGATTAACTTCAAAGTGGGAAGAGGAAAAAAAGCAACAATCCAAATCTTTGAGCATTTTTTGAGTGGGACTTTGCAAGTAAGACAGAACATCCAGAAAAGGTCAGACATGAAAGCCTGGTTTCCAATGACTTTAAAATTGTTCTAAGCCATTGATTTTAATATTTTTTATTGATATCAGCAACCTAGGGAGGAGTTAGCAAATCACCACTGTTATGGTTTGGCGATGACCCTGAGGCTGAAGTAAAGGCAAACGCGGCTGAGGACGGGACCGGCTCATCTGGGCTGGGCACAGCCCATCTCACCGTGCCCCGTTACACACTGCAGGTGTCCTGATGCTGATCAAAGGTGACACTGATGGGATGGGAAGTCTCTAATGGAGAAAACAAGCACAAAGTTTGGACAAGTCCCTGTCACAGGGCTGCATAAGGACAGGGGTCTGGAACTGAGAAACAAACAAAACTGTAGAATAAAAGCGGGACTTTTGCTGTACAGGGCTGTCTTTGGAGTGTGGTTCATGCAGCAGAGTCAGTTAACATACTTGTAATGAAAAGCCTCCATACATCCCCCCCACCTTCGTTATATTTGCTATTAATAGTATCTGAGGCTGCACTTTGATTTTCAAACACAAATAACAGAAAATTTCCAATTAAAAAGGATAATCTCCTGTCAGAAAGACAACAGTAAGCACAATGAATAATTTAAAAGCTTTGGGGATATAAAGATTTATTATATTTCCTAACAAGCCAGAAGCTTTGATTAATGGTTAAAAATAGAAAATAGGGACGGAATTACATTGTAACAGTATAAAAATAATCATTTTTATACTGTTAACATAGTTTGAAATGTTTTCATTCCATGAAACAACCTGCCTGTCTCATTTTTCCTATTAAAACAGACTGATCAGAATTCATTTTTTAATAAACTCATTTGGAATTAATTAACAAATTAACAAAACCTGCAAAACCAGCAGGGTTTTGTATTATTAAATAGTGCATTTTAAAATCTTAAAAATTAGAAATGGAAGTTTTCTGGTCATAGAAATCCCTTCTTGTAGACTTGGCCTTACCAAGTTGCTTGCCACAGCACTGAATTCCCCACTGAACAAAAGCACATGAGCATGGAGGGGACTGCGTGGCTGCTTGCATAGCTGCTACCCACGGCACAAGAAACATTAATCTATAGCAATTTATGCTACTTAATTTATAAATAAAAGCAAAAATTAAGAAATCATCACCTGTATTTTAACCCATTCTGTGACCAAAGGCATCTATAGAAACTCTCGGTCCCATTGTTAGAGCTTTCCTGCTGTCGTCTACCCATTTGCCACCAGTTCTGCAGTATTTTTCAAAACAAGCATATGCCTGAGCACTTCTGTGTGGTTTTTCCTTAGCAATGCTCTGTTCATATCTAACATCATTATTCAATAACACCTTTTGCCAAATATGACTTTTTTGTAAAATACAACTAACTTTCCAGTGTTACATAGGCATTAGGACTGGTGGATCCTGTACAAACAGTGCTGCCCAGCAGTACACAGTATATAGCGTTACAGCTCACAGTATATAAGCAGCAGAGCCATGCAATTTCAGTTTAGCATAAAGCTGACCCCACATACAATAGCGTATTTATACTGTACCCCTGGGCTGGGGGTAAGCTTCATACCTAACCTGTCACAGCTCATCAGCATGGGGTACTCAGGTCATGTTCTTGCAGAAAGTCCTTCCTGAGTGGGTCAGGAGACACGCCAGCTCAGCAGTACTGAACAAATATAAGCTTTTCTCAACTCAGACATGTTTCTCACTTCTAACACATTCTTAAAGGCCTATGACAAATGATAGAAAACACAACAATCCTTTTTTTTAAAAAAAGGTAATTTTACATTTGTTGCTATTTTTGTGATTTGGTTAGGAATTAGATCCAGAGTACTTGGGGGAAAAAACCCAACAAACACTTGACAACTAGGCTGGTTTTGTTAGAAAATGGCCAAACTGCAGAATCCCAGCAAGTACTGCCTAAGGCTAGCAGGAAAATTAAATGTTGCAAAAAAAGGTGAGGACAGCAAAAGATGAACCGGTGGTGTTGAAAACCGATGCTCGAGAGTGTGTGTGTGTGGGGGGAAGCACCCCTCCTCCTCCTCCCTATGCCCGCTCCATCTGCAGCACACCGGCAGGTCCCAGGGGCAGCTGTGCCCGTGCACACACTCCCAGCCCTCCTCCCTCTGGCTCGGCGCAGGGGAAAGGAGCGGCAGTGAAAATTATCCCTGTGGCAGCAAAGGCAGCGTTTCTCGTCCCAGCCCAGGCTGTGCACTGGTGCCCAGATGTCAGCAGCTGTGCTTTGTATGCAAAAGCACTCCGAGATTTTTCATTGACTCGCCATTGCAGTGTGGGTGTCTTTTTTGGTGTCCAGTTGTAGTTCAGAGAAGGCAAGTGGAAGAATAAATTGGAAGAGGGTTTTTCTAGAAGTCAACTGGTATTTAAAACTTTTTGTTGTCTTATAAGCAGCAGCTGGTGCACAAATCAATTTTTTCAGAACAAATTTTGGGAACCAAGATGTATTTTCTAGAACAAAGTCACTGCCCGCATCATCTCCCAAACATCACATGGAAAACATCAACAGATTCAATTTGCAGACTTGTGGTGTTCTGCTCTCCTGTGCCACTGGCTGGGAAAGGCATATCCAGCCCTCCAGAAATGACTGCCTCCAGCAGCAGCAGCACTTCGGTCAGCAGATAACAGAATCATAGAATGTTTTGGGTGGGAAGGGACCTCGAGACCACCCAGTCCCACCCCGTGCCCCGGGCAGGGCCCCCTCCCCCCAGCCCAGGCTGCTCCCAGCCCCATCCAGCCTGGCCTTGAGCACTGCCAGGGATGGGGCACCCACAGCTGCTCTGGGCAGCCTGGGCCAGCGCCTCGCCGCCCTCACGGGGAACAATTTCTGCCTCACAGCTCATCTGCATCTCCCCTCTCTCAGCTTAAGGCCATTCCCCCTTGGCCTGTCACCACGTGCCCACGTACAAAGCCCCTCTCCAGCTTCTTGCCGGCCCCTGTAGGTGCTGGGAGCTGCTCTAAGGTCTCCCCGGAGCCTTCTCCTCCCCAGGCTGAGCAGCCCCAGCTCTCCCAGCCCGGCTCCATAGCAGAGGGGCTCCAGCCCCCTGACCACCTCCGTGGCCTCCTCTGGGCTCGCTCCAACAGGTCCGTGTCCTTCTCATGCTGGGGGTCCCAGAGCTGGTCACAGCGCTGCAGGGGGGTCTCACGGGAGCAGAGCAGAGAGGCAGAATCCCCTCCCCCACCCTGCTGGCCACGCTGCTGGGGATGCAGCCCAGGGCACAGGGGCCTCTCTGGGCAGCGAGCGCACATTGCCAGGTCATGTTGAGCTTCTCATCCACCAACACCCCTAAGTCCTCCTCAGAGCTGCTTTCAGTGCATCCATCCTTCACCCAGCCTGCATTTGTGCTTGGGATTGCCCCAGCCCACATGCACTTGGCCTTGTGGAACTTCATGAGTTTCACACGATCTGTGGGCAGATCCTGCAAAGGCTTTAGCTGCCATGCAGGGAGCCCTGGCCATGCCCCAGCCTGCCTGGGTAGCAGGACGGGCCATGCTCACTGCCACCCCCTCCAGGCTTTGCACAGGTGCCCGCACACAGCATCCCTGCAGGGCGCTCTCTGCTGCGACTCCATGCCTGCACGCACAGCTGCACTGCTCCCTCTGCTCTGCGGCAGGGACAGCCCATCCTGTTTCAAGGCAACTAAATCTTACAAATCTTGCAATCCAATCTGACATCATGTTACAGCACACATGAGTAGCACAGCACCTAAAGGGAGCTGCCAGCACTCTCCCACCATTAACACTGGCCTTTCACAGCAGCCTTTCAATGTGCACATTCTTTGGCATCGCTGCTACAAAGCTGTGTGAACCTCTGAGCTGGTACCTTTTTATTTTTAGGTTATTTGATAATATACCCAAGATACCTCAGGTGGTGGGTAATTGCTGGCAGAGCTTACAGCAGGAGACAAGCAAGCCGCTGAAGGGCTCCACGGCGCAGACAGCAGCTCCTCCCAAGAGTGAGCACCAAGCCATCCTGCAGCAGCAGCCCTGCCAGGAGCAGATGCAAACCTTGACTTGGGGCCATCAGGATGCAGCACTGCCACGAAGGGGCGGTTTCAGCTCACTCTCAGCTTCCCTCAGGCCATCATTCTTGTGAGGTTTCTTCATTTAGACCCTTTAATCTCTAAACTTCCTCAGTCCTTAATGAAGAGATGGTGGAAAATAGTTTGATGGTTTCCCTCGGCCAGCAGTGCGCATCCCTGAAGGTGTCTCTCCTGGGCCCAGGGATATTATTTCTTCCCAGCTGCTGTCAAGAGTGGTTTTCTCTCCAGTGACATTCACCTGTTAATAACACACAGGTGGCACTCACTCAGAAATGCATTACTCCCCGTGTAGGGCCCTTTATAAGGTGAGAGCACCTTCTCACTCTTCTCCTGGAGCCTGGGTGACCCATAGCTGGTCCGCAGCTCACTGCTCACTCCCTGAGCTGCCAGATCCTCCCCAGCCAAGATCTGCCCCTCAGCACAGTGCTCCTGGGGAAAAGTCCCGATAACCTTCTGCGTGGCTGTTATACGCCAAGCACCCCTGGGTAATTTAGTGCGACTTTCAACGTAGTTCCTTGCACTGCCTTGTTTTGCTTCCATGTGTGTAATGGTCATCCTAAAAAAAGTTCCTTTAATTAGCAACAGAGAAGAGCCTTCCACCTTGCTGCAGGCAGGATGTGTGGGTGTTTAAAGAACGGCATTTCTGGAATAAGGGTTACAGACTGACTGTTCGCTAGAAAAAATTCCTGCTTTATGGGAAAGAAAAGTTCGTAACTCTGGTGCCATTTAATTAAGGCAACCAAAGTACAAAAGGCACACCTGAGAGAGGTGTATGTAGCTCTTCCAGTTTGGGGGGCGATGCCACAAGCGTAGCACTTCCATTTTTACAATAGTTTCTACACAATTTTTTTATTAGCATTGGCTAGATGCCAGCTCCCAAGGATTTGCAGTTTTACAATAATTGGATATGTGATTCTGGAAGTGATAGGACTTAAAAATTATAGGCCTTGCCTAAACACATACATACATAGATTGTGCTATCTATTTAAGTTTAATCAAATGAGATAATACTGCTATTCACTAAGAAAATTGTATGTGTTATCTTACTGTAGCATGTAGGTTTGTTGCAATGCCATACTTAAACAACAGTATTAAAGGAATGGAGAAAACTTAATAGAACTGAACTTGCACATCAGAAGATAAAGCGGGTGTCTTTTTGTTGGAATCCCAGAAGGCATCACACTTTCTCCTGCGGCCTCCCCTTCCCCCTCTCCTCATTGCTGGATTTGCTCTATGCTCAGTCGCTGCATTGTGAAGCCGCTGGCGAGGCCCATGCCATGCAGCCACCGGGCCGATATTTGCCCAGTGCCCTGCAGCCCAGAAGGCTGCTGAGGGTAACACCATTGCAGGACAAATGGTCCAACACGCTGATGCTGCCGCAACTCTGTGGTGAACCTCAGTGCTTCGCCTGCCCTACACACGGCTCTCAGGAAGCGGGGACATTCTATCGGCTCTTTGAAGTCCTTTTGCTGTGCCAGGCTGGGTGAGTCACAAAGGTATGAATAAGCATCCCTGCTCTGTGATGGTTAGCTGGAGCTCCAAATCTTTCAAGATTTGCTTAGCATGAGTCATCTCTTATTCATAAAAATAATTTTAAAGACCCAAAATGTATTCAAACGTCGCCAACGTGTCTCTGCCCTCTCCCCTGGGTGCTGGCAAAAGCAGTGCAGGGTACCACTGCCCCTTCCATCCGCATCACGGTTCAGTCAGCCACTAACCTTGGTGTATCCCGCAGTATCCCACAGCCCCTCTGGTTCGGATTATTTTCCACATGCCCCACTTACTGATTTGCTTCCATTGCAAAGCTGCTATCAGGAAGCCTCACGCTGTTGGAACTTCCCTCCTCTGTCCCCACAGACAAAACCAGGGCTGATCTCACTTCACTGTAGCAGAGGAAAAACTTGCAGTTCAGGCAGCTGTAACCCCCTTAGAACAATGCCAGCCATCAGCCCTTGGAGAGCCCAGCTGCTTTTGCTGACAGCTGCTGTGCAGGAGCTGGATGCCGGCCCACGCCACCCATCCCACTGGGCAGCCCCAGAGGAATGGCAGGAGGAACCCCAGTCAGCATCCCTCTGTGCTCAGTGTGCAGGCACCAGTGTGCAGCTCAGTGCACAGCACCTGCCCGAGGTGCAATTCTGTCTTCCTTAAAGCTAACAGCAAAAAGCCTGCAGGTTTCATCCCTCCTTACACTGAAGGTCTGATCAGAATTAAGCCAGGCAAAGCGTAACTGACTACTTACTGGAAAACGTTAATGCAAAGTCCCACTTTATTCAGCTGGTAACTTCTTGCTCTTTTAAATGCATAGCAGTGTTTAATGTTTGTGCTGTGTTTTCCTTCCCCCTCGTTCCCAGTGAACTGGGTGACAAGTGACATCGAGCCCCCCCGAGCTGGGAGACTCGCTTGTTTTCTGCCTTTCAAGAGCTTTGTTTTCATGAATCCACCCTTGCAGAAAGATTCTGATTTCAACATCCAGAACATACTCATAAGAGCTGCGAAGTATTATTTGTGATTAATCTTTGTATACTCTAATAAATGAATTTTGCTTCATCATGCCTCTCTCTTCTATGTCCCCTATTATCTCCTGTGTCACCGCAGTATCGCCGCACTTCCTGGTGGTGCACAAATCATGGCATTGAGTCCTTGAGCAAAGATACAGAGGTCACACAGAAAACAGCTTCACACTTCCTACATGTTTATTTTTCCAGCTGCTGCCAGTGGGCTGTGCTGTGAAAGGTGAGGAGGTGAGTGGTGGGAAAGGGGTCACAGCCATGGGTGTCACGCTGGTAATTAATTGGCACTCTTAGCCGTTACTCCCCATACTACAAAACTGATTGCTTTTTTAAATTGTTATCTTCAGTCGTGAAGGGCAGAGCCCTATCTGGTGCTGAACAAGCCTCTGCCAGAGCCTCGTGCCAATCTTCAGGATGCATTGTTCACCTGAAGGTCCCCACGAAGGTGCGCTCAGCTTAGGCCCCATGCGCTTCAGACATCCTGCGCATAACCTGGTGCTGGTCTGCAAATCCATCAGGGAATCTGCCTGCCCTGCCTCTTATTGAAGGTCTGGGGGACTTAAGCGGATACTCAAAATCTTGTTTGTGTACAAAACACATCTTAAAGAAAGGCAGTTATTGTGCACATCTCTCAGCCTCTGTACACATGCTCATTTCTCTGGCTGTGACCCGAGCAGTTGCTGAATAAATGGGGAGCAAATCCACAGATGGCCTCCCAGAGCATCAGAGTGGGAAGCTGGTGCTACATCCAGGGGATGTATGGAAGACCACACGTCGACCTGCTATCAGAAAACATTGCTCAAAAAAGATGCTAACACAGCCTGTTTTCTGCTCAAGTGAGCAAAATATCCTCATAGGACAAGTTTGTTAGCTTGAAAATAACAAATTTTTATGCATGATATAATTCACTTGAAGCTTCACTGAGCTGAAATTGCCTGACCTTTTGATCTTTTGCAAATAAATGAACAGCCCCAAGGAAGCTTGAAAGTGCTGCACCCTCAGTGGAGGGGGACAGGATGCCTGAAGGATCCGAGAAATTCAAGCTTTCTTTTTTTTCCTTCTGGTTTTTTTTTCTTTTTAAGGGACCAAGACTTGGGAATATAGGTAGTATAGTATATTTTAAATGTTGATATGTTAATCAAAAAGAAAAAACCCAAACTATATTTGTATGAAGGTTCAAAGAGGTGTTAACTTTGCAAATGTTGCCTGCCATGGTGCTGCCATTAGGGCTTGCTCAGCCAGCTCCCAAGGCTTGCATCACTGTCGCCCAGAATGCTGTTTCTGCAAAATGCTGAGGATGTATTTAAAGCCCCAAGAGGGAGCGAAGTCTTGATGGATAGGCTTTGAAAAGTCATTAAGGTAAGGTATAGAAAGATGGAGCTATTTTGAACCAAAAAGTACATGACTGGCATGGTCACTAAACGAACTGTCAGTGAAGTGATAGAGGGTCCGGTGGGTTTTTAGATGGAGTAACTACAGCAGTGCATGCTGAACGATTGTGTGAATTGGCCATAATTGGTTGGATATGTCCCAAGTGGCAAATCTCCTCCATTCTGCAAGGCAGGCAATTCGTATGAACTTTGTTCAGCTATTAATCAAGACATGAGGGGGGAATTTTCTTTTTAGCCTTCACATCCACTTTCATAAGCCATCTAACAAAACGTAATTCTGTTTTCAGAGTGATGATATGAGAGGGTCTGTCTTCTTCCCAAGGGATTTCTTTGAAGTAGTCATTGTCATGCAAGGGCTCCTGCCTCTTCTCTAGACCCACCAGGGTGGAGGAGAGTTTCGTAGACTTCTTGAGATAAAACTTGTGGTGTCTCTGCATCAGGTTTCTCATTTATCTCCAAAAGGTGCTAAAATTTAGATAATTCAAAGATTCTTCCCAAATCAAAATATGGGATATGATTTTTAGTAATTAGCAGGGGTCAAGCTGTTTGAAAGCCAGTGGTTTCCACCTTCTGCTATGAATTTCACAAAGCTAAAGAACTGTGAAATGATATTAATAATCTAATTATTTCAAAGGTAAACTGAAGAAAGATAGCTATGCATGAAACCATGACTAGGGGAAACAGACCACCAGCACCCAGTAAACCCAGCAAGAAGATAACAAAGCAGCACCTGAACAGCTTTTTTGCCTTTGGTTGCTGAAGGAGAGAGCAGAATTGTATTGCCCCAACAAACAGCCAAACCTCCAGCGCTGCAGTTACCAGGAGTCGATAAAGGAATGACATTGCAAAGGAGATGACTTCCCACCTGAGAAATGTACTCATGTATTTAAACCAGAGATGAGTCTTACCTCAGGGATGATGGTCCATCCCCACCAGAACATTCCAGCTCTCTTTAGAAAATCTGTGTGGGTCTCCTCCTCTTGCTCCAAGCTGGCATCCCCACCCACTGGACAGGACAGCACACTGAGCTCCAGTGGGATCCTGCACTGGAGTTCCTACTGGTGCAGACACATTGTAAGATCCCTGAGCTGTCGTGATTTAGGTGTCACTGTGATATTTCTCCCATATTCCCCAAACACAGGTTGTTTGCAGGCAGTTATGAACATGCTTGCTAATGAAACACTGAAATCTACACTAGGACAGTCAGCTGTCAAAGTCAAGTTATATTGCTCTAGTGGCCCAGTTAAGGACTGCACAAAACTAAATGAAACTGCAAAATCAGCATTTTTTAAATATTAACACCCATCCCACCGTTTTAATTTCTCTCCTTCATGACTTTCCCTGCCAGCCCTGCCCAGTGCCTTCCCTCAGCAGGGCAGGGGGGCTGCGGTCAGAGCAGCACCACAGTTTCCCTTCAACTAACAGTAAACAAAAGCTTGCTTTATTATACCTACTGCATATCGGGACACCAAATGCCGTAGGCCAGTTCACATGATCATTTCCCCACAACCCCCTTCAGAGCCTTCTTATAGGGATGTCAAGATGTGTATAAGCATCTCCACCATCTCACATAGGATCAGGGCCTCACACCCACTGGAAGCATCACCTGCATTGCTCTTACGCACAGCAGAGCAGCTTGTGCAGGCACAAACGCCTGCTCCAGGACCAAAAGAGTGGGGCCACATCCCCTGGAGAAGGCATCGACCCCCACATCTGCAGGCACTGAGGCACCAGCCACCTTTGCCGCTTACTTTTGCACCAAGCCCGCTCTCAGTCCAGAGAAAGCAGCATGGCATGGCACAGCATGAGGGACACCAGCCCGTCGTGCTCTCCCTCCCCTTGCTTCTTCCACACTCATGGACCAAGAACAATGTTGCCCCACACTTGGCACTTACCCACAGCCACCTCTGCCCTGCACCTCCCAGCGCTGCCCAACGCATCAGGGGCTGCCCCGCAGGACAGAAGGAAGGCATCGACAGAAGCTGATCGACTTCAGCTGGATATATTTTTTTTGTTTATCTCCCAGCGAGACCTGGAGCTGGGGAGGTAGAAAATTGAAAACTCCCACTGGAGTTTTGTCAGGCTCTGCTCTTCCCAGGAGAGGATTTAGCCTTTGCATGTCCAGTGTGGATTAGTGTTTCCAAGGAAGAATAATTGCTTGGGTTTTCATCTGTATTTAATATATAAATAAAACATAATATATGAAGAAAACAAGTACACTCAATAAAACACCTCTCAGGCCGTACTGCACTCACTAGCTGCAATCCTGCTGAGAACTGGGGAGTGGTGGGAGTTCTTGCCTCAGTAATGCATTTATGAGAGAAAAAAAAATGAACAAAATCCACAGGCATTGAAAGAATACAAGTCCTTTTTTAAATAAACACTCCATTTTAGTCAGAATGCAGCTTTTTGTTCTTCTGAGTTTGTGTACTGCTGTAAACCGCACACGCTCCTTCCTTCCAGCATGCCTGATGTTAATTATAGGCAAAAAAAATGGGAATGCTTGTGTCAGGCAACACAGGAGATCACCTTCTAATATTGTTATTCACAGAAACATATAAATGTGCTTTTCAAACATGCAAAGGTATTTTATGCTTTTTATGGACTCCCAGGAGGAAAGGGTACAGGGGGCTGCTGAATAACCCACAGCAGGGCTGGAAACAGCATGGGAACAGCCCTGCATGCCCCATCGCTGCAAGCGACCGCAGCATCCAGCCCTCAAAGCCTTTGCTGTGGGCACAGGGGAGCACACCTGGGAACAAGGGCCAGGATTTCAGTTATTCCAGGGATGCATTCTGAAAAGTCTCATAGCAAAATGACTGTTAGACCAGATTAGACCAACAAGACAAGGACGCCTAACTGTTGGAGCGAGCCCAGAGGAGGCCACGGAGGTGGTCAGGGGGCTGGAGCCCCTCTGCTATGGAGCCGGGCTGGGAGAGCTGGGGCTGCTCAGCCTGGGGAGGAGAAGGCTCCGGGGAGACCTTAGAGCAGCTCCCAGCACCTACAGGGGCCGGCAAGAAGCTGGAGAGGGGCTTTGTACGTGGGCACGTGGTGACAGGCCAAGGGGGAATGGCCTTAAGCTGAGAGAGGGGAGATGCAGATGAGCTGTGAGGCAGAAATTGTTCCCCGTGAGGGCGGCGAGGCGCTGGCCCAGGCTGCCCAGAGCAGCTGTGGGTGCCCCATCCCTGGCAGTGCTCAAGGCCAGGCTGGATGGGGCTGGGAGCAGCCTGGGCTGGGGGGAGGGGGCCCTGCCCGGGGCACGGGGTGGGACTGGGTGGTCTTCAAGGTCCCCTCCAACCCAAACCGTTCTGTGATTCTGTGATTTCACTCTCTCAGAAAATTCAAGACAAAATAAGAGGATGCCTATGAATGCACAGGAAGGGCACCAGGAACACACCCCTTGCAGCACTGGCACACACTGACCCCAGTGCCCCGCACCCCTGGCCTGGTGTCACACACACACACACACCCCCCAGCTGTGACCTGCTGCTTTGCTTTCCCACCCTTTGCAGCCCAGGGTTCCGCAGCACCAGCCCATGGCCCGTGCCCCATCCCATCCTGCTCTGGGTCCTGCACTGCAGCACCTCACACCTGCATCTCTCTACCCTTCATTATGACGATAGAAACAAACTTTTCTCTCTACACAGAGCAGCATGTGTAAAACCGCTGGGTCAGAGCTACAGTTGTACAACACAAAGGCAAGCAAAAGTTTTTACAGAATTATCTGTTCTTACATACTTACTTTCCCTCTTGAAGCTTTTTTTTCCCCCCCATCCTTTCTTTTCTTTCCCCTCAGACATGGAAGGATTAAACAAGTAGTCAATCCAAGCAGCTGGATGACAGGACCAAAAGCTCAAATAAATCATTTTTCCCTTATTCAATACGGCAGGCTGTTTTGGATGGAGGTAAAATTCGCATCAGTTTAAGGTAAACAATTCAGAGAAAAGCACACAAAAGCTGAAAGCGAAACAACACGACTTACAGATCTGCTCAGGCAATTTGGAATAAACTGCCCTTTTAATAAGACTTTGAGAATTGTAAATAAAACTTTAAAAAGTATTTCTGACTTAACTCTCAACTGCAGAGAAATGCGATTGTTGTACCCACCAGTGACTTCCCCTCCCTAAGGAGGTTTCCAAGAAACATCTTTGATATTATAAAAATGGTTTTCAAAAAGTTTCACTTGATGGGAGAGAAGGGGAAGGAAGGTGCTTTTCAAAATACTTCTAGCTGTTGCAGCTAAATTCTGTGTCCCACAGTATTTTTGGTTTAGGATTGCCTTCCCTACTTGTTAGCAAAAGAAGAAAATCTCTGCACATTTAGCATAACAAATTCAGGCATTTGTTAAATCAATTTTTTCTTCCCATACCACAGTTAATTGCTATTACTGGCTCAGTAGGAGAGGCACGTACAGAATCCTTCCTCACAGCACTGCTGCAAGGGTAACTCATTTTTAATCAAGACTGGGGCTTTGTCCTTATTATCATAGCTATTTATTTTTGTTACGTTCTTAAAACATTTAGCAAACTTTTTGGTGTCCCAGTGTGTTGCATTTACTGGGTCCTTTTATCTCCCCTAAGCTTCCTCTGAAGCCTGCCAGCCAAGGAGCAGTGTTCACCCTTACAGATGTCGGCTGGGTTGAAGACATCAGCTTGAGCTTTTCCAAGGCGGGCACTGTGCTCCCTGCCTTCCACAAGCTGCTAGCTCTTCTTCCTCGGGGGGAGGTTGGGGGCACCCACAGGCACGCGATCTGCAGCAGTGATCACCGTTTCCAGAGGTGCATATTGCACATCTCCATCTTAGCCACCTGCACATTGTGTTTCTAGCCCAGTAACCTAGAGCATTAAAACCCCACTTGGTTTTAATGCAGATCTACTTTTTATTAAGTCATTTCAGTAAAATAAGACAAACACCTTAATTCCCATTGAGAAGCATAGCTGTGCAGCACAGCTTAACTCATCATCTCATTCACAGGCTGTGCAGTCTCAAAAGAAAAGTTAAGCAATGCAGCTGTTCCACAGTATTTTGAGTATTTCACTACTTAGATCACAATTAAAAGTTTATCATAGTGGTATCAAAATCAAATCAATGGCTTCAAAGGAGGTGATGCCTAGAAGACACCAAGTCTTTGCTGTAAGGGTATCGGTGTGACCAGGAGGAGCATCTTCCTAATGCTCCTTCTAATTCATTTACCCACCTGGGTACCGACCCCTCTGCAGCCTCTGCCCAGTCCAGCCAAGCTGTGCATGCACACAAGGGAACACATTACATTCAGAAGTCTCCAAAATGTTTATAGTTACATCAGTAAATCACTTGACAACCTCTAAGAGCATGGCATTTCTTATTCTTAAGCAAAAGCTTTGCTCTTATGGAGGAACCAGGGTCTCACTGAAGCCAGGACGGCTGGCTGTGCAGTGTCACTGTTCAGGTCAGGAGATGCGTGCATGAACAGAGCAGCTTCCAAGGTGTTTCTGTAATGAACAAATGGAATAAAAAATGGCAAGTGGACTGAAGTGTAGTTTAATCTTTGCTCAAGGTAATACATCAGCATCTCATGGATTTGTTTGAAAAAACGCCACAGAATTGTGCTTGATGCCAGCTTTGCCACTGCAAGTTAATCACTGTGTAAGAACCTGCTTGTTCATGTAAATATATTTACCTGGCCCTGCCCACTGACTGCAACGAGAATTTAGCAATGTTAAACAGATGTATTTGTGACTTATTTAAGCATATCTCTGCTTTTAAAAATACAGTGTACCTACAACACACAGTGATAGTACTTTTACAGTCAGCAACCCAGTGTAATTTGAGAAATCACGAAGAACTACATCGGGATACCTACGAAATGTAAAGCAACTTTGAAGTGGACTGGGAAGCTGTGAGATGTTTCTATTTTTATCCTTCAAACCATTCTCACTCCTTTTTTGGCGTTCACAAATGGCTGATAAAGGCAGAAAAGCAGCTGGTCTCCATAGTTGCATTGAAGCAATGGAGATAATGCATGCCCGCTCCTGAAAACCTATTTCAAGTTTCTTATCTGGCATCTAATCCTTATCGGTTCCCTTTTTTCTTCTCATACCTTTGAATTTATTCCAGATATAAAAGGAAATGGAAATGAAATTGAAAAAAATATGGTTTTGTCTAGTCAGAACTAGGAAACACTTGAAATGTAATGCTGGTTGTTTCTGCAAGTTATGTATTTTGAAAAGGTAAGTGTTGGGAAAGCTAGCTATTGACCTGAATCCAGATTCCAGCCATTGAGATCATCCAGTACCTCTTTTAAATTGAAACTGGCAAAGAGTAAAGCTTTAAATATACAAAAAGAATTAATGCCTTTCAAAAATGCCCAGGAAGCAGCTCCTGCCCACAAAGAGCAGTAAAGAACCTCACAGGTTTTCTCCCATCCCATGCTTCCCAACAAAGGTTTTACGGATTAAAACTACCCACAATCAAATGAAATGGCCCAAATCAGTCATAGCATGATGCTCAACGACTCCTCCAGATAAGCATTATGGAAGGCGTATCTCCAGATCTGGAGACCATGGGGGAGTCCCATTAGGGCTAGTCATCTTTTCCACTGGACATCAAGTCCATCCCAAAGTGGAGTGGTTCAAAGAAAATCCAGATCACCTAGATACACAGATCTGTTTTACCACAACATCCTTTCTTCTAAAGGAAAAGAAAAATAGGAATATCAAATCATTATTTTTGTGAATGCTGCTGTCCTACCATTGGCTCTGGCACGTCAAACCTGTATGAAAAATTTCTTCCATTTGTGTGGATGGGCCAAGAGGATGAAGAGATTGGAGAAAGAGAGAGAGAAACTGGTCTGAAACCATATGAGAAGAAATAATATGGAAAGCAAATACAAAGAAGAATTTTTCCTCCTAATCATGATCATTCTCCTTTT
The DNA here is from genome assembly GCF_023634085.1 of Falco cherrug. NCBI lineage: Eukaryota > Metazoa > Chordata > Aves > Falconiformes > Falconidae > Falco > Falco cherrug. The sequence goes on from NC_073705.1 coordinate 56,550,424, forward strand.
GCCTCACCCTGCCTTATGAATATGTACGCAGAGCTTGTAAAAATTAGCCAAGACACTTTGGCCCTTATTACGGGATCCTCCTTATAGTCATTTAAATTGTAAACAAGGCTATTGATGCTAAACCTGAAGTGCTAAAATTATTACAGGTAATGTAGGCCCCATTCTGAAATTCTGAAGTTAATTTAAAACACTGCTTTTTGAAATGGGATGCCTTGTCCTAATAAATCTATGTTGGCCATATTGTGAAGGGAGTTATCGATATTTCTATAAATTGTACATGCAAGTAAACTAATATTGTCACTATATTGATTCAGCCGCAACCGCTTCAGTAAGGATCCTAGTCTAAATGACCAATAAATTAAGAAGTGTGCAAAACAGAATGGGAGAAACATAAATGAGAGTTTAGATGTTATCTTCCATGGCTTATTGTCCTATTTTAACTTGCTAAGCTTCTTTTTAAACAGGAGGAACCAAAGTATTGAGCAACATATTCTCAACCCTGCTTTGGCGACCAGCCACGGAGTTGCAGCATTGCATCCTCCTGCAGGGCTTTGGTCCTGGCTTGGCGTCAAAGCTCACTCTTCCATTCCAGAAAGTGCTCTGCTGGGCTTCACCCTGTCCTCTACTAATGCTTCTTTCTAGCAGCTCCAGGAGAGTTTTCCCCTCAAGTACCTGGACAACGATGTGGTTCAGTTCTGCTCTATAAATACGTAATATTTTATTTCAGAGCTGGGTTTTCTCCAAAGCAGCGTCTGCTGTCTTCAGGGTTTTACAGCTTGTGCATATGCATTTATGGGGATGTCAACCCTCACATTTCTATAGAACCAAAGGTAAAGACTAAAGCAAACGTTCATAGATTTTTATATGTCTGTGAGACTAGAATTTCTTTGAGCTTTAAACCCTGCACGGTTTAATGAATGCCAGAGCTGAAAAGTAACCAGAAAAGTCTCTCCTCTGGATTGTTCTACATATATGCAATTCAATGTTTTAATGGCCCTTCCATGGTGTGCAGACCTATGGCTACAGCCTCTTTTTTATCTTGTTACACAGAAATAAGTGCTAGTCTTTGACTTGGCACCAGGTCTTGCACCTCAAGTTCGGGATCTGAGCAAGCTTTTCAGGGGATAGTGACGGGCTTTGTGCTGCTCTCTGGGGTAAAGCAGGGAGGAGGAGAGCGCTAAGCTGATTTCAACAGCCAGTGATGCAGAGGGGGTGACATTTCCCAGGGCTAATACATTGCTGGAACAAATGGCATGGCTTAGCAGGATCAGTCATACACGTTAGCCCCATTGCTAGCTAACACGGTACGTAGTCTAGAGCGTAAGAGATAAAGTTCTCCTACCTGAGGCTGCATCCAGGACTGTTTCACTGTAGATGTCCAGCTTTCAATGACTGTCACAGAAATGCCATACAAGAGATCTCCTGTTAGATCAAACAGTTCAGTTTTGTCTTAAAAAAAAAAAAAAAAAAGTTATTCAGTTTAACTTGTTACTGTGAAATAACACCTCTGGTTCCTATGTATCCTGTTAGTGCCTGAGCAGCTTCAAGTCATACCAGTTCAATGTGCAAAGAAGAGATGAAGTGACTATGTGAGTCTTAAAATAATGTTTTAGGAAGTCATTTACTAAATATTCAGTAGAAGTCACCTCAGTTTGGGTTCTCTGTATGCCAGGCAAGAGGCTCTTATAACCTGTATAAATAATGTTAGGAGACCAAACTGTGAGCATTACACATTGGGTAATCTTGGAAAGCCGAGATGTCCAACCTAGGAAACTTTATGTTGATTTTTATTAATTTACGCACTACAATATTTCTAAAGATTCAATTAAAACTTATCTTTAGCCAAAAAAATTAACCATGCTAATGATCTTTGAAATGTCCCCAGCTACATAAAAACTGAGCTACCTGGGAAAAGATACAACTGCTGCAACCTGAAAAAAAGTTGATTTTTTCATGCTGCTGCATCTTTCATTTTCCAGCCTTATTTCTATGCTTAATTAAGCAACCTTGAGAGTTATCCAGAAACAAAGGAGCAGCTGCACTTATAGACACCAAGAAATTGTTTATAGCGTCCTGCTTTTTGCCTCAAAACCATATTCAGTTAAGGAAAAAGTAAACAAGAAGGCTTTTTTTTTTTTTTTTTTTTTTTTCAGTTCTACATGTACGGCACTGTGAACTGCAATTATATTACTTCAAACTGCATTCATTTTCTGCTTTACATCTTCTATGGCAATGATTTTGTTGAAATAGTTTGATTTTACTATATTATGTCAATACTATACTGGTAGAAATTTCAATCTTCTTACACAGAAAGAAGTGCAAAAATACATTACCAACAAGTGTAGGGAAATTTAAACTCTCAATGCCTCTAGTTTATGCTATTTTCCTTTTTTTTAATAAATAATCTTTCTTTTAACAGCTTGATGCTACCTCTTTAGTGCACAGTTTGCATTTTACAAGGAAAATAGCTGAATGTTTTGAGGGAAGAAGGGCATACTAGAGTGAGCAACCAGCAAGTGCTTCCCTCCCACTCCTCCTCCCACACGTACCCAGTGACTGCAGACCCAGATGCTCAGAGACAGGAGATGGGGGGTGAGCATCGGTGGTTGGGTGGATGTGGGGGTGTGCTGCCTGGTCGGGCTCCTGACTGGCTTTCGAGAGGCTTTGTCCGCCTGAACACCTTTTTCGCTTGACTTCTCTCTCCTGCGGATCTCGTACAGGCTCGCTGTGAGGAGGGACAGCATCCACACTGCGAGGAGCCAGGAGAGCCACCGCTCCCCGCTCCGCTCCCTGAGATCAGCCTGAGGATCCAGGGGCACGACAGGGACCTGCAGTGCACAGTATCACTGTAATTCAGCAGATTAGTGAGTGATGAATTCTGCTTAACCACTTCTCCAAAGATAAGTTAGAAAAAAAATTCAATAAAATTTGTGTTAAGCTAATTTCATGTTGCAGTACAAACAAAGTCTGGAACAGCCTAATCCTCTTACACCCGGGAGAGGTCTCCCACAGTAGTTATTAAATAAGATTAAATACTGCAAGTCATAAAAATTAATTTATATCACTGTCACAGTTTAATAAACTATGTATCTACAGAGTGGGCCAGATTTCTTCTCTGTGGGAGCGGTGATGTTGAGCCTAAGCCCTGCCCCAGCGCGTGCTGCGCGGCGCTCACGTAGCACAGGGACTGATCTTGACCAGGAAAGCCCCTCATGTGTGTAACCGTGGAAATCAGATTTAAACTGCTCACACCAGACAATTTGCCAGACACTTGAACTTACGGGATTTTAATGTGAACAGCAGCGTTCTTCCCTGCAGTGCTTGTAAATCCCTCCTTCAGCAGAGCAAAGGGGAACTCTGTGCAGAAACCTCCCCGGGAGGCATTCCCCTGCTCAGAAAGCATCAATCTGCTTATTCTGCCAGGGAAAGGTAAACAGGTTCCTGATTTTATGTGCAAAACAGGAGTCTAATAGCTCTGCGTACTTACACAGTTACAGCAATAAAGATGGTGTCTTAACTACCCTCACTTACATTCCTCCTGCAACGTGTCCTAGAGAGTTGTGCCACTGGCACCGGCAGTTAGAAATTCAGAGTGGGTGATATAAATACGTCTTTCCTCCTTGCCACAGTACAATAAACTAGAGGAAAAATGGTTTAATCTGGAAAAATACATGGCACACAGGAAGGTCAAGGCCTGTTAGAAACTAAAAACTAAAAAAAAAATAAATCACATTTTTGCTCATGTTATACGCAGAGGTATGAAGAATAAAAACCTCTATAGCTCAGAAAGTGCTGGGAAAGGACAAAGCAGTGTATTAAGGGATGGAATATGGTTGGGGAGGAAGCCACAGTAGGAAACCGAGAAGGAAAACACGGCCAGTTGTAGGCAAAGCAATGCAGAAATAAGTTGTGTAGAGGTATGGTCATGGCACACTGGATTTTTTTCTCCCAGGGAATTAAGACTCAAAAGAATTTTTTTAAAAAAAATAATTATCGGAAGTAAGAGAAAAACCAAGACTTGCAGAAGTATTTCAGGAGAGGAAAACACCTTTAAAAATTAGAACAAAACCTGCATTAGGTCACAGAAGTTGGCAATTTAGCTAATTAATAAACTCAGCTAGAATAGGGAAGATCCAGTTTTACATCTCCACTCCAAAGCACAAGGACTCACATCAGTTTTGCATCCCTCGATCAGCAATAACAGCTCATAATTTGTTCAGAAACTCTCTTCTGAAACCTCAGTGTTATAATGTAATCAGTGCACCACAACCAACCCACTTTCAGGTGAAGCTACAGTGTAGATGTCAGAATATTGTGACCACGTGCACACACACACACCCAGAAAACAACCTGTTCCTGGGAAAGCTCCAAACTGGGTTTATTGGAGGGACACGGAAAAAAAGCACAAAACAGCCGTCTGTGCTTCCCTTCTGCTGCACAGACGAGCAGGGCAGGTGGCGGAACGTGCTGCAGATACTGCGGCTTGAAATGCTCGTTACCGACCCTGCATTAACCTGAGGGACTGGGCAGGAGAGGGCCAGGGAGGGTGAGGGAGCAGTTGATGGCGCGGGGAAATTGTGACTGCTGCAGTGATGTGCTGGGGTCACTGGGAAGGGGAGAGGTGCCGTGTCCCTCCCTGGGGCTGTGGCAAGACTCTGCTCCTCCAGGATGGTGACGTGCAGGTTCCCCATCTGCTCATTGAGATCCCAGGAGCTGCAACGCTCCCATACAGGGTGGAAAGGCCACTGGTAAGGTATTCTGGGTATATGGGAGTGGGGGAAACCTCTCCTTTTAAGAACACTCACTTAAAATTGTTTAAAAACTGATTTTAAAAAAATCATCATTTTCAGGCATACAGCTCCTGAACTCACTCTTATTTGCATTCATTTCACCAAGAAGCAGGACATTAAAAACTTTGACTTTGTGAGGCTTTCTGTTCTTTTCCTAAGCCTTGCCTGAAATTGTTATCCCTGTTCCCTAACCCATCAAATTTTGTTCCTGAATACTGGCAAGAGAGATAGACAGAGGAAGAGGATAAGAATACATTTCAGCACACCTCTCACTTGTGCAAACTTCAGATACTTTGTCAAACTCTTTGAATTTGAAGGAACAAAGCTATTTCTTACATTAAAAAAAAAAAATAATAAAGAAATCTAGAATACCAGGTTGGAAAGGACCTCAAGGATATTGAAAGAGTTATAAAAAATATGCATTTTATCAAACCTGCCTATAATAATGCTGTTTGTATTTGGAGATGCAGGGATTTTTCTGAATAGTCTGAAAAGATTTTCCCAGCTACAATTAGTGACCCCGCTGAGTGCCGTCGGCCAGGGGACCCAGCAGCCACACAACTGACAATATTCTGGGTGCTGGTTTGTTCCATTTCTTTACGCTGACATTTTTTGTAGCAATATTTCAACAAAATACGTTTATATCACCTTAGGGAAAAGCAAACCTGCAGTGAAATAAATATCTCTTTTCTATCAAAGCGATTCACAATTCCTTTGATAAATCTTATCACTGTGGAGTATTTCTGCATTGAAACAACCCCATGAAGGGCTGAAAGAATCATCTAAATGCATCCGAACAAATTTATTTGGTATTCAACAGTGTGTCGCACAAGCCAGCATAGCATTTCTATTAGTCTTTAAAAATAGTATTAAAAGACATTTCTGTCTATTTAAATTAGGTCTATTTTAATTTAAATTGGTTGTTAAGTAACAAGTTCTATACCATCATTATGCTGTAGTATGTGACTGCTAGAAACGCACTTCAAGCAAAACAAATTAAGGAACTTGGAAATTGCTACAGCAGAGCAAGGACGTATTTTTAGGTAAAAATAAACAGAGAACAATACCAAGTCATCAAAATTGTGATAATAAACCAGCCCATATTTAGTGTGCAATAGGAACAGTACACATGGAATACCTCATTTTACTCTTAGGAGACTTTTATTTATTAAAAAATGCACAAAATTTGAAGTTCCCTTACTTAACTGGAAAAGGACTAATTACCTTTTTGGTGGCCTGTTTTATCATACCCAGCAGTTCTCTGTGAGTTTTGAGCTGTCTTGGAGTGAGACAGCTGAAGCACATCCTGTAGCACCATCCATCACCCTGGCACGGGCTTCCTTGCTGGCTCTGCCCCCCTTGTCTTCAGAACCAGGACTCAAATTAACACAACAGTGGGTTTTATCCAGAGGTTCAAGGATCGAGGCCCAAGGGGAGAACAGACAGCTCTCCCGGAGGGCACATCGTCATTAGGGGCAACCCTGAAGGTGTAGGATTTACAGCACCCCAAGTGGAATAAAAAGGCAGTTTTTATTATTAACATGCGATTGATCGATGTTATTTCTCAAGAAAGACATCAAAATGGCATGGGGGTGCTGGGGGAAAGCAAAGCGTGGGGTACTCAGTAACAGCAATGAGGCTGCCTAACCAGTCACCCACCTAGGAAGCCCCCAGGAACACCAAAACCTTTTGTTTTCCCCAGAGGTGGCATGAACTGACAACAGGAGGTTTCTGAGGTATCTTCCCCATTGCAGTGGGCACGAGACCCCCCCATCCCAGCCCGGGAGCCATCGGGAGCAGACGTGCCGGGGGAGAGGCAGGGCTGTCCTAGCTCAGGCTCAGAGCTGTCACCTCCTGCCCTCTCTGCGGTCTCAGCTGAGCAAGGGGGGGCAATAAAAAATGCAAAAGTAATATTTACATTAAGGCTGGCACTTATCTTGTATTGTCATTGTATGCATTTCTCCAGCATATAAAAAAATGTTAGGATTGGCCTCCATTGGTGTAAACTCCCACAGGAATAAAGTCTGACCCTACTACCTTAAAGTTTTCCTTAAACAAAAAAAAATCTGTATACATAATGAAATTATACATTATCAAACTACACCAAAACAGTGTTAGAAAATAAATGCCTTGCGTAAGATAGTTAATCAAATAACTGGACTGAAAAATACCTGTACAAATGTGTCTGGAATTTTAAGTTTCCAGGGCAAATTCGGCAGTTCCTTCTCCAAGCAGCACTGTAAGACCATTACCCTGGTAGCTGCCACTACTGTATTGATTTTTAACCACCACCAAAATAATTTAGCTCCTTGTATTTTGCAGCAAGTTAAGGTCAGGATCTTATTTAGCCACATGCTTTGTATTCCTTGCATATGGATTATTATTTCCCAAACAGGATCTGGAATATTTTATTTAGATTAGATTTAGATATCAGGGATAAATTGTTCCCCGTGAGGGCGGCGAGGCGCTGGCCCAGGCTGCCCAGAGCAGCTGTGGGTGCCCCATCCCTGGCAGTGCTCAAGGCCAGGCTGGATGGGGCTGGGAGCAGCCTGGGCTGGGGGGAGGGGGCCCTGCCCAGGGCAGGGGGTGGGACTGGGTGGTCTCTAAGGTCCCTTCCAGCCCAAACCGTTCTGTGATTCTGCGATTTTTTTTTACCTACTGATTTTGATCATACACAATCGTGTGCATTCTCAAAAAACCAAACCAGTCTGCCTTCTAATTCATATAATCCCAGAAAAAGCATCCCCGTACTCCCTCTGTCTTGGGAACTGAATTTTCACAGTGCACTAAATATCTTCTGATTAGGGTATTTTTTATTTAAATAGTGTTCAGTTTTAGCATGCCAAGGCACAGTAACAAAGACAAAGAAAAAAAATCATGAAGCAGCAATGAATGTAAACATATCCACACACTGTCACAATAAATATAAATACATGAAATAAGAACAGGAATGAAACCACGTGTGCATATTTTGACTCAATACAATTTAAAAAAAAAAATTCACATGCTTCCTTCTAACATGACTACAAACCAGCCCTTCTACTCTGGCACTGTCTCTCCCTCCATCAGCTGGTTATTTAGCCACCTCACGCCCACGAGGTCCCTGGGAGATATAATACTTTCCTTGTTTTGCACATGGAAAAAGACCCTGTCCTGTGTCCCATGACAGCAATAACGTATGTAGAGCTACCATTCTTTACAGACAATACTAAGAAACTCCTGGTCAATTTTCAACTCCTGGTTAAACAGAAAAATGCAATCCGAAGTCTGGAATGTTTTCTAAAACCAGAAAGATTTTGGTCTTTTCGTTGACGTATTTCCAAAGGAATAAATACATCTTCCATAGATGGAAAATCTAGGAAGTTTCCTCAATACATGTAGCCTGTATATATATTTACCCTCTTGAAAATATCTAGCTGTAACTAAATGTAGGGAAAAAATTCAGACTATACATTTGATACTCAAGCCCTATAACTAATCATAGGCATTTAATTCAATAGTGCTATAAAAAAAAAACTACATGAGTAATCAAGAAGGTACTTAACCTTTCTCTAAGCAACACAGAAAAAAGTTAGTGTGAATTATGAGACAATCCCCTAAAAATATAACTAAAGAGCAACTGGTAAAGTGTGCTGTAAAAACACAATTGGCACTAAGGAAACAAACTGACAAACCAGAAGAAAAATTCCTTTTGGAGTCACACTCAGTAACAGCTGATGTATGCTCACAGTAAAATGAGATGTATAACGCAAACATTCCTGAAAATAAAAGTATAATTCCAACAGCCTACCAGCCCAGCAGGTATAAAAGTTTAAAAACTCCTGTGGGCTGGAAAAAAAAAAAAAAAAAGAAAAAGAAAAAAAAAAGGTTTTTTTTAAACTTAAAATCATACAAAACCTCAAAATTAATACTCAGATATCTTCCATTACAGTTACGTAATTGCAAGGCAGAGAAGGGAGACAATTCAATTCTTTGTATTTGCACCCACTTGGCATTAAAAATTAACAGGAGCACTGGGACAGCATGCAGCCTTCCTGGTCACACTGTGGAAGGAACGAGCACACAGCATGTCTCTTGTGACTCAAACCAGGGCACAAGAACCAATGCTTCTGAAGGGGGAGGGACCCATTTTATCATGTCTGTTGCTTTAAAATATTTTTTTAAAAAATTAAAAAATCACACTTCTCTTTTTAGAAAGCACAGCTCTAAGCCTTGGTGACAGCTAAAAAAAAATAAACTCAACATCTCAGGACAACAGGGAAATAGTTTCAATGGGAAGATGAGCTGTACGACACAGTGCTGCAGGGACTGACAATCTACGCAGGACCCAGCACCTAACCAACACCCAGCATGACCAAAGAACTGGACTAATCAGTGCAGTTCTTTAATCACAGCAATCACGGGTACATGACCCTTTTGGACAGGATCTGATGAAGGGGAGAGCCACCCATGTGCCAGGCACCAGCTGAAGGCAACGGCTGGGCTGGAGCCAGCAGGTGAAGACCCGGGGGAAAGCAAGGGTGGCTGTTTCCAGCCTTACACTGCTCAGATGTCAGCAGATTGCTTTGTTATGTCAGATAAAATCATCTTCCACAAGTTCAGTTCAACAGAGAGATGACTATCAGCCTAAATCACTGGCTCCAGTCAAGCCACTGAGTTATTGGTACCCATAGATTTTGAGGGAAAGAATAAATGGGAGTGGGAGCATTGCAGAAGATACCCTGAAGGTAGAGTTGTGAGAAATAGCTGCCTCCTGCAGAAGATGCAAAGATCTCATTACCTGGTCAGAACAAACACACAGCCTTCAGAGCCCACACCGCAGTGACAAGTATACTCTTGGAGAGAGAGTGATCCTCATTGCCATGCACGGCCACGGCAGAAGTGCTTCTCTCTCTGAAAAAGGAATCTCTGCTCAGAGCTGCCCAGATATCACAAAATAAAAACTTAATGTCATCTGAGAATGAACAAAGGTTTCTTCACTGTAAGAGGTACTCTGCTAAAAAAATACCTCCTGTATCAATGTACCTGTTGAGGTTACCCATTGCATTTCGCTGTGACCTCTGCTGACAGCCCAAGCTTCATCATCTGCTGAAGTATGAGACTGAGCTGAATCAGGCTTGGAAGGATTTTTTCTGCTGATCTGAACTTAGTTCAATCAGTTATGGAAGCTTTTATATCTATAGATATAGATACAGATATAAATAAAATTTGTGTATATATATATGGATTCTTGCAGAAACATCAGAAGTTTAGTTTCTCCAGGATGACCTGGAGCTGTGCACAGGTTTTCCCCACATGAACTCCTGAAGGCTTTTACCAGCAGTTTGATGCTGTCCCTGCATACAACTGTAAATTAAAGAAATAATGTAATATTCAGAACTTAAACTCCTAAAAAGTCAGACTTTGAATCTACATTTAGAAGAGTAAATAGTTTGTCTGATCTTCAGAAGTCCCAAATGGTGAATAATTTCTGCCAGCTTACATGCATTTTTCGTAGAAAGGGAGAACTAAAACATTTGTATATATTTGCACAATGAAATACAGATTTACTTCAAAAGATCTGTGCTACAGCATGGTTTGAGGTGAATACTTTAAGATCATTATTGCATTTGCTTCTACATTTTCACAGCAAGCTTGGGGATCTCGTGCACTTAAAGCCTGAGCTGGTACATTTAATTTGTTAGAACTGTCCTGCTATCAGGGTTACAGAGCTTCTGGACACTTCTCCAGCAAATCCAGAGGGTCAGCAGCAGAACCTGGGTCTGAGCATCCCGCTGCCCCCGCCCGGCTGCTGGGGGCACTGTAGCAAGTGTGACGAGGCAGGAACACGTAAATCAGCATTCAGGAATCACACTGACTACACCTTCCTGTGAGATTTTGCCAGCAGGTTTCCCATGCAATTAATAGAAGGTCCTACAATGTCGGGACCTTTTTAAAAAGATGGCAAAAACACTTAATTAAAAAAAATGGGATCTGTATTCGGTTCAGAATGGCAGTTCTGTTTAGTTTTGCATTAACATCCTTGGGGGCTCCTAGGGCTCATTTCCATTGGAAAACTCCCAGGAAAAGGTCACACATATTACCAGTTTCCAGTATCGCAGGCACTGTCCCAGCACAAATATTGACTCTACTAGGGCAAATAAATAAGTTAATAACATGACTAGGTATCATTAGGCCAGACACTAACAGCAGCACTGTCTTTTCCCCCTTCCATTATCACTATCCCAAAATACTGTTACCAGCAGAACTTACTGACAAAGTGTAGGGGCTTTAGAAAATCACAGAATGGTTTGGACTGGAAGGGACCTTGAAGCCCACCCAGTCCCACCCCGTGCCCCGGGCAGGGCCCCCTCCCCCCAGCCCAGGCTGCTCCCAGCCCCATCCAGCCTGGCCTTGAGCACTGCCAGGGATGGGGCACCCACAGCTGCTCTGGGCAGCCTGGGCCAGCGCCTCGCCGCCCTCACGGGGAACAATTTCTGCCTCACAGCTCATCTGCATCTCCCCTCTCTCAGCTTAAGGCCATTCCCCCTTGGCCTGTCACCACGTGCCCACGTACAAAGCCCCTCTCCAGCTTCTTGCCGGCCCCTGTAGGTGCTGGGAGCTGCTCTAAGGTCTCCCCGGAGCCTTCTCCTCCCCAGGCTGAGCAGCCCCAGCTCTCCCAGCCCGGCTCCATGGCAGAGGGGCTCCAGCCCCCTGACCACCTCCGTGGCCTCCTCTGGGCTCGCTCCAACAGGTCCGTGTCCTTCTCATGCTGGGGGCCCCAGAGCTGGTCGCAGCGCTGCAGGGGGGTCTCACGGGAGCAGAGCAGAGGGGCAGAATCCCCTCCCCCACCCTGCTGGCCACGCTGCTGGGGATGCAGCCCAGGGTGCGGGGGCCTCTCTGGACTGCGAGTGCACATTGCCAGGCCTCGTGGAGTGTGTCATTCACCAACTTCAAGTCTTTCTCCTTGAAGAAAACAAGTTCTTCCTAAATGACTTAGGAAGCACGTACACTCATGCAGGAGCACTTGGCGAGAGGCAGGGACCGTGCAGGGGTGTGTGGTCGGGACAGGGTGATGTCCCCGGTCCCCAGAGCAGGTGCTGGGGATCCCCCGCCGCGCAGCGAGGCTCACGCTGGTGTTTGCCGAAGGGCTTTGCTAATGGCCAGGCTGACGTGGCAAGGTGCCGCCTGGACGCCAACCAGCGTTGTCGCAACAGTTTGCTGCATTTGTCCTTTTATTCCCATCTGTTGTCACTTTTGTTTTATAAAACAGAACATGGAGGGTTTCTTGGGTTTCTCCCATAAACTAAGAACCTAGAGACTTAATTTGTGACAGAGCTATTAGGTGCTTCGACACAAAGCTTTTGGCTCTGAGCATTCAAATAAGATATCCCATTCCTGAGAAACGGGTATAAGCAGAGTAAATTATCGAAAGTTTGGAAACTGAACTTGAATGTTAAAGTTTGTCCAACTGATTGTTCGCATGACTGAAATAACAATTACTGCAGCAACACAGACAATAACTACCTACTAATATTAGTATTCAAGTCCAAATTAAATGTATAGATGCAAGGATAGGCTCTAAATAAAATAAAATATTAAAAAAAAGGCAAACACCAGGCAGGAATGTAACATCTCACTTTTCACATTTCCAAGCCAAAAGATGTCAAAAATAGCCAAAACACAGTTATGCTGCCCAAGGTTGTACGTTCAGTACTCCATGCCCTCACAAACCCATACCCAGAACTGGCGGAGGAGTGGGTCTTTTCCTACTCTTTCTCCATTATATTGTTTAATCTACTTGATCTCATTTCTCTTCCTGATTCTCCAGATGCTGATGATCCTCCTGATTATGTAAATTGCTCTACATCTTCACCAAAACAACAAAAATGACCTTTTTTACATACAGATGATATACATGTCATGGTATTCTCTAAACATAAAGGATCTGGATTCATCCTTTACTTGTAGGTAAAAATTCTTATCTAGATATAAAGTTCAGCATGTAGACCCAATATCTTTGCTTAGACCCTTGTGTCTTAACTTATGAAGTCTTGTGCTTTTAGTCCATTTTTAGATGAAAAAATCAGGCAATTCAACAAGCTTTTTAACAATCGTGCCATGTTTAACTGTAGTTTTTGATATTTAAGCAAACAATGAAAGGTGTTTGAAAAATAATAAAATCTACAGATCAAAACTGTCAGAAATTCTACTGCTTAAATAAAAAAAATAATAAAAGATCTAAGGCATAATTTCAATTACAATAAAATAAAGCAAATATAAAAAACAAAACCCAGCAGTGTTACTGCACTTATTTGTATATCAACTATGATAAAAAATGTTGCCCACTCCAAGTGCAGCTCTGGAACAGAGTTAGCATTCAAACACTCACCTCTATCACTGGGAAGAAATTTAATAGAAAAATTGAATCTCTAAAAGTGTTAACATTGTGACAGAAAAAGCAGGAAATTTAAAGTCATTGCTCACTGAGCTGCTAGCTTACTGTTTTACTCATTATTTCATGGAAAAGAAAACCAACACCTCCTCTTACCTAAACAATGCTGTAAAGTCAGCAGCAATCAGTCACATCTTGCTTGAGTCAATTATTGGAGCATATGGTTGTTTACTCCAGGTCAAAAAAACTTACTTTCTTCTTACGTTATTTAGTGAATCAGTCTCTGTGTTTGCCTGGAAACAGCTTTATTTCGATAAGAATCTTCCTTATCTTCACAGCAAATATTTTGCAAGGCTCTTCAAGGAGTATCAATGGGAGTATGTTAAGGTTGAAAATTAAGTCACTTCAAGAAAAGTAATTTTTAACAGATCATCAGTAAGCAAGAACACAAGCACCAAAAGTTTTGGGGTTTGGTTGTTAGATGGCTGTTTGCTTGACGGGATTTTCTGAGCTTTCTTGTACATTCATGTAAAATTCAGGACAGGTGCATTCCCTTTAAATACTTGGATGTAAACAAACTTATTTGCATAGAAAACCCTAATTCTAGCTATTCTTTCTTGTTCCTTTAAGAAGTTAGAGAGAACAGCTCCATTTGGGAGGTGGGGACAGAGCACCAGATCAAGTGTGCTGCACCGATGTGGTGCACCCACCTTCCAGCGCAACACAGCTCACCATCTTCACCTTCTTTCTAGTCATTTCCTTCAATACCATCTGATTTTTGCCTTGAGGGAATGCAATCCCCTTCCTCCAAACCAAAGTGATGGCTTCCACAGGTAGGAGAGGAGATGAGCAGAGACTCCAGCGGTCCCAAGCGATCAGTGACCCTCAAAACCCTGATCTCTTCACCCATCTCTAGCAGAAGTCTCTTAAAAACGTGCCAGCTTTGCATCAGCCACAGTCACATGGATAAGCAGAGAGCCCACAGCATCACTGTGCCCACGTGCATACAAAACCTACGTGCTTTACTTATTTTCTAATGACTGGGTAAAAAAACTTAGGCAAAATAAGGGGGAGTACAAAAGCTGTAAAAATCCCTTTTAATGAGAAATGCATATAAAATTAAGTCGATATACTGAGATAAATAGTTTGTAAGATGGAAGATAATTTTAAGCATTACTATAACACTGACAGGGCAACCTCAGTGTGACTCAGGCTATGAGTACGGTTATGCAGTAATAAAGTACATACTGTAAAATCCTTCAGAGACTTGCAAAGACCCACCAAGAAAAAGGAAAACTGTGAGATTAGTTCTTTCCCTAAGCAGTTCAACCTATAAGAAAACCAAAATTGAATAGCCTAGATAAAGAATGGAAATGCACAGCAGAAATCAGGAAAATAAACCCCAAAACTCATCGGCCTGCTGTTGATAATCAGAGAAAACAAGTAAACTACTTTGGAAATTCAATTTACCATTTAGTTTCTGTATGTACACACTAGAATAGCAGGTAGAAAGCAAATATTTTGGCACACATTGAGACAAGCAGTATTTCCTAGTGCGGTGAGCACATTCCCAGAAGCATGCTGCCATTTGTCATAATTTTATTAAGTGGTGGAAGAGCCACCGATGCTGGTCGGGCTCACACCATGCGATTTCACAGCACAGCGTGCCAGTCTGGAGAAGCAGTTAGGGATGAAGTCTCAGTCCACCTGAACAATTAAAATAAACAAGTCTTTGCCTTTATTCCTTACAACATTTGAACAGCATTACCTCCTAGAGCAAACCCAGCACACACCGAATTGCATCTCACAAAAGTCTATTTCTTTTTTTTAAAAAACCAAACAAACAAGAAAAGGCTTTACAGGGACAAACAGTAGAAGAAAAAATACCAAGATAGGGGTCAAATCTCCATCCAGCCTGAATCTGTGTGATTATTTTGATTTCGTCTGATCCAGGTGGATTTGGGCCAGCTGAGGATCTGACATTGCAACTATGAGCCACCAACCAACTTCTGACCTGTAAAGTCATTTTATCGCAGGGCCTCCAGAGATGGTGGTCACCAGAGACCTCCCGAGCCCCCAGCTTCCACAGGGGCTGAAGGAGCTCAGTATAAATCAGCTGTATCAGTAAGGAGGGAGAACGAACTTGGATTTAAGTTTTGGAAACCAGAAGCAGGATCCAGTACTAGTTACATCAGGGTCACACATCAGCATCATCCAAGAAGACCACAGCAACAGTATACTGGGTATATTGGAAACCAAACAATTTGATTGTTCAGGGTCTTTGCAGGCGGTTTAACCATGGAATATACTGTGTTTTCAGTCCTATTGCACTCTGACTATAGCCAACTTGACAGATATCTCATAAAATATACTTAGATTTAAATCGTCTAAGTCAATAAGCACATCAGGTGTGTTCTGGCAAAAGGTGCAGATGTTTCTCAACAAAGTTTTAAAGAAACAAAGTTTTCCCAAAGATAAAGATTTAAGAGCTAAGGAATTGAGAAATGCACGAGGCTTTGAATTAGGGGCAAAAGGATAAAAAAAATCCTCAAGTATTAGATATAGCCTGAACATCCTTTTTCAATATTAAATTTCTACACAATAACTAAATCAGACACCTGCAGATTATTCTTATTTTGAGCCAGTTCAGTTTACACTGACACATGCTAAAAGGTTTATACTAGAAAGGTAGTTAAAAAAAAATAATCATAGTCTAGTATTTGCATCTCCACTTTGAGGTACTTCTCTTCTGATAAGCCTTTTAATTTCTCAGCCTTTCAAATTTTATCTCTAAGAATTTATTCTAAACCTTGAAAGGCAACAATTAAAATCTGCTCATTAAAAGAAACATTAACTATGCAAACAAACAGAAAAGGTCAGGGACAAGGAATTTGTGCAGACAGTACAGAGAGCAGGTGAGGAGACACCTTGACAGGAGACTTAATTTTAACTAAATAAAACATTCAATTTTTGAGTTTGGTATAAATGGAACTGTGCTGAACTCAGAGTCTGGAGGTGGGTGGTTTTGGGGTTTGGGGTTTTTTTATTAAGTAGTCACCCCTTTATGCAGTACTCACTGTTTCTTTGCCATTAAAAGGCAGATTCAGGCTGGTTTGCTGCCATGCCAACACCATTTCTGAAGGCACAGAGAATAACTGAAGAGAAAACCAGAAAGGAAAACCCAGAAAAAAAGTCATCAGTGAAACCAGCACTGGCCTCCCATGTCTGTGGTCATTTTTGGGCATCATTTTGGGATGAAGCTCCTCCAGGGCAGAGGAGCACGCAGCTGGTCTCTGTTCAGAGACACCTCCACAAGCACCACACCGCAGTGCGGACATCCCCGTGGCACCAGCCAGGTGAGACCCGTGCCAGACAGATGCACGGTCTCCCACAAACGCACGGCTGAAGCGGGGCCAGAAGGACCCCAGCCAGGTGGCCCGTCAGGGTGGCAAAGGGGACCTCAGCCTTCAGAAAGGGACAGGCGGCATCTCCGGCAGCCCTTTGCCTATGAAACACCATTCCATCAGCATCATTAACATGCCTTAATTATAAAGGGGATCTAGCAGATCTTGATTACAAGCCATTCCTAGCCTAGGCTATTTTCTTTGCAAGTACCCAACCGACCCCTAAGCAGAGCAGAAGGAGCAGCCAGCCCCCCCCAGCCCCCCCAGCCCCTTGGCCCCCCGCCTGCCGCCAGAACCCGCCTCCCAGCAGGCGAGGGTTCAGCATCCTGCGCCCTTCCTGAAGTAATAGGAAAGAAATGCTCAGGTTAGCACTGAAATAAGTGATGTTGTCTTCATAGTTGTACTTCCAGGAGAGGCATAATATGTAATATTTTGCCACAGCTATTGTGACCCAGAAAACGAACCATAAATCACAACATCAGAAATCAGCACACGAAAACAGCGGCTCAGTAGACAGGTATATGGCAAATCTACTTCTTGGAGCAAGGTTAAAATAAATCCAGTGTTTTCCAGCAACGCAATACATTATACTGACAAGATAGCTGAAAATACCATAAATAAAATGGATTTTATCATCTCGTATCAGTCTCTTGTGGATAATATTGTTTATTTGAAGAATACGTCCTCCAGCATCAAATATAATTCAACAGTAAAATGGACTTTAGTTGCTCAAACCAAACAACAGAGCAGGGAGATACTACACTGCACTTTTACTAATGAATTACCAGATCTATACATTCTCTGTGCTTTAAGGAGCAGCAGCTCACAGCCCCATCGCCACCTCAGTTCCCTATTAATAAACCGTGACAGCAGAAAAACAGATACTATTTCTTTAACGCATGTAGCCTTTCATTTTTGAAGATTAATTCTAAAAAATCACTTTGTTTATCTTTTCAACATAAATTGCTCATTTTCTAACTCCAGAAATCTGAATATTCATTACTATTGTTTGCATCGGGGGTTATCCTCAACTACATTCCAATTTATAAAATAATATCTAAACTTCTGCTAAATTGCAGACTCAAACGGATACTTTGCCTTTAATTACTTTCAAAACTGTTAAATATCTGACAATAAGGGGTGCATTCTTCGGCCGTGTGATACATTTATTTACTCCGCTGTGCTTTTGGAACTCGATGAATGTTTATAATTAGGTTGTGTAACCATGCGAACCTTCAGCTGGTGTTTGCTGTTTTTAAAGCAGTTTTGTTCTGCATTTTGAAAGAAGGAAAAGCTTTAATGCGCCATGAAAATTATGCAGTAGTCTTTGTATTTCCAGTATAGAAAAAAATCCCACTTAAAAATTATAATTCTGATATTTTAAATGCTGCTTAAGTGCAGAGTAGAGTGATGCTTCCTGGTGCAGTACAAACTCAGGCAGTAACATTCAATTATTTCCAGAGCTCTTGCTGGACGTTTCCTGTCCCAGTCCCACAGCTGCACCAGTTCTGACCAGTGGCACGTCCAAGCGGGAAGTTCTGCTCGGCAGCACGAGCTGCTGGGGCAGGCCCTCAGACACAGGCTTCAGGGGACTGCTTACGCATCTGCACGCAGTGGGAGTGTCCTGGACCGGACATGTATCTAAGCACTATGGCAAGAGCTTTATTGCATTAAATAATTATACTTGTGCATGCCTCCTCAAAAAGTGCCCAAACCATGCAGGTGCCCAACAGCCCTCAGGTCTTCTGGAACTGCTACAAGAGCCAGTGGTGGGGGAAAGTCTTCCCAAGCCACCTTCCTCTTAGGTTGAGCCTGGGTGACAGCAGTGGTGGCTGGCGATGGTGATGTGCCAGCCCCAGGCCCTGCCTCACAGCACAGGGACCAGGCTGTCTCTGCTCCCACCTGGTAAAGCACTTCTCAGCTGCTTCATAAAACTCTGCTGCTCTCCGAGCCCTGAAGGACAAAGTGCTTCCAAACACTACAGTGGCTTTTGGCTGGTGCCATGCTCAGCGGTGGCATTAGCCCTTGGGGATCAACCTAACCTTCGTTTCTGTGGAACTCCTGAAGTCACCGTGTTTTAAAATAGACAATTTATTTTCAATTACATAGCTTATAAACCAGAACTAAGGGTTTGAGTTCGGTTGGTTTTTTTCATTATTTCATGAAAACAATTTTTAAATTGTTCTTGGTGCTTTCTGCACTAAGAAATTAACATTTGGTGTCAGGTTTAACCATCTGTTAACACACATGTGATTTCAAAATTTTCCCTCATGTCATCCATAAACAGAGTCTCCACCCCATACGTTATTAAGTTATCTCCACCACACATATGTTCAACTACATCTTTCCAGTTCCCCAAACAAACTTTCTGGTAAGCACTGAGAAGCTATACAAGTTTCCTTAGAACAATGACCAAAATTTAACATAGGCCATACAACACGTAGATCTTGAAGCTTTGCCATCTTCCTGTGCTTCTTTCACAGTTGTAGCTAAAAAGAGTTATGCAAATATGTGAGTTTTCTGTTCAGGAGCTCAAAAAATAATGTAATATCAGCTTCACTGTGAATCAGTTTTCTTCTTTTTTTTTTTTTTCATTTCTTCCCCAAAACAACCTCAAACTTCCATTTTCTTTCCCTCTAGAAGTTTTCAGTCAAAAGCAAATCAACATAAAATGCAGACTGTGCACTGGTATTGTTCACAAAAAGGGAGCAGGAAGCAGGCAAAGATGCGGGTCCCTCCAACCCCACCACCAATGCTCTGTGGTCAAGAAGGGTCTTTTTTTTCACCCAGGGAAACAGATGTGCACCTCTTGCTTTCAGTGACAGAGTTATTGCATTTGACACTGTCATATGAATGTCATGGCCAAAGAACTACATGTCAAATCTAATCTAAAACACAAGCTGTGTAAATCGTCAGATTTTATGCGTGACCCACCTGGTAGCAGATGGAGGAGAGCCTGTACAGAACCCAATTAACTGTGGGAACATCTCTGGGAAGAGAGGCTTGGCTCTGCAGAGCTCCCTGCGGCAGGAATACAGCAGAGTTCAGATGTGGTGTGGGAAATCTGCTACTGTGTGACAGCCCTGGGTGTCCTGGTGCTGCAAAGACTTACAGGAACAACTGAAGTCAGAAGCAACCTTTGTAAGCCTGCACATCCTGGATGTTAGGAGACAACATAGTATGGTATGGATTTTCTTCCTTCTGAGATTTTAATAGGTCAAGTCCCTCACTCAGTGTCATGCAAGAAATCATACGTTGCCACAATTGCATTTCAGAACATATAATATCAGCCCATTTAAGTATTACCATTACAGAAAGAACAGCAAAATGCAGATTGATAAGTATCTCAGCTTACCCACACACACTTGCATTTTAATGCCTGTTATTCCAATATTCAGCTCTTTGCTTTATATCACTGCATTTCAAATGTACAGAATAAAATTTGGATTAAACAATGTGCTGAAGAGAATACTTTGCCACTGTGCAATATGTGCGATCCTTAGCAGCATAAGGGATGCACGTGTCTAGATGAATTACTAAGGCTCAGGAGTTAAAGTATTCAGGCATGATGGGAGAAAATACGACACACTGATGGCTTTCCAACACCTCTAATAAAAACACAGTGACTCTAGCAAAGCACAAAGTAGCAGTATATTCCCTTAACAAAAATAATGAGTTAGAGAAGTGAAAGTAGATGGTAGAAAGAGAAGCCAAAATATATCCACAAGTCACTTGGTCTAGGACAATAATACACTTAAATATTGCATCTGTACCATCCCTCCAAATAAGTTGCTAATACACAAGTCTGTCACAGACTGTAAGTCTGGTAGAAAAGATTGGAAAATTATGTTAATGCGACTTGAGCTGAGAATACTAAACCAAAGCAAACAAAGAAACCAAAAGACAGAACTTTGTCACTGCAGAGGCTGTCGTGCATGGAAATAGCAATATTACTGCTAAAGAAAAGGAAAGACACATTGGCTACTGAAGTGCATAAGAAACAGCCCATAGCCAGGCGAAGGTGGGAGATGGTCCTCCCAGGCTGCAGAGGAGCATCCCCCCAGGAAAGCCCCCAAGGCTTTGTCCATACAGTGACAATCAGAGCAGCAGGTGTTTCTATCTGCTTACATGAACTGGCACTGGCAAAAGAAGTTCTAAAGTAAAAAGAGCATTCAGGTGAAGGCTTACGTCGGAGCCAGGTGTCACAGTGTCACGTAAGATACCGACCACAAAGTCAAAAATGACACTTGTGGTTTAGACTTCAGGTAACACCCACCTGGGTGTTCAGGGCAACGTACCGTACACATGTAGCTTTATGCAACAAGTTTGCTTTCTTTTGAGATTTGATAAATAAAAACCCCAACAAACGAACAAGAAACCCACAAACAACCCCCCATCGCCAGACAACCTTTAACAATGCACTGGCCCAAGCCAGCCACCTCACAGCTCCCTCCAAATGGGATCTGCAGTGCTGTTTCCCAGTTTGGAGAACATAGGAAGTTTCAGCATTGCCCCTCAGGAGGCTGGGCTGTAATCCCCCCCTGCACCTGCATCCTTTGCTAGCTGCTGAAGACCACTCAGGGTGTGAGCACCCACTGCCAGGGGCACAGGCCATCATGGGACATTTTACTGAGAACTCATCGAGTCAATCGATATGTGTTTCACTTCAAAAGTTCATCTTAAAGAATAAGTTGAAGAGGATAAACAGGGTAACAAAACCCATCTGCATTGTGATCTGCTCTCACAGACCCCAAAGTGGTAACTAGGTAGAGTGTCAGCATGAAAGGACCAAGGTCAGGAGGAGATGTCCAGCCCCATGGCAAACAGAGAAAACACCAGACCAGGAGAGCACGGAGCTCGGAGCCTGCCATGCCCTCACCAAGCAGGGAAAGCAAACCTGCCTCAGGTCACCTACTTATTTTCAGGACACGGCACATACAACTGCCACATGAAAACACTGATATGGAAGACACATTCCAGGAGGACAAATCAAAATGAGGAATGCTTTGGCATGCTCTTCCTTTGAGAAGTTTGACCAAATCCAGCACGCTGCAGTCACTGCGCCTCTAAACCTTGACTCTCACCAACAGCAATTGAAGCCAGAGGAAGACACAAGAAATTTTGAGGTGCCAGGGCAAGCTGGGCCAGGCTTAGCCACCCCAGCAGTGGCACCTGCACATCCCAGAGCCCCAGCTCCTGCTAGAGCAGGGACATCCGAGGGACAGGACATTTTCTGCATGGGTTGGTTTGGGTGGTAGGGTTCAACGACATCAATAACAGTGCTACTGCAGTATATTCTCTTTTTGTAAATATTTTTCTCCCAGTGTTCATGGTAAGCTTACAGTTTACCCTGGGCTCTGCAGCTCTGTGAGTGCCGTCCTCCTCTTCCACTTTTGCCTCCTTGGCACTTAACAGATGTACATGAAATTTCAGTAAACTGTGAAATGAACTGTCATTCAACAAAACCAAGCTTTGAATAATGTGTGCCTACTAATACATATTGCCATCAGCTTCTAAAAAACAAAAATCCTCAAAATCAGTAATTTCTGAAAGATTAGTTGTAGAACAGATTTTTGAACCTATAGATTTGATTTCACCACTCCTTGCCAAAGAGAGGCAACCATAAGTGCAGAAGTCAAATCCTTTCCACATATCCTAATGGCAAATGCTAAGAAGAAAATGAGAATGTTAAACCCCACTAAAAAGATCCAGATGACTTACCATGCTACAGTTTTTATTATTAAATGGTATTTTTCCTGACTGAATAAAATTAGGATGCTTAAATGCTGCATACCAGTGATCCTGATTAGTTGTATGTCTTGAGGGATGTCTGAAGGATTCAGATAACCAGCACTTGGGATTACATTTAATTTCTATATGAGTGTGGGATTCAGGGGAAATATATGAATTTCAGATTATCCAAAACTTGGATAACAAGGTTTCACGCATTCAAGGCTTGCCTACGTTAAGGAGTTGCCCAAGAGCTATTCTGCATTTTATGTGTAATACATCAACAAATGAAAGAAAGATTTAGCAAGAAGTTAATAATGTTGGAAAATAAGCAAAAGAGCACCTATAATGAAGTACATTTTGCATGTAATTCAAAAATAAGAGGAGCACATTAACCTGCTGGGTGAAAGTGCTTTGTGATTCCTCTCTAATTGGATTCAGACTGGAGACACTCCAGGCCTTTTTGCATCAGCAGGGATTTTACTCCGCAGGTAAACCAGCTAGCTTGGAAAAAAAGTGGTAGTGAGGAAACTTTATGGGGAAGATGCTGTAGCTGTATTTTATCGCTTGCACATTCACATGTGCAGTGAGACTTTCAGGAGGACCTAAATGACCGTAAAGGCTCAGCCACATTCAGTGCTTCGGAGAATACTACCCTTGATAAACATGTACAGGCAGTGCAGCCTAACAATAGGGTTTCATGGGAAAATGCCCCGAAATCTATTATACTACTTCAAAGAGCAGCTAGCGAAAGCAGATGTTTTTCGACTTCTAAAATATTAATATTATTTTTAATACAATGTCAAATAGCAGATTGCAGAATAATTTAAATATAAAACAATTGAATTATGGGGGCATAAGACAAACACTACATCAGAAGCAGACGGATCCACCAACATCACCGCTGTGCCCTGAAGGCGATGCCGCCCCCCGCCCAGCACACACTGGGCAGCAGGAACATGCACCCCGGCCAGGAGCCTCATCCATCAGCGAGGGCAGAGCCACGGCCGGAGAGTTTCCAAAAGTCACTGTGATAGGCTTTATAGCAGTTTATTTGGTCTGAGATAAAAACAGTCCTGGTACAAATGAAGACAGCTGTCATTTGAGCTGGCCAAATGCCCCCTGAGCTGCTTTTTTTTTTTTTTTTTTTCTTTTAAGAGAAGGAAAAACAAACCCCAAGCAAGCAAGCCAGCCCTGACTTCACACCACTATTGGTAAAAACTGTTGGCTTTCAATACACTTGCAAGATTTCCCCCCTCCCACGCAAAGTTTGTCAGACTTGGGATACAGTTTCCAAGGCATATTAAGAGTATGCAACTCATGTGCCTTTAAATATGCATGTAAGAGGCTAAGGATACCTTTACACCAGCATTTATTTACTCCAAGCCATCCCAACTTTTGATATTTGGCCTCTATATTAGATGTTCTCACTGCTCACCATCAAGCAGATGTCATCTTCGGCATAGTCATTTCTTCTCACTCCACCACAATAGCAAAGATCCTGCAGGCTGTATACAATACTGCTTTACGCTGTTACAGCACCCCCAACGCCAGGCAGTGCTGTAACACACACCACTGGAGAGCCTGCAGTGCCCACACTTGCTTGGCCAGGAGAAAAAAGAAAAGGTGATTTTAAATAGGAGAAAATTAATTTCTCATTAAGAAAATAGATGGAATGTTTCAAAACGAGTAATTGCAGTGATATGGGATGAAGGCTGAGCTGGCCTAATTGAAAAATTGACCATCAGTAAAAGCTGAAGCCCCGAGTACCTGTTTGGTCTGCGAACAGCTGTGCTGCCCAAGGATCAGCGAGCCAGATGGGAAGACACAGATGCCAAAAAGCCAATGTAACCTTGCAAGTAGGCAACAGGGAAAACGTGAAGGAAAAAAGGTTGTCAATATTAATGGAACACCAAAACATCCAGGAACATCGACACCAGGTGATCAAAACAAAACAACCGAACAAAATCCCCTGCCAGTGAAGAAGCTGCAATAAATGTGAGATAGCAGCAGGAGTTATTGATTTCCACCCCGGCTGCCCAGGGAGGCAGCTGGAACAGGCTACAGACGTACTCGAATCTGTAGAAGTAACTCCTGAGAGCCAGCAAACCACAGAAGTACCCATGCGTGGCTGCTCTCCAGCGTCACATCCCAATGACAGTCAGCTCACTTCAGCGCAGTGACAGATACAGCTTACTGCGCTGACCTCAACTTCATTGTTGATTGTTTTTCTTATGTTGTTTTTTTTCTTTTTTAATGTTTTGCCACTTACTCTTATTTCCATTTGTTTCAATGAAATGGTGACAATTTAAGCACACAAGAAGAATCAAACATGAAAGTTATCCAAGTTAACTGGTCAGCTACTACTAGAAGGTGACAAGTTTATGGGAGAAATATAGTGGGTTGGTTTTTATTTCTTCCTCTGCTTAAAAACAAACAAAACCTCTGTTTGATCCCGTTCTAGCAAGCAGCCAGGAAAAAAAATAATGGTACAGCAACAAGTTGAATTTTCTCATGTGAATGAACATTACGAGGTGCCTGCCCTCTGCAGCCTCCGCTTTGCGCCCCAGAAGCAGGGGGGCAGAGATGGAGCCATGTGAGCCCAGCCCACCAGCTTTTACTGCACCTCAAACACATCTTCTCCTCTCCCTCTCTAGGTGCCTAAATTAAAAAAAAAATCATTCTGGACTGGATTATCCAAAGTACGACTTCTTTGGCAAAGTCCAGTTTGAGATATTTTAGAAAGAAATGTTATCGTTACCGCTTATAAATCCGAGCTGCTACTGTTCTGCCCACAGCTGTAATCCCAACAACATCTCACGGATGAGCCAAAGCCAACGGCAGGCCCAAAGGCTTCAGCCTAGGCACTAAGTTACCAGCAGGATTAGTCCTAAGGAGGAGAGGGACCTCCTCTTTGCCTCTCTGGCCTGGCTCAGAGCAGACATGGGACAATGCTTCATGGAGCATGGGAGCCAGAGGAAGAATACAGGAGTGGTCTGCCACGGGTAGGTGAGCACAATCCATATTTCCACCCCCCCCAAGGAGAACAAAAATTAGTTCTGGGGTTCTTATTTAAAGCCCAAAATGAGAAGGTTGCCTAAGCAAGAATAGTTTGTTGAAGTCATTAAAAATGACCACACCATTGTAATACCATGTGATCAGCTGCATCAAGACAGCAGAGCCCCTGCATCATAAAGAGCTTTTACATTATTTGGTACTGCATTTTGATACAGTCTCATTTTAACACATCAAACCTCTTTTGTGTTCAAGATAACATTAAGATAAAAGCAGACAGACTTACAAGCACAGGAGGTGAGAAAAAAGTTAGATTTATATAACATTAGTGCTGCATCTTCCTGAAATAGCAGCCTGTTAGTTTACACTAAATGCACTTCTGAAAAGTAAATAAAAGCAAATGCCTGCAAGGGGTGATTAAAACCCTGTCCCACAGAGCCACAAGACTACAAGCTGTTATTACCCGCTGAGTTAGCCAACACTGCAAAAAATAAACTTAACCAAAAGAAATACTGCCATGAAACTGAGGGACACGGAGAGAGGTTTGCAAGAGGCTGTCTTGACTGCTATGCTGTCTGACACTTAAAAACAAAGACTAGATGTTTGAGCTGTTTTCAATCTTTATTTTGTCTAGAAACTTGAGTTTCATGATGGAAATCCCCATTTGCCCTGTTATTTCTAGCCACCTCACTGCCTAACAAGAGCACAGCTATAGCAGCAGGACTCAGGATGCTGTCAGGTATGTACTGGTCCAGAGCAGGCTCAGCACTGTCGGTGCACCTAGACATGGGTACATGTGGGACCGTGCTTGCTGTATTGTAAGCAGTATGAAAATCCAGTCCCGAACCATCCTCGTCATCTCTAATGCCTAAGATCCATCATGAAGACATTAGCATCTGCTAGATTACTGCACAAAAGGAAAGAAATCAACTCCCATTAGATTAATTTGGAAAAAAATAAATATATATCTCCCTCAATATGAAATCTGGAAGGCAGTATGTCCTGTCAAAAGCGGTCAGCATTTCCTTCGTGGAAGCTGTATGCATTGCACATTGCTGTTTTGCAAGCCCATCCCTCAAGACTCCCTCCAGGCTCAAGGGATTTCCAGCTGGAGCCCAGTCTCACCCTGCTGCTGAAGCACAAGGATAATTTTAGCTCAGATTGCATTATATAAAAGAGTCAAGATAATATACTGCTTCTGGGAAGGAAACACATAGAAGTATTTTAGCATTATTTAGGTAGCAAAAAGGAACTAACAAGCAAATTCGCAGAGAGGCATGATTAACACAAAAATTGCTCATCAGTCAGCTTAGTTTACTAGTTTTTCCAATGTCAAATGCATTGAGCACTGTGTCACATTGTGGCAAGCAGTATATATCTTCTACAATTTTAAGAGCCACAGAAATATTTAATGCAGGCCTTTAGTACATGGTCAAGCTCGAGCAACCTAAAGAAGAATAATCCTTCTGCCATTAGTCAAGGAGCACGGTCCTGGAGAAGAGACACGGCCTTGGTTTCCCAGGCTGTACAACACCGAAACATGGACTGCAGCCAAGAAACTCTTCTTGCATTCATCACAAGTTTC
This sequence comes from Falco cherrug, assembly GCF_023634085.1. NCBI lineage: Eukaryota > Metazoa > Chordata > Aves > Falconiformes > Falconidae > Falco > Falco cherrug. The sequence continues at coordinate 56,577,322 of NC_073705.1, forward strand.
TGTAGTCTCAGACAAAGAACGTCTCCACAAGAAAAGGTAATTTAGGTCAGCCAGATGAATGTATATTAAAGACACAGATATAGGTTTCAAAAGTCTAGATTCAAAAGCCAAAGTATAAATTAAATGCTTGTGGAAATATTATTTACACATGGTGTTTTCAGAGAGCAGAAAAACATTGTTCTAAAATGATGTTTCTAACCCCTTCTGATAAACTGTGTATACAGAGAATAAATTTAAAGTTAGATCTGTGAAGGCTGTCAAAAGCTACAGCGTTTATTTACAGGAAAGAGGAACGATATTTTGACTTCTCGTGAGCAACCTTTCAGGAAGGGGAGCTTTTTGTGACTTAAATGTACAAAGAAATGCCACATTAGTCAAAGGTCTATTTCCCCACTACAACAGGAGCATTACTTTGCAATGACCTTCAAAAGGCCACTATTTTTAAAGTGTGTGTTGGATCAAGCATAAAGTTAAAGCCACTGCCAGCCTTTGCTGGTCATGTCTAAGCAGCATTTCAAAAGGTGCTTTTTTTCTTTTTAAAAGTTAGATGAACCACTTTCTGGTGCCCTGCAATTACAGATTTACCTGCTTTAGAACAGCACAAAACACTTCGTGTAAAACGGAGTGATTTTCTTTCAGGAAAAAGAGTTAAGGAGATAATACAGAAACAAAGAAAGCAAAGCAAGATGCAGGCGCTGTAGCCAATAACATTATTATCCTAACAATTTAAAGAACAAAGTCTTCAAAGACCATGAAGGGCCACTCACATTGAACAGGAGGACAAATCCACACTTCAGAGAGCACCTGCCAGGCAAAGCACTCAAATTCATAGAGGCACTTTTACTGCCTTAATGTTTAAGTCTTCCCTAATCAGACTAAAGCTTCACTGAAGGTCTTGCTCAGAAATCATACACTAATATGAGAAATAAAAGACAAAGAGCACCTGCATGGAGACACACATCACCCAGGCACCTCCTGGCCAGGTTTATGTTCCGTGCCGAGGGGACAGGGCAGTTTTAATCTGGTGCTCCCCAGCAGCATCCCCAAGAAGCAGCATTCCCTCTGCCGAGGAGGGGGCGCAGAGGTGGTGGGCGGCTGGGTCATGCCTGAACCTCGCAAACCAGCCCAAAGGCAATCACCCACAGCTCGGCACAGGAGCACAATTCTTGAAGGAATCACAGAATGGTTTGGGCTGGAAGGGACCTTGAAGCCCACCCAGTCCCACCCCTGGGCCCCCTCCCCCCAGCCCAGGCTGCCCCCAGCCCCATCCAGCCTGGCCTTGAGCACTGCCAGGGATGGGGCACCCACAGCTGCTCTGGGCAGCCTGGGCCAGCGCCTCGCCGCCCTCAAACAAGAATATCTTCCTAATATCTACTCTAAATCTACCGTCTCCTGCAGCTATTATGGCTATTTTTCTGTTTCTTTACTTTTCAGGGATATTGATGCATTTGTTACACTACTAAAGCTGATATTTTTTTTATCATTCCCTCGGGGTTAATTTGGTGGGATGTTGTTATCTTGTTTGTTAGACTTGATTTTTTTTTTTTAGACAAGACCTCAGATACCTCAGTTTTGTGTCTCTTCTGCATTGAACAGGCTTCACACAGATGTGTCGCAGGTCTGAAAACAGTATTTATTTCCATCCCCAGTCCATCACTGCCACATTCTTTCAAACCCTTTCCTCCACCTCCTTTTTATGACTGTAATCATGCGATAACTATATGGTGTATTGTTGCTGCATTTCAGTGAGAGATTGTAGACCTATTTCTTGCCTCAAGCACACATCCGCGCACAAGCATAACTTACTTGGCTTTCTCTTCCAGAAGAATAAATCCTGTCTTACCTCAAAAAAGCAGGAACCTTTTCCTTCCCTTCTTTTCATTTTTCACTTAAACAATTACCTCAAGCCATCCAGCTGAAGCTAAGCTGGTTCAAATGGGGCTGACCACGCTGCAAAGCCACTACCCCAGAGCGATGCGATCAGCAGTTCCAAACGGTTCAATTAGCATCTCATGAGCTGTGCTAACATGGATTATAGTGTGTTTCTGTATCCCAGCGCACCTGTATTTCAGGCTCAGCAGGACTCCAGTTTCAGCTTTTGTCTCCCGGTGGGTCAGTACACTCAAGTTTCAAGCACCACTTAGATGAAGGTTTTCATCTGTAGGCAAGGGTTCAGCAGCAGCAACACTGAGATTATGTTTTGACTGAAGGCTTCAGTGAAAACATGCTTTCACTCTTCCTTTTTAGCCCAGGTACAGTATAGATTTATTCTGTGGCCAGCCACAATGTAACCACAACTATTTGGAGCCTATTGGCGACAAGCTGAATCTGATTTTAAAGTCACAGTTTCAGCACACAGAAATAATGAAACAGAGGAAATAGAAACGCTGAAGAGCTGATTTGGGGACTGTTCCTATCATAAATTCTAGAAAGTTAATTTAGAAAAAATCTTTAGAATTATATTCTTTATGACATAAGTTATAAGTTTGGTTAGAGTTTGGAAAGACTTTAAATTCACCTTTCAAATTCTGACTGAGAAAATACCCTTGTGATTCAGGAGCCTTAGCACTTACCAGTGGAGCTTGATAATTTATCTTCAGTAATGGTCCACCCCACTGTTCTAGTTTCTGCATGGGTAATATGTTTTTTTCAGCTTGTGGAGTGCTATGATTTATGTTATAACCCTAGCACTAATAGATACAAATGAACAAGAACCAGAGCAACACACCAACGTGATCTTCTGAGCAGCACTGTCTACAGCCATCCTTCACATTTGGATGCTATGGAGAGTTCAGCTGCTGCAATGCCATTATTTTGAAAATGTCTCTGAGCTCTTCTGCCCCCTGGAATTTACTATAAAGTGAATTTTTAATTCACTCCTGCAAACTCAGACTTCTCACAACTACTCCCTGTTGGGTGCTGGTGGTGAAGAAGCAACATCACTGAGGGAATGCTGGCAGACATGACATCTATGGAAGAAACAGGTGTGAAGGGAACCCATACTAGCTGCTTCTCCAATATTTGTCAGAAGTCAGAAAGTCTATTGGGTGAGAAATAAATGCTGTTCAACAAGACTGGTAGTGTTGCTCTTCTCACTGCTTTCAAAAAAAAAAAAAAGATTGTGTCCAATATCTACCAAAAAAGGTACAGGGGTTTGAACAGAACAGCAGATGCTTTGGGATGTGAAAGCCTCCAATGTGTTTAGAGGAGAGTAAGATTTACTGGGAGCACTCAGAAGACTGGCTAGGGCCCTTGGGTTGTGGAAGAGGCAGGTACATGTCTTCACAACACCTGATCCCTACTCTTCCTGCATTAGAAGGGCTCAGACCAGGGTCTCATGGGTGGTCTGAGCTTTCCAGGATGGAGCCGTATAGGATCATTCACAATAATTTTGTGGACCAGCACTTACAAGACAATGGCTTTTCTATTGCAGCAATCCCACCCATCTGCCTGCAAAAAACATGACACCGCCAGAAAGGTGCCATGAGATTCCAGCAGCTGTCCTGGAACGGTGGTTTAGCAAAATACAGTAGTGCTGCAGATCTGCTTTGGAAATCCCGTTTGATTCTTGGCTACTGAAGTATTGAATAATTGATAGGGAAGGAAACTAACACAGCATGACTTCATCAGGTGATTGTACAAAATTTGGGCTCTATTCCTTTGTCTCTTGACATTTGATTTTGTGCTACACAGCAATATTCTGCTCTTCATGAGCAATGTGTCACCACCAGAAAAATGAAGTATGACTGATGCAGAATGTCAACATAGACTAATCCCAGACAGATGTTCAGAATAAGAATATTTCCCACCTTTTTATTATTTATATAAATTTAATAAAATAATAAAAGGTAAAAAAATATGTAATTTTTACTGTCATTACCACCCTTACTATGCAATATTCTCAAGCTTAAAAACTACTAAGAGGGCTATGTGCTCTCCAGTGCAAGGACAGCAATGAACTTAGTATTATCAACAGACTTGCAGCATCTAAATTTGTGGGGCTTATACAAGCTGAAAAACATTTGGCTCCACTTCAGTGAAGATGGATTTTATATCTTTTTAGCAGTAAAGCTCAGGAAATAAGCTCAATTCCCAGTCCAGTGAAACATCTAAGAAATGGGAGAAGCAGCTCAAGTCTGCAGCCCAGAGGACATCCCCATAAAGCTTCACAGAAGGGCATTCCAGCTCAGGACCAGGCAGGGCGCAGGGGTCTGCTGCTCCTGCAGATGTGCAAGTTTATGGGTTTTACAGAACATAAAGCACATGGTAGAAGCTAAGAGATAAGTACAAGGAATAAGGTCATTCCTTGTACAGGGAACAGAGGGGGGTTTTTCCTCTTCTCCCATATCACAGTCAGAATATTTCATTTCAGCAGAAGGTCCGGAGAGACTGTTTTTAAGAAGGGCAGACCAACCTTGTGGGGCCAGATTTCTTAAACATACTTACGTACCAGAAAGTGGCATTTTCATCTATTAAGAGCTAGCTTTAAATATCCTCCACAAGACCGAGTGAAGCAGGCAACAATCTTTTTTTTCAGAACTTAATATATTTTAAATGTAAATGGTCCCCAACCCTCAAACTCCCTGTGTTGCTCCCCATTGCAGTACTATTTCTTCCTGCTGCTTCTCCTTAGTCCAAGGGGCTCAGAAACCTTTCCCACAACAGGATGTGTCAGGTAACCCTTTTGCAGCAACCAGCAGTTAGTAAATCAGACAGCTCCCCAGAGAGGTGTTTAGTTGAAACTACTCAGACAGAAGCAATATAAAGTCTGTTCTTCTATATTTCGCCTCCATAATTTACCACCAAACTATTTTGCAATGAAAAGGACAAATTGAAGGAAAATAAGCAACATATCCTCTAGAGAGGTCATGTTTTCCAGGTCTGATCTTGCAGGTTTTAATGGAATATGTCTTGAGAATAGTTATGGTCAAGCCAGTCGGGTAACAGCCTCATTGCTGGGTCCCTCTGTTCAAAGCACAGCTCCAGGAGCTTGGAGAAGAAAGCAAAACCAGAGACATCTCTGCAGTTTAATGCAGCTAGTTCTATGTACTGGCTGAGCAGATGTTTCCAGAAAAATATATATATATATCTGTGTGTGCTCAACCATATGTATTGAAGTTTGAGCTCACACTCACAGGCATACTGTCACCCTTCTCCACAAGCATACCAATTCCCTTGGAGCAGAGCTGAAGTACCATCTGAAGCGGGTACTTGCCAGCTAAGCCCCAGATCCCAGCAACATGCACCAGTCAGTTGAGCTTTACAGAACAAATCATGGTCAGTGTAGACTGTGTAACTGCTTGAAAGTTAGAAATTAATCTTTTCCTGGGCTGTCATTTCAACCAGCACAAAAAAAGCTCTTGACAGTTACCCAGCCTTTCATCAGCCACTTGGACCTCCCCTATTAAGTCTGTACCAGGGTCTGCATGAACATGAAGCCTCAACACAAATTTGCATTGAAAGAGTAAAAAGGGAACACAGTGCAAGACCATACATTGCCAGCGAAAGAGATTGTTTTCCTGGAGGTACTATCAGTAAATATCCTAAGCAGCACCCCCCATCCTTTTTTTTTTTTTTTTTAATCTCTACATTGGCTCATCCATTTCCTTGTCTTACAACTTCTTGTTGTTGATTCTGTACTTTTTGCACTTATTAACCACCCTCCACTACCTCATTGCAATACGGGGCTGTCATTAACAAGCATATTAATAAATTTCAGCTCATGAAGCACTGTAGGAGCCATTATTATACAAATACCATGTACCTGGAAGCAATGTAAAATGAAATACAAGCTTTGAACTTCAAGTACAAGCAGATGATCCACAGCCACCAGAGCTGCTGAGGCAGGGAGGGACACAACCAGGGACATCACAGATAAAACAGATGCACACAACATGAAACATCACAAAATTAGGAACTACATATTATTACCTTTTTCTTCTCTTTATGTCTTTCACCGCAGCAGCAGTCGGGCCAGTCCTCAGTAAGGTGGCTCAGGTACTGAAGCAAAGTAGGCTGAAATATCAGCATCATCAGGATGCAGCTCTGAGCAGACAGTCCACTCCTGGAGTGACCGATACATCTGCCAAAGCTGGGGAAAGTATAATACCTTACCACTTACGCTCTGCTTCTTTCAGTTGAAAATTTTGTTTCTGGGTTGTTATGGGGGTGGGGGAGGTGTATTTGACTAGCTGTTTTGGGGTGTTTTTTCATAGATATTTCACACCTTTATTTTTTCCACTATCACAGTAGCTTAGCAACGGGGTCACTGCCAAGGTCCTGAGGGCACTACTAAACCCTAACGTCCCTGCGTAGCCTCCCTGCCCATGGCCATAGCATGCTGGTCCCCAGCCCTAGCCACACCCCCACACCCCACACCCCCCCTGGTTCCCCTCATTTCCTTCACCAGGCTGTACCAAACCTTTGACATTCAGTATCTGGAGCTGCACGTGGTTCCAGATCCAAAGAAACATGGAGAAGTGAGGTGAACAGACCTAGCAAGAACTGGTTACCAGCAGCGGGCGCAGCCAGGCAGAGTAGCATTTCAATAGTCCTGTTAATCAGAGTGAAAAGAGAAAAGGAGAAAATACTACTGTAAGAACACATGCAACCAGAGGGATACAAATTTTAACTAAGATTTTGTATCACTGAATACTTACAGAAGAATAGCAGCAGCAGAACCCCATTTATGCTGGCTGTCCTTGGACAAACGTGGAGAGGTTTTGGGTGCAGTTTTCTGAAGCAGCCACACTGGAGAACAATATTTTATTTGTCAAGTGCCTTAAATTAGAGCTTATACAGCAGAGCCAGACATTTTTTTGTCTAGTCTACAGCTATAAAAAGTTCAATATTTTAATGTCTTTCCAACCAGCATGAGCCTATCGCAAGCCATTTCACACCACTGCTCGCCAAGGCCTTGCTGCCTCCTACAGCGTGTCCCTCTACTCACAGATAGAGGGGCGATTTCCTCCACTTCTGATGCAAACTCATTACCTGTGTGGGGAGATTCGCCTCCGCTGCCACACCTGAATCGCATGTGCTTGGGAACCACGTGCGTTTTCATATTGAGCAATAATTAGGTAATCAAAAATAACCCCAACAGCAGACACCAGCAAGAATTTCTATCCTACAGCTACAGCTGTAAACCTGTTCCTCAACACCGGCTCCCCCATCCCTCCTTGCCTCCACAGAACAGGTCCTCCAGGCCCATCAGGAGGTTGTGCTGGAGTCCAAGAGGATGCAGGAGCTGTTTAATCTGGATTACAAGGAGCTTTCTTGGAATTTAGAGTCTGGGCCCATACATTGGTGGTTATGCTTTTAGGCAGAAAGAATTACAGGCCCAGATGAATTTTCTGTCCAAAAAGATGATCAGCAAGTTTTAGGTGCTACCAGTGCTAGGCAAGGATGGAGAAGGGAGCTGTCAAGCCATGGTTTTGAGCTTGCATAGCAACTGTGTATTTATACCTACATCATCACTGGATGAGGTCTGGAATCACCCTATAGATTTGCTTTTGAAAATCTGCTGCTCTCCAGGAATGGGCATCATAAAAATGAGTACAGTAATACATGGGCAAAGGGAAACATGCAATTTGTGTGTATATTTGCTGTATTATTTAGATTAATTAGTGCTTTACCTTTGCAACTATTCAAATTTTTCTACCATCTCTAGGTACCTTAATAATCTTTTCACAGAAAGATTAGTCTCCTCTTACACAAGTTAATGCCAAAACAAGGTGCTTGCAAATCTAGGCTTGTTGCCTGTTGAAAGCAGTAACAGATGTCCTTTCTGATCATTATTTGTTGCACATATGAACCAGCTACTGAGAGGTTCTAACTCACAGATGCGTTTGTTTGATGCTTCCATTTCATTTGGAAATACTTCTATTGGCCAACTGCAGTAAGAATTGATTTCTCAAAACAGATGGAGATTATCCTGCTGATCACTGGTTCTTAGTCATAGTTCAGAATATTTTCTGTGCTGTTCCTCTAAAGTATATTCATGCAAAACAACCACATTAAAAACCCTCCTACATTAAAATGTAGTGTAAGTTTTACATTAACCCTCAAGAGCCCCCAAAGAATTAATGGATAAATCTGGTTTTAACTCTTACTGCTCCAGTTTGATGTTGTAGTTGAAATTACACGAAGCGGTACATACTTACTCCAAGATACATGCTTACAGTGGAGAGAAGGCATAGCTCTTCCAACGTAGGGCAGGCAGAAGTTTGCCCATGCTCCTTTATTAGCTGTGAGTACAGAGGGAAAGCAGGAGAGAGTCTGATGGCGGGAAAGCACGCACTCAACACAGGCAACAGATGTAACATTAAGTACGCCTGTTGCTCTGGCCCCCAGGACCTGTGCTTGAGATCATGCACTATAATACACAGAGACCTCATGAGGACTAGAGACACCTGAGCATACAGAGGAAAACCTGGAATTTTGCCCTGAAAAGCTGGAACAAAACAGAGAAATCAGCAGAGGAAACAGAAGATAAGGAAACACTAGGATTAATAGGCAAGAGTAACGAGACTGCAGTGTTATATAGGCCTACAGTCTGCAAAGCACTGTTCTAGTGAATCCACATTATGTTTACTTTTTTAAAAAAAAAATTTTTATGCAAAACGATGGTGCCCCAGGAACAACTTGCCGACTAGTAGGAAACAATAAATGACTAGTAGTAGGAAAAATGTGTCCTTGATAATTGTACCTTTGCATTTTACTGCAGAATCCGAGGCACAAAAAACATCGCTATTGCTTAGACAGATATGGTAAGCATAAATAAGTATCAGCAGGAGACTCAGCACTCAGAAAGTGGCTGGAGAAGACTCTTCCCATGCATGGCAATGTTTTTTTGGAAGAGTAGCTGGAACATGTTTTATGTTGATTCATAAATGTGTCATTTTGGGATGGAGGCTGGAAAATGTGAGCAAAGATGGCACTGGAATGAATACCAGGAGTGTGGGAGATAGGAGCAGGGGGTAAAAAAACAGGAGAATAACAGAGACAGGTGCAGAGGAAGAAGATACAGCCCCGAGGGGCACGGGGGGGGTGGGAGTGTATAAACACATTATGCCTTACAGTGGTAGACTAGAGATTAAATAAAACCAGAGGAAGAGAAGGGGCTGCACAGCACTGGCATGGGGCAGAAGGGAGTGATTCGAAACAGAAACACTAAACAAACAGCTGCTTTCAAAGACTTGCTTAAGAAGTGTGTACGCAAAATTATCCCTTGGCCTTTGATCATGAAATTTGTTAAAAAGGATGAAGGTAAAGCAAGGCAGGAGAAACAAGAATAAAACCAGCTCTGGCTGTACTCCTCCAACCACAGGCAGCCCATATGGCATGAAATTCACCCCTTTCCCTGTTTGCCCTGTGCTCTGAAACCTTCTTGATATGCCACACTTGAAATTCTGCTTTAAAACCTGCTTGTATTGGCCCTGCAGTCTTTTGAAACTCGAATACAAATTAAACCATCTGCATGGAGAAGACAAATTCCACTCTACTCCAGTAAAAGCTCCCATATGACAAACTTGGTATCTTGCCCTGTAAAATAGTGGTTGTCCAAGTAATTGAATTTTCCTGCTGGCCCAGGCTAAAACACGTAAATAAAAGTCTATGTCACTCCCTTAGGAAGGGGACAAGCACGATGAGTTTCTTGAAAGGAGAGCAAGACATCCCCCAGAGAGGGTATCCAGCTAGACAAGGCTGAGCAGTCCAGCATGGGCAGCCCCTCAACAGAGCTTTAGACATGGACCATGAGACCATGGCATGGCAAGGATCCCTGCCTGGGTAGCTTCCCCGGGGACTATGGAAGTTCATGCTTAGGGGAGGGACAGGTGCTAAAACAAGGTCTGCAAGCTCTCCTGTTCTGTATCTAGTTAATTTTTGATAAATACTTGCAATTAGAACAGTAAATCAGACCAGGCACAACAGTTAAGTTGGTTTGAAACTGTAGCAGAGTTTAGTTGTGCAATAGGTCCTGAATTTATTTCAGCACTGCAAAGGAAACCCCAGCTATTGCTTTGTAACCAGCTTTCCAACAGAAAAAGAGTCTACCATAAAGCCTACAGAGCACAGTCTGATAGTATTAGACTTCAAATAACTTCAGGCATTTCAGAAGATGTCTTTTTACACCAGCTTATTGTCTGTTTCCCTAGAAACAGGAATTGGCACCCACTAGCAAAGGAGTTGGAACTTGTCTTAATTTTAGCTGCTGCTGTTTGTTCCAACTTCATTTCCATTTTCAAAGAAACAGACAAAAGTATTACAGGTTTTCACACTGCCATTTCGCAGTCCACACGCAAACCCCAGATTCATGCAGTTTCACTCATTAAGCTCTGGGTTTATATCAAGCCATTGCAATCACAAAGTGGTCCAGATTTGCTTCTAGCTGAGCCCAAGCTCATACAAGCTGCAAACAACCCTAGCTGGATTTTCAAGCCAACAATGAAATCCAGGAGAAGAGGGCAGGCTGGGATTTCATCAGTGTGAAGTCATGCAGGGCTTTGCGTTGGTTGAGTTAGGGCAAAGCACACATGCAGCCACATCCAAATTTAAAACTTTGTACATCATCTCCTCTACAGCTTGATCACCTCAGCAGTCCAATGGTTGGTTTTCAAAGCCAGAAAGGGCAGCAGAGTCTGAGCAATGCCTGACCAGCTTTTCACATTCTATACAGTTTTAAAAAAGCTGCAGATATATTCCCCCCAGAATAGGCCTGCATGCAACTCATGGCTTTTAATCAAGATTTCTGAAGGATGGTAACAAGCTGCTGCAGAGCATTGTACACAGCACCCCAGAGTTAGTCCACCTGAAGTTCTGCCTCCCTGGTACCTTTACAACTGTTCTCCAGGTGCAGAACAAGCATTAAACCGAGTTTAACTGTAGCATGCAAAACTTCACTCTTGACTATAACCAGGTTTTACTCAGATGATGGTTTTGTACTAATTACAAGCCACCTAGCTCAGCACATCCCAGTCAGCAGTGCCTTAAACATCATGTCCTTTATTATTTTGCCTTAATGTCTTTCTGTTTCATGTAGGTAAGCCTGTCATGTTACTGTGCAGGCATAGGCTGAACCTTCAGTGCGTTCTATCAGCTCTTTGCTCCATTATGCAACATCTCATTATTGTCCTTATCACTGCATATTTAGGGCTGTGCTAGATGTATGACCTGGTTTGATTTTTCCAGCTTACCCCTTTTTGTTTGCTTTACTGCTACTATCCATGCTAGCTCATGATTTCTGCTGCTTCTGCTGTAGGAACTGAAAGAAAAATGGGATCTCAGATCAGAGGAACACAACCTGACCAGAAACCCCTTCCTTTCCAGAAATCTTGTCTCAGTGGTGTGTAATTTTATTTTGGCTCAGCTGATGAAGAGCACTTCATTCCCAAAAATAGTGTCTTCTAATCAACTTTGCTTACATATCACCTCCTTTGAGGTAAGGTTTTGGGTTTTTTCTTCTGTAGGGTATGAGCATCTTACAATGCCATTACCAGAGAGCAAGGACAATCCCACAATTAGTACAACGCAAGAAATCTCAGGTGTATTATACAAGAAACAGCCAGCTGAAGTACACAGGAGCTGTGGACTGCACTCAGCCCCAGACAGTTATGTTGCATTAGTCACCATAGTGGTCCACTGTGTAAGCAGAAGTTTGGAGGCTTCAGAAGTCAGGTCCTGGACTGCATTACCACCAGGTCTGTTTTCCACATGTTGTCTGTCTGCAGTGTTTTAATTGAAGCACTTCAAGCATAGAGTGATGGTTTCGTTGTTTCCTCTGGTAGTTTTCTAGCTTGCTCTAGTCAGTAGATTAAATTTTACTATCAGTGTCCTTACATTCTGTCTGAATAAAAAAATGACCAAGATTTTATGCTTACTGTAGACTTGTGGTTCAAACTGGGAGGGACCTTGGAAATAAGTGCATTTATTAACAGGTGCACTGTGTACATCAAATACTGTTTTCTTCCACAAAATGTCAATAACTGCAGACACTCACATTATTCATATTTCATTGTGCTCCATCTTTTTCACTTCACATATGGTGTTTCCAGTTGTCCTCAAAATGCTTTGACACCTATTTTTAGTTTTGTTATGTTAAATTTTTACTACAGAGGGAGAAAACTAAGCAAATGCTGCTCGCATGTCACTCCTTACCCCACTTCCACCGAAAAAGCCCATTTGTGGTAGTCTTGCAACTTGTTTCTCATACAGATCAGAAACAATGATTATTCAGACTGCAAACACTGCTCCGTAACAGATCAAATTAATTTTAGTCATCAGCTAAATAAGAACAGCCTGATCAGGCTACAGGGAAAAAAAAAAAAAAGGCAAAAAAGGTAAAGGATCAATATGAGTTTGGTGAGATTGACAAGAAAAGGGGATATAACTCACTAACATAGAAAACAAAGCCTGTTTGCAGGGCATCAATGTCATATTAGACAAGGTCATATGACAATCAGCAGCACAGTGTAGAAATTCTAGAAAAATTAATTTCTAATCATAGCTAGGTAAAGGGAGAAAGTAGAGCAGAGTGGAAGTAGCTGCTGGTTTTTCTATGCCATATTAACATGCACTATTTTTATGGGGTATTGTAGTGCTAAAGAACTCAGGAAAATCAAGCTTCAGCTATACAAGATTGCTGCAGTCTTTTTTACGTGCCTTGGAGACCCAGATGCTTTGTAAGAAGAGAAAAATTGAGTTGACTTCCCTTTAAACAGGAATGAATTGTTGAGCTTATCCAGTCGTTTTAAATCTACAGAAGTGTAAGCAAGGCAAACATGGACCTAAGAAGTTTCCTTGACAGAAGTGAACCACATGAGTGCAGTGCTCTTAACTAGAAAGGTTATAGTGACCTACCTGACCAGTCAGGAAGGAAGGAAAGGTATTTTTGCCAAGCTGGAGCACTGAGTGTTTGCTAGAAACCTTTCTGTGAGAGTACAAGGGATGGGTAATGACATAGACAGTCATAAAATAAATGGCAGTGTAAACAATAGGAACAGTCTATACCCTTGTGTATGTGCAAAATGATGAAGAAAAATGCATACAATGGCTAGAATAAGTTGTAAAAAGCATCTATGGGGGTAGGGGGAACTCTGAAGCTTTCCCCAGCACAATCTTTCCAGAACCCCAGTTTGCTCATGTGAAGCTACATTAAGGTAGCTAAGAAAAACTGGGTTTGTTACAAAAATTTTAAAATGAATATTCTTAATCGTGGATTATTCTTTTATTATGCCTCTTCACAGCATGATTGTGGAGTATCTGGTCAAATGCCAATTAACAGTAAAATAAAGAGCAGTTAATTTGGCCATTGCCTCATTTTCATTTAGGCAGATAATCAACTAGAAAAGGGGGTTAAAGGAGGTCTGATAATAAACTGAAGGGAAAAAGCCGGAAAGAAATATAAATACAGACTAACAGCCATGACTTAAGTGGTCAGAGCATGTGCTCCAGATGGCAGAAGACAGATGACACTAGTAGCCCACCGCAGACTGCTCTCCAGCAGATCAAAATAGAGGAGGTAACACCCCAAAACCCCTTCAAGTGATTAAATAATTCATGGTCTGGCCAGGCTACACAATAAAATAGCCACAGGCAAATGGCATTAACAGGCAGCACACCAGCCACATGTGCAGTACAGAAACCCCAGTGATGAAACACCTTACGGGCAGAAAGTTGCCACCATCATCCCTGGCCGCACGCTCATACCTGCCCCTCAGCACTGCACAGACCCCCTGTGACAGCACTCAATACCCTTCACCACCTCCTGCCACTCTGTGTGCTTCTGGAAGAGTCTACCCTTGTTTAAAGCACAGACTGGGTCAGGTAGTACAGTCTCAGTTTACAGCTTTCCAGCAACCTTAGTGGCGTTTTCCCTTCTTTAGCCCGGTTTTCCACATCACATGCCTTTCTCTCAAGCCTTAGAAGCACCGTAAACAACCCCTAGCACATGTGAAGTATAGATCCAGCATCTCCGATCAAGCTGAGAGTCACAGACACTCTCACAGCCAGGTTGCTTCTCCCTAAGCTATAGCCCCTCTTCTACCACACTCATCCGAGTCACAGTGCAGCTTTCAGAAAGGTTTGCAAGGCTTTGGTACAGAAAAAGGGAGCTAGCTTACCCATTTCTTAAACTATTTTATTTGAAGTTATCAGGTTTTTTTATTTTATTTTTTAATACCTAGAAACTTACCCATGCCTCCAAGCTGCACCTTGGACCATCCAGCACAACCCACAGCAGTGCTCAGCACACCAGCTAACAAAACAGGTCTCCTCCTTCAGCAAGACCCCATCCAGCACATCCTCCATCTAGCAGAGCTGTGCACAGAGCAACAAACTCAGGAAAAACAAGAGCATCCCCCTGAATGGCAATACTCCACACAGCAGGGCTGAGAAGCCTAGACAGGAGGAAAACTGACCAGAGGCAACATCCCTGCAGAGCCCACATCCCCAGTACTGAGGCAGAGCAAGAAGAATCAGTTTGCTCCCATCCTTTTAAATAACGACCCTAATTCTGCATTTACTCCACCTGGTTCTTCCTAGAGCCACTTACTGTTCCCAGCTGTAATTAACAAGCTAGTACAGCCGTTAAATGTCAAGTTATTTTGCTGCAAAAATCCATGAAAAGAATTGTGAAGGCAGAACTTGGTTACTGAAAGAAAAGCACAGGGGAAAAAAAAATGAAAGGATTTTTTCCCTTAAATTAGATATGTAAATGAAAAGCTACACTGCTGTATGCTATATACTTCTGCCACTTGTAGCATGAAAAGGAAATCAAGAACTACTTCAAAGAAACAAGTTCTACTGTCTAAAGCATACCCCTCGCGGTGACCTTGGTATGCAGAGGTTTTTGTAGAAAACGTGTTTAGGGGTGGAATCTTTACTTTTTACCTGCAATACAGGAAAGGCATGCTGATTCAAATAAAGTTAGAATGAGATTTTGAAACTAAAAATTTGTTAAAACAAATCCCTATAAAATTTATTTAATGCTTTTATTTAATGTTTACAATGCTGAACACATAATGATGCACTGATGAAAAAAAAAAGTCTCTATAGAAGAAAATACCAAATGAAGATAGTTTAGAAGTAATTTTCACTCAATGTTTCCTCTAACCTCCGAACTGTACATACTAACTTCAAAATCTCTGTAGCCATAGGACCCTTGAACCACTAATACCATAGGTTCAGAAAAGTCTACTCACTGTTTATTAGCGACTTCAAAAAATAAAAAAAGGATCAAAGCCAAAAATTTTAAATCTTTACCATGGAAATATTTTTTTTTCTAATACATTCTCAGAGTTTTCTAAAAGATATCAAAATATTTTGTTCTTAGGCAATTGAGAAATTACTTCATAGAATTTTGTAAAGTAGACCAGTAAAGATTGTAAAATGGTTTCTATTTACTGCATCTATATCTTTACTGGAGAGCTTTTCCTCTCTAATTCCATAGAAACTGGAACGTCATGATGGCTATGAAAGAATGTGGATAAAGAAGACAAGAATTAGAGATTAATGCAAACTTTATGGCTCCTTCTGGCTTAATAAGTTAACTCCCCACATTTTTCTAACATTTGAAGTCTACTGCAAATGCTGATGATTTTTTTAAGTGAAAGGAAAATATAATCTTATTTTATTTTCTTTGGGCTTAGTTATGAAAACATTATGTTTCTATTAAGGAAGCAAGCCGTTGGTGTTTATCTTCCATCACTTACCACAAATGTGATTTGAGCAACAAAGCCATTATCCAGCTGCTTTCTGGTTTTTATGTTTTACCCTTGATGTCTTACTATTTGATCCAGTGTATGAAAAGCAAGATGTATTACATGTCAGTCGATCCCAGGGGCTAAGGTAGCATCCCTCCCTCCCAGAACCAATGTGGGCAGTGACCCACGGATGTGGACAGGGAGTTTGGGAGAGGAGCGCTGCCAAAGCCCCTGCTCTCACAGCAGAGATTGCCGTGTTCTGCTGACACCGTAAGCGCTACGTTAGAGCAGGTCAGGCTCCTGGTGTGGATTTGTTTTCAGAGAGGACATTAACGAGAGAAAAAAAAACACCCTCCATCACTATTATTCAGACAATGCAATGCTTTTGAGCGAAGAAGTGTTCTTTCCTACAGACCTTGGAAATTTTTTGAAGCGAGGACCAGCAATTCAATAACCGCAGCCTTCAAAGTCCTTCTAAGGGTGCGTTGGCTCCTCGCCTCTCCAAGGCACCTCCCCAGGCAGCTAGCCTGCAAGCATTGATAAGAATATTAAAATACAAAGGAAGTGAAGAAAATGCAAAATGATACAAAGAGGAGATATTTTTATTTTTTTCTGGTTTGGATTTTTTTTTTTAAATCTTGTTTTGGAGCATGCAGGCTTTGCACAAAGAAACCACAAAGAATACAGCCAAGGCAAACCCTGCCTTTCAGCCAGCTATACCCCAGCACAGAGCAGTCTCCCTGGGGATGAGGTGGGCAAGGAGCATCTCTGGATTCGAGCGGGTATGACCTGGACCAGCACCAGGCTGTGTAGCTGCTTCCACCGCCCAGCAAGCACAGGGGCTGCTGCGTGGGTCAGGTTTTGTCCCCAGGTGGTGCTCAGCCCTCAGTGGCAAATGCAGATTTACCCCCTTCCCAGTTACCGATCCTGAAAGCCCCAGCTCTGCAAAAAAAGATGTTTTAGGAGAAGCTAGGGCAAAAAGAGAGCATTCAGGTAATGCAAGTACCTGAATATATTTAAAAGAACTTGTAGGTGGTGTATTTTATTCTTCCTGCAGCCTTTTGCAGGAATATAGGCCAAAATACACCTACTTCACTCTTTAGATGTCTGAAACATGAGTTGCATGTAGAGTTAAATTGAATTTCTTTGTAAAACTATCAAATTGGCGTCATTCCATTACACCCACTATTTGCATTCAGATTTCTTTTCAGTCTCCAGACAGTTCCCAAAACTGAGAACTTGGCCGGTTTTGGACACCTGGGGCCAGCTTTTACGTTGGTTCATGCCGTGAGGTTAAACAGGTGAGACGGACACACAGTGGGGCCACAGCACTGCCACGATGGGCATGACACAGCATCTTCCCTGCACCAGCCTTCTGCCGAGGCCACCGTGCGTGGGGAGACACACCAATAGGAACAGGACCCCCTGCTGCTGGGGGCATCAGGTAAATCAGCTCCCCAGGAGCCAGGAAGGAATTTGGAGGAGGGGACCCCACAACGGTGATGTGAGCAACTTCAGGTGGTTTCCAATGCAGGAAGCTTCCCAGTTTCTGTGCTACAGGATGTCACCTCCTAGCTTTTACTATCTGGTCTGCGTTAAGCACCATTAGGATTAGAAATAATAACCTGTTACTCAGTTGAGCACACTATCTTTGATACACATCCATGAAATCAACTTAATTTGTACCATGGGATTTTTAAGGGATGTTACAGTAAGGAAATAAAAAAGAATCCTCTCTACTGGTGATAATTTAAAGCACTACCTTTTATTTTGTCTGACAACAGGTCTCTTCTATCAGTTTGAATTCACTTTTTAATTATGTATAGGTTTTTTTCATGTGAAGCTCCAAACTAGAAATATGTATCTCATTATATTTTACGTTATTCAATTGACCTAAACACAAAGGCATTTTTCTTGAATACTGAGTGCTCATGTACCTTTTTAATTAAAGCTTAAAAAGCTTTTAATTAAAACAATAAATCACAGACAGCGAGGTCTATCTGAATTGTCTTCTGGCCCGGGTATATTTTTCCTTTTGCAATCGGATTGACCCGAAAGGTAACAGAACAGGTGAACATGGCTTTCACAATTAATCAATATAGTAGAAATTATTTTACTATTCCACAAGCCAAGCCAAGGAACATATCTGAAATAGCACGGCTGTGACCTGCTTGGGATCACTTCAGACCACCTATACCCCCTTTCCCACCATCTCCCCTAAACACACACCCATGGCAGCAATTCAGCCTCAGCCAGCCGCTAATTCTTCCCACGCTTTGTCTGCCATTCTAGCCCAAACCTTCCCCGCTCCAGTGCAGAGAATAAATTTAACTTTCTAGTGTCATTTTCTTGTCTCTGCAGAGCCGAGGTTTTCCAGAATTGAGGGGTCTTGAGGCCACACTGCAGGGCTGTTGTTGCCTCCTGGACAGCATCCCCCTGCCCAGCCTGTGCATCCCTAAACTGTGGGCTTCAGGGGGATCAAGGCATGAGATGGACATGGAGCTTCTAAGCAGTATCAAAACAGTATATGTGTCCAGAAACAGAAACCAAGGAACCTCCAGAGCTACTATTCTGATTTTGGGCAGAACTGTGAATCTGTGCCAGTTTGGGTAACTGCATTCCTTTGTGAATCTTGTTTTAGCTCTTGTTTAGAAACTCATCAGAAATGCATTTAGTCCATCAGAAAAAAATGCATCATGCACTAAAGCTGGATAAGATATATCTGGCCCCAAGACTATAATTACTTCTCAAATTCTATAAATTCTATGTGCTTTAAACATTCAGAATTAAATTAACATTCTAAACATTTAAACATCCAGAATTTCTAACAGTCAAGATTTGTACTTATGGAACAAAGACCTTTTCAATTATAATTTTTAAAATGACAAGATGATTCAATGAATTATTCCCTCAATTGAGGATAAAAGTTCAGTTGAGCTTCATGTCCCCTCAAGTGTTACAAAAACCTTTTTTGGTTTTGGACATAACACATACAAGTGTTTGAGTTTTAAAACCACAAAAGTTCCCAATTGCACCTTCAGTACTGGAGTAGAAAATGTTGCCCTTGTTGTACTCCCAAAGACATAACATGCTGCATTTCTATTTTTAGAGAAATATTTTCAGAAGTGTCCAATGAACTTCTAAATAGACTATCGTGTTTGCAGAGGAAAATTCATTTGCAAATGACAATTAGTTAATCAAACACGCATTCTTCAAGTTGTACATAGTAATACTTGTACTACATGCAGTAGGACAAATAGAAAGGAAACTGCTTCAGAAAGCAGCAAACAGAGAGCGGGGAAACAAGTTGGTGGGAGATGGCATTCCCTTCTTCTTTCCGGTCTCAGCAGAAATATTTAATAGCAACTTGCACATACGTAACACGTTCAGCTCTCCTGGTTAGCCTGTCCTGCCATGGAATCTTCCCAGTTCTGGAATCTCATTCAATTCAAAGACAAATGAAAAGAAAAACTGCAAAAAACCGAAGGCTGGGTGACTTCAAGGAGAAACAAAATCTCCCAATAAAGCCAGCAGTAAATGCAAACTACTTGCCTAAAACTATCAAGCAGTAAAGCAGAAAACACTTGGCTTATGCTACCGTGCAATTCTGCTCCCCAGAGGTCAAGTGGATGAAAGTCTGGACCCGAGGCGCTGCCGCTGAAACCAACCCTGCGGGCTCCTCGCCCTGCTTAGCTCCTGCGCCAAGCTTGCAGCAGTCCTGCCATTCCCAAAACAGCATTATTTTGTCCAAAAAGGTGTCCAGTGAGGACCTGTCCTTGACCACCGCTGCAGCCAGAGCGGGTTCTGTGGGAAGCTCCCCACCGGAGCGGTGCCATGACGCCACGCCAAGGCGGGCGCAGGCATGGAGCACCAGCAGCACCGCGGCAGGATGGCCAAGGGCAGGGCGCTGGCTGGGCACATCCCCCCCTCCAAACAGAACCAGGCAGGTCGAACACAGCCTCGGTCAGTGCCTCCACTTTCTGCACAGTGCAGGTCAAGAGGGTTTTTTTTCCTTTCCAGAATTAGAAAAGAACCCTTCCTTAAGTACTATGCTACTTTCAGCCTTTTTCCCCTGTCTTTTTTGGATCTCAGTCTTTAGCTTCTATCCTTTGGGTTTCTTTATCTATCTCCGTTTATTTTTCTATTAACTAGTCTGGAGGAGGGAAAGCCTCACGTTTCTCTTCTCATAGCTGCAAGTTAAACCCCTCATTAATGGTAAAGGAAGGTGCTTGCAAGACCCAGGCACAGGCAAGGCGGTGGGAGGCTGGAGGATCGCGTGTGCTCCTAAGGAGGGAGCCACATTAAATTATTATTAACTCGGTTGTCTAGCACCAGCGCGCTTCCCAGCTCATCTTCTTTCCATGGCATGGAGGAGCTGGCAGCATATGCTGTGTGTGATGAGACATTCCCAGAGAGATCATGAGATCACACCCAGAAAAGAGGCAGAAACTCTCAAGAACACGATACAGCACTGCTGAAAAAGAAAAATAAGCTAAACACAATTTCACCTTCTATAGCTGAGGGGACTTTGGGTCTTTATAGTTTTTCCTGAACAAGAGAACAAAGACAATACTTTTAAGTGTTTTCAGTTTGGGGAGAATTGTTTCATCTGAAACCTGAGGGATAGAGAGAGTTTGTCAGACCACAGGCTTTAATTAAGTTTGCCACACTCTGCTCATGAGCTTTCAAACCTTTCCCAAGAAGAAAGGGAAAGGGAGACGGAGAGCAGTTGTCAAGAGCAATCTTGAAGTTTCCGCAGCTGTGATGGATGCACGGTACAAAGGTGGTGTATGAGACACTGTGATCCCTCACATGTGAGTATCATCATCCTGATTATGAATTTTAAACAGTTTCAGGCGCGGAGGGATTATGGCAGGCATGCACGATGGCACGTGCCTCCAGAAAATCTGCAAATGCACAATATGGCCATAACCGAGCAGGGTTTCCAGCTCGGGCTCTGGGCTGCCGTTTGGGGTGGCCTTCTCCTGCTGATGCCTGCAAACCCCTTTGCCAATTGCCTTGGTATCAAGAGGTGACTGGGGTCTCCCGCTGGGGCACAAAGCAAAAGCTCTTCTCGGCACCAAGCCACTCCGCTGTGAGCTTGCACAGGGTGAAAAGGGGGTGCATTGGCCACGTGAGTTTAAGCTGCCCATAGCAGTGCACTCGGTGTTTTGCAGTCCACAATCTGCAAAAAGTTGATGTCTTTTGTTGATAGCTAGAGTACATTTATTTGTCTCAAAAGAGGAACATTCCCAGTGATTTTTAGGATACAGCTTTGCTCTGGAAGACAGTGTGACATCCTCCTTGGAGCTATCCTGTCTCACTCCTGCCCACATGAAAAGCAGCCAGGAGCCCAGGGACACTTTCAGGCAGCTCAGGCTGGGGTGGCTGCACATGGGGGCTAAAGCCCAGGGTCCTCTTCACTGATGCTGGCAGGCCAGCCCCTTACAGCAAGGAGACGAGCTAAGCTCTGCAAAGACATGTCTCCACCGGTGTCCCAGAAAAACCAGCTGCCTCTCTCTCAATTAACTGCTGAGCAATAGCAGCGTTCCTGCTGGTAGCACAGCACACTGAGCTGGGAGATACCATCCCAGGCTGCCCAAAAGTGCTCAGGGAGGACAGTCCCTTCCAGAGATGACCCATCAAACCTTCTCATCTTCTCCACTTTTTCTCTTGTGTTTCCTACCTGAGCTAAGCAAACTGCAGATGCCGTGAGAAATGTACGTTTCATAATCAGCAGCAGTGGCAATCATCCGGATGATGTACATCGGTGACATTTTTCATGAGAATAACTAGTAAAGGCTGATGAACATTTCTCCTAATTACATATTCACAAGTTATTTGCACTCATTGCCAGCTTTCGTGTTAGTGACTAGATGAGGCGCATTTAAATGCAACGTTGCATACAAAACATAAGAGAATTCCTACAGGGTGCCAGTATATTGTTCCTCATGTGACCAAAGCAAAACACATCAGACCATGAATTGTGATTTGCAGAAGAGTGTTTAATGGGCTGAGAGAAGCTGAATCCATGCAACGATCCCATGCACCTTCCTAGGGGCAGTCACTTGTCCCTGTGTAGTCCTCTCCCACCCACCCACAGAAAACTCGCTCAGTACTGATGGTGCTACAAAGCTAATCAACCCAGTCTCTGGAAACTTGTACCGTGGAACCAGTTTCTCAGCTGTAAATGGGGCGTTAGGGTGAGCAGTGGGAGATGGCTTTCCCCTGAGGAATGCAGATGTTGGCACATCCCAACCCAGAAAGCCTGAGAAGCTGCTTGGCTTCAGGAGGCAGCCTCACCTGGAGGACAGAAAAAACTCAAGGCTTCAAAGGTTAAAGAGAAGTTAAAAATATATCAAAGTAGTGGTCTAAAGCAATACCTTTAGAAGTTGTTGCAGTTGGTAACAGGACAGGGAACGAGCTGAGTAGGCAGGACACCACGGAACCCTACAGGCAGGGTTTGGTGGTTGGTAGAAACTTGCTTGGCAGGACCACTTCCAGCAATGCCATCAGGGTTTTTCTGTGTTCGCTCAGGTTTCCTGACAGTTTGGCTTAACTGCCTTGTGTAAACACAAGGGACAAGCCTAAGGTCTGAGTTCAAACCTGTCTCTGTCCAAACCCTTATTTTCACCTTCTGCAGAGTTGAAATTTGCAGGCTGTGATCCCAGATACAATTTGTTCTGGGGAACCTGTGCAGGACTCCTGGCACGCTCAGGAAGACGATCACGGCTATTGCTCAGTGACTGTGTTCGAACATGAGGTCAAACAGAGCACAGGGTGGCCCTGAGCAGATGCTTGAGCTGCCTCTATCCCTTTCCCCCACTTCATTGAAGTTTGGTGACTGTAACAGAAGTGCATCTGCTTCTTACCTGGATGGATGGTGTGCAGGACAATTTATGGGTCTTAAAAACAGTTTGATTTTTCTGGTTGAACTACTCAAGATTCCTCACCAGATTCCAAACTCACAGACCTTGATTGGATGATTTCCTCAGATAGCGCTCTACGAGATGAAGCCTCACCTCTAGGGAGCAGCAGTCTCTGTAGGAGCCTTTTGCAGGAAATGTCTAGTGTCCTTCCAGAGCTTCTCATGCAGGAACCAGTCTCCATGGGGCAAACCCTCTTCAACTCAAAATATGCCTGTGTTATTTTTACAAGAACCAGTTTTCATCTTTAGTGAGAAAAACCACCACATTACTATAATCACAATCGTTTAAAAAATCAGTGCGTAACTGCTATGCATAGGAACAGAATACTCATTAAATTCATGAAATACGCCTCATATCCACTATTGATAAAAAGACAGCATTTCAATCTCTGTAAATAAATAATAAATTAAAAAATTATAATTCTCCACTAAGAAGAAAGGTGAATATCTTGATTAGTGAAGTTATAAATCAATTGGAGGTTTTTAATGAAATGGTCCTCATCAGTCTTTACTGGAGGAACCTGGAAGGTTTCTGCTTGCTGAAACAATGACAGATGTTTTGGTGGTGGAGCTGCAAGAGAGGAGAGAGGATAAGCCCATCTGTTGGTTGGAAGGAGCTTTGTGCATGGAGCTACTTTGCTTTTCCAATCCTTTCCAGCCCCGTTGCCCGCACCGCCACCCCAAGGTAGGGACTGCTGCTGGGGGGCAGCATCCATAGGGGCTGGGCAGACACCACCACCCCCTGCTCTACTCTCCACTGATTTAGAACACTGCTCGGGCTATTTATCTGGTGCTGCACATCACTTTGCTGTCATTGAGAGGGTTCCCGCTGCTATTCCATCCCCAGGCTCCGTTCCAGGCCACGACCAATGTTTTATTGCAGCAGGAGTGTAGAGGGAGAGAAGGTAATGACTGGAAATGTTATCCTAAGGTGACCAAAGGAGAGGAAAAAGAGGAAGTCAATGTTTTTTACAATGTATTTTACAATTTATTCTGCTCCTGAATACTTCTTACAATTCCCATTTATACTGTACGGTCTACAAAACACCAAACGGAAACCAAAGCCTGCAGATACTGTCAGAAGCCAAGTCATTTGTCAGTTATTGGCATTATCCATATCGCCACCAGCTCTTCTGCTCAGAAGGATCTATCAGGATTCTTTGTCTTAAACCAGCTATTCATTTGCCTTCTTTGTAATCTTTACAGATGGCTTTTTCCTTTTTGCATACATTTACTCCAAAGTTTCTTCCCCAGAATAATTTGTGAGGAAAAAACCCAGTGTTTAGTTGTTTAGTAAAGAATCAGGCAGGCGGTATTTTTTCAACAGTATTTATTTCATCCAAAGCACAAAAATCAGAAAAGAAAGAAAATTACTGGATCACATCTGAAAACATAAATGGCAAGCAAAAGAGGTTTCATATTGGAAATAAAAAAAAATATTGGTGGACAGCTGATTTTTATTTAGTGTCTTGAACAGAGGAGATGTAAAAGCTTTTAAAGAACTCTGGGAATACTTTTTCGTAGTCATCTGTGATAAATAAGTACAGCCATCTCATGTTGAGACACAAACTTCCATTACACTAATTCAAGGTGTTTAGCTCCTGAAGTTAATCTCACCAGACTGTATTTATTGTGTCCATGGAAGGATGTCTATTAATTTTTCTTTTAATGTTCAGTACATTTTTTAATGTATCAAACATATGGAAAAATTATGTCTTCAAGAGCATGAGAGACAAATAATATTTCGGCAGCAAATAAATATCATTCAACTGCTGCACATTCTCTTTGGCTGGAGATGGTAGGAGGCAGACTCAGACAACATACATACATTTTGTCTGTTTCCTTAAACAGGATAATGAAAGAAAATCTGCAAAGTGCCAATAGCACAACTAAATGTATTTTTAACTATGCAATTGTCTTTTACTGGGATTTAAATTTCATCTCTACCTGTTACTGAGCAGCTAATAGCTTTCCTCTGAGTGAATCCAAAATGCTTAGAATTTGTTTCTTCCTAAGTTGCTGTGACAGTAACAATTCTTATCACATCGCTGATTTCTAAAAAGGCATCGGATCTGCTCCATTACACCAATGGGAATTTTTGTTGTTCGCTTGCAGGGGATGGAGGCGGGAACCCTGCCCTCACACCTGGTTCACCGACCAAAAGAACAGCTTCAGGCTGCCAGAGCAATGGCGATGCCTTGTATGAACTTTCTCATATCTTGAAATCACCAGGTGCTGGGAGTACCCCAGCTGGGAGTGCTTGAAAGGATCCCCCATGTGCCCAAATGCCCGCAAAAATGTGCCTCTAACATATGCAGGCTGAGGGACTATGTAACTGCATGTGAGATTTTAATCTCCTTCATGGAATCATAGAACAGTTAGGCTGGAAAAGACCTTTAAGATCATCAAGTCCAACGGTTAACCCAGCACTGCCAAGCCCACCACTAACCCACATCCCTAAGCAGCACTTCTACGCATTTTGTAAATACCTCCAGGGATGGTGGTTGCACCACATCCCTGGGCAGCCTGTTCTAATATGAAATGAGATCTCCAGCCATGATCACTCCTTGCTCTCTCAAAGTACCACTCCGTGGCTACAGCTACGCAAAGTCTTGATTCCAGGTCTCAGTTTGAAACCTTTTGAACTTTCCACTCCGATATTTCTGGCAGCGAGTTTAGTTCCAGGAGAGTTGACTGCCCCACTGACTTGTGCGGTATTTGTTCAAAATGCTTTTGCTAAATTGCAACCAGAGAAAATAAAGCGTGTGCAACCACTATGGATGAGTTGAGCTGACAAATAAAGCCCAACCACTCTGCCACGCATAAGTACTGCTAGTGAACCTTTAAAGGGTTGCTGCAAGATGTGGTTAAGGAGCAGTTTTAGATGCCTTCCACTTTTAATCTTCCTTTGCTTCCTTGTATTTATGTTTCTGAGAATAATGAAGTGTGAAAAAGTTAAATTTATGGAAAAAATATGTAGCTCTATAGATGCAGTAAATAAACAAGTATTTTAAACTACCATTTTTCTGCTAAATTGTAAAAGCAGTACTATCTGCTTCATGCTTGTCTGTTTTCTACTTGGGTGAATTCATCCTGTTCTTAGAAACAGCAGGTTCAGTACAGGAAGAGAGCTATAAATATTGCAATTGTATACATGTTTTTTTTTTTCTAATTGCTTTTCCAGCATTTGAATGTCTCCAAAAAGCAGGATAGTACTAAGTACCTGTCTCATTCTGTTTATTCACAAGAAGTTCATTTCCCGTGGGGACAGGCAGTAACCCCAAACCAGCATTTGCATCCAATGCCAAGCTGACACCTACCCAGACCCCTGCAGCTGCTTTTCCCATGGGACACATGCCGGATCCCTGTGCCGAGTGATGAAGATTACAGAGTTCCTATTCAGACCTTTCATAAATGAAAAAATACTGATTTTACCAATCTCTTCACATCTGAATGCCTACCTCACGAGCGTTTAAATGTCTTTGAGCAGCACCTGCTTTGGAAAAAATCAGCAAAAATGGTTCAGCTCTTGCTACAAGCAGAGCTAACACATCATTTTAACATATTCTTGCACACAAAATTTAATCTTTGCCATGGAAGTAAAAATCTTATCTTCTGATGTCATGTTCTTTGAAAATACTATCAACACGATGAAAAATCAGTTGTAATGGCAAAATATTCTTAACCTGTAGAAGAAAGGTTATAACTTTCTAGTGCCATAGTGATAGGCACTAAAACTCCATTGTAAAATATTTCAGCAGCTTCACACCACCTCTTTTACAGCATTAAAAATGTATTAAAACAGAGTTGTTACCATCTTGTAATACTTGTTCAAGCTGTCAGTCCTATTCCTTGCGATCATAGGATCAAAGACAATCGTCAGAAAACACAGGGTTTAGTACCAGATTTGCAACACATTTCTTAACCCAGCCTACCCACGTCAGGCAGGCAGAGGCTGACGCAGTGAAATACCATCTTTGCCATAACAGATGCCTTTATTATGAAAATATTTGTTAAAGTTGGTTTAACTAGATTAGAACAAAAATAATTCAATTTTTTTAAACAGCATCTTCCATTTAACTGTATTCTTGGTTTAATTGTGCAACAATTACATTTTTCTTTCCTATGGATTTCACTGTAAACCTGCAGCAACTTTTGACCACTTTTCCTTTTACAATTGCTTTGCTTTATTGACAACTAGATTAATTTGTCCTACCTATTTAGAACAGCCTGTTTCTAAGGAAGCCCCTGTTGTCCTGTGCATTCCCAAAGCTGTGCTCCCCAGCCAGATTGATCCCTCATTGTTTTTCTACTTTGGACATTATTATAGATATCTTTGAGGTAAAGAGAAGGCTCCTGATTATTTTAACTTTGCCTCTGGATTCCCACCATAACCTTGGCATTGTTGTTTTGGCGTTATTTTAGGCAAATAGTACTTTTGTAATAAGGAGAAAAACGTCACTAAGAACCATGGAAAGAATTAAAAATGTAAACATAGCACTGAAAATTGCTAGACTGAAGACGGATATAAGTTTTGCTACTTACACTTCATCTCCCAGAAAGTTTTTATCTGCTCAGGAGCAGGAAATCTCTTATGATATATTTCAGTTGGATGGATGTGTTCAATACTCTGTTACCTGACTGGGAAGTGGAGCCCAGTATTACGTCTTTTCAATCTTAACGCAAAAACGGAACCAAGAAAGACAAACCATATTTATCAGGAGATAATATATAGGGAATTTTGTCTCAGAGGTCTGAGTGCTCATCAAATTTAAGCTAAAGAAACACAGAAATACCAATTTTAAACTGGATATGCTCAATGGCTTCTCAGGCAACTATTTGAGTCAGAAAAAATGCCTCGATGCCTGATTACTTGGCTATTCCCGAGTGATGATGGCAAACAGTAACTCCAGTATTTGATTTCTTCCTTTTTCAAAGGATGTATCTTCTGCCAGAGGTGAGTCTTCTCGCCCTGACTTGCAGAACTCCTTTGAAACACCTTCAACAGCACAGCTCTGAAAACCCGTCTCCATCAGCACCAGATCTACCTGGCGCTAATGAGTCCTTTCATGGACTCAAAGGGACCTCAGTGAATATCCATATTCATCAGCGCTTGGAGTATCTGGTGCTTCATAACAACCCATCTGATCAGGGGAGATGCTTCAGGTATTTTAATTTACTCTGGTTAGTAATAAAGCCACAAAACCCCCTGTGTGTTTGTACTGTTGTTCCTAACTGCTAACATATTAAAACCAAGCCCATAAACAAACCATCCTGATGCTTATCTTGTGATGCAGTGTCATAAAGCAAAGACTGGGTACTTGTTATTCTATGTTTATATGTATTTGCATTTAGATCACTTAAGAGTTGGGAGGATATAAGATTGGAAGGTTTCTTCATCTCTTTTCATTCATTTACATCAGGAAATCTGCATATAAATGGTAAATCAGATCTGAACATGTGTTTTCTGGAGAGACATTATTAAAGTATACTTCTTAATGCTAATTGCTACCATTGACATCAATTTGTGATTGCCTGTTTCTGAATTAGACCAAGTAAATGATCTACAGCTCCAGTTTCTCTACAGTGTCACAGGCAGATGCATATAAAACATGACTTTCCTTAAGAAAATTTGTTCTTCCAAAGAGCTACTGGTACAATTGTCATTGTTAAAAAAACCTCATTAACAAGAAACAAGAAGAAAAGTGTGCTGTTAAAGGACTGCTGCTTTTATTGGCTGGGGGCAGGTTCCTAGCAATATCAAATATTAGATCACCAGGTGAAGACCACCGTGTCTTTCGAGTAGATGTTTTATTTTTTTATACTTCAGATTACACAACGCCAATGTGCTTAGCAGTAAGGTACAGAACACCAGGGCCAAGGAACTACTGTTTTGCTAATGATTAGTGCTCACAAACAGTTTCTCATTGCCCCCGACTTTTTCAGATATACCTCATAATTAACAACCTACCATGAGAAAAAGACCTTTCAGTCAGTCTGGATGTGCACTTATCACAGCTTCACAGGCAACACAGATATAGATATATAGATATATAGATGTATATATATATATATGTTAAAAGAATTGAAATAGTATTTATGCCTTTACGTTAGCACAAAAGAGGCAGCAAACACTTGGCTGTTAATCTGCTTTTCCCTTCCCCTAAACAAAGGCTGAGATAAAGCAGGTGGCTCTGCTTTATTTAGTATGCAAAATGTTTTCATTTCCTTTCTTACAATAACGGTAGTATATTTTACTGTCTCAAATAAATCAGCAAGACTTCTGAAGAACAAGCTGAGCGAGGCGCAGTCTCCAGCTCACCTGCAGAAGGACCTCAGAGAGGAGGTCTCCGCCACATGGGCAGCCAAGCCCCCAGCCCATGCAGCTGGAGCTGGCAGCCCTTTGCTCCCCAACACTCTTCTGGTGCCCCTACCTTCAGGAATCAACAAGCCCCTTCATTGTCATACCTCACTGCTAAACATAGACATCCCTAACCAAACTTTTCATGGACACACCATGGGTTACGCTTCACCGGTACACAGCATTTTGATGTCCTGTATCAGCTTCTCACCAGCCTTTAGCACTGTCCCTTGTCGAAAACAACACGGTGACTGGAAAAATTCAGAAGAGGGTAAAAAAGCTCTGACAGGACTAAAGCATATGGCACAACAACAGCCGCAAGACCAGTTGCAGTGCGTAAAAATTATGCCACAAACGACAAGTAAAAGGAAGCTACTTTATTTATCAGTTAGGATTTATTTCCCTGAAAGAAGAATAGTGGCATAATCATTAGTGTGAATGGTGCTAGAATGTAAAATATATTTTTATAGAGCCTGCATTTCCCTTAGTGCAGATTTTACTTCTTGCTTTCACTTCAGAGAACTCTGAAGGAACCTTTGCAGGTGGATGAACCATTTATTAGTGGTACAGTCACTGTGCAGTTCTGCCACAGCTCGGTTTTAAGATGCAAGAACCCCACATCACAAAATTCCACCAAATACAACTATGAAAAGAGCTTTCAAAAAATATTTTCCAAGTGGTGTTTGAAATTAAGACATAACAAAGAGGAAGTGTCCAGCTCTGTTTAGCCTTTCCAAACATATTTACCCAGGAGAAGCCTGGTGGCATGCCGTTGTGTTCCTCAGAGGGGTTATGCCAGGTAGGACAGGGGCAGTGGTGCGAGGTGGTCGTTGTATCCGTGAAACAGGCAAAGGGAGAAAACTCGGTGCCCTTCCTCTTGCAGATATATGGCACGCCACTGTTATCACTGTACAGGAAAATTAAGGCAGGCACCAGCCAAAGAAAGGGAAATTTCAGTGAAGTTGGAAGGAAATATCCCAAGTATTTCTTAGACCTTCATTAATAACAATTATTCTAATAAAAATTTCTCGTCCCCATGGATACTGAAACAAACAAATGAAAAAACAACTCACAGAATATTTTTATCCATATAGATAGTGTTTTTCTACTTGTTTCTGCATAAGAATCTTATTCATTATATAATTCTGAGACTAATAACCCAATTTCTAAAAAAAATTTGGAAAAGTAGGAGCCCTTCCTCTTCTGCTCCTCTTTTGCAGCTTCATGTTTTTTTTCTAGAAAACAACATTTTAAAATGAAAATAAACTGCATGGCTTCTTCAACCATGCACAAGGGATGCTTTTGTAAGGATGCAGGAGGAGAATTTTTGGGTTTTTTTTTTTTCAATTTGCTCTTCTTGAAGCCTAGGTAACTATATGATTAAAATCTGTGACATCAAAAAATGCATGTTACAAAAAGAAAGCTCTTAAAAAATGAAGCAATGCCAGAACTGAGGTCGCTTTGAGCATGAATGTTATGACATGATCTTGCACTTCACTACCAGATGCTCACCATTTCTCCCTGTGCCTCTGGCAGCTCCCTCGTGCAAAGGAACTCCCTTGCACCAATCCACCTTTTTATTAACCTGATGTTAATATTTTCATATGCTCAATATGAGACACTGAGATACAACTTGCAGAAATACTGGCTTGCAACTGGAGTCAATAATTGCTTCCTATTGAGTGGAAATAGCATAAGTAGGGTTCGGTTCATCAAGGACAAGCACAAAGCGTTGCACCTACAGAGGTATAACAAATTCTGTCAACAGAATTGATTACATTACAGAGGAATTATCCTTACAAATGTTATTCTCCAGGAAGGGCTTTGGAGACCACAGTGGATGACAAAATGAAGACAAAACCCCAACATCCATTGGAAAGCATCTGTGGAAACCACCCAGGAGCATGACTCGTTGAGCACAGCACGGTGCAGGAGGATGTACTGCACCCAGAGAGCATCCAAAGAAAGCATCAAAACCAGTCAGGACTGGGGAAAGCACTGCCTGCAAGGAAAGATGAAGAAGCTTGCTGTTTTATCTGGAGAAAAAAATTAAGAGAGATATGACAACAGTCTTGAAATATGCAAAGGGTTGATGCAAATAAAATGGAAATAAGCTGGTTTTCCTCTTCTCCAGGGAAGGAACAAAATGTAATGGGTTAAATTGAAGCAAGGAACAGGGAAGTCATACATTACAAAAATCTTTCAGAGTACAAGGGAT
The DNA here is from genome assembly GCF_023634085.1 of Falco cherrug. NCBI lineage: Eukaryota > Metazoa > Chordata > Aves > Falconiformes > Falconidae > Falco > Falco cherrug. Next base: position 56,608,530 of record NC_073705.1, read on the forward strand.
AGTAAAGCACTTGAATAAATTGACTAGGAGAGTTATAAAATCTCCATCATTAAGGGTTATGCATTGATCCTACCTGGATATCCTAGAATTTATCCTACCCAGGGCAAGGGGAATTATTGCACAGCTTGATATCCCTTCCTGTACTATATTTTACAATTTCTATGATTAAATATGGAAGTAATTAATAGCACCAGTTTGTCTGAAAAAACATCTATGAGGCATGTTGGATTTGGCAACATTAATAGATACTTTTGAACTTAGTCTTTCTGTACCTTAATTTTCTATTTACAAAATGTGGATAATGCCCACCCCTCTCTCAGGAATCTTGGGAAGAAAATTAATTAACTTTCTGAAGCATTCTAGCATGAGCAGGAACAGCACTACAGGGGATCCCATAAAGAAATTCATAATTCTGGCTATACAAGAGGGCACAAGCAGTGTGCAATAGGAGGTGCTGGGTCAGGCAGTGAGCAAAATGGACAGTGTATCCATCACCATGTAATTAAAGGGTAAATCATCACAAATGATGTTAAGTCAAGAATGCATTTCCCAAACCTCAAGGACTTGATTTTTCAGCCTTAGCAATATCTCCTTGTAATATTACATATGCATGACAAGAAATGTACCCACTGTGTGTCCAGCAGCGTTATTTTCATCTGACTCCAGATGCTCGCAGAGACATCAAAACCTTCCCTGGGGTCCCTGCCTGCAGGGATAACCCAGCACAAAGAGGCTGAAATCATGAAGCACCTCATGACATAAACAAAGCAGGGGGGGTCTGGTCAATTTGGGTTTCATATAAACAAATAAATAATGTTTCAGGGCACAGCTCTATTATATATACAGAATGAAGTGCTATGACCAAACCCACAACACATTTATATACAGGGGACGTGTGTTCCACCGTTAAAGATCTGGCACTAGGCTGTGAGCATCATGGCAGATTCTGAGGGATATCGCCCTAAGTAACTGCATCAGATAAATTAACTTTATCTTCTATATGTACACTGTTCATGTACATGCGAATGTATGTATGTACCTATTGAACATATTCTTTTTCGCAATTACCTGTCAAAATGTTTTCCTGTTATTTGAGTAAAGACATTTCTTTTTACAACCCAGAGCAAAGACAAAGACAGCTGTTTCTAGCGATTTCATGTTTTCACTTCCCTCTGCTCAGCGTTGCTCTGTCCCCTGAAGAGCGGGAAGCTCCCAGTACAGCTCAGCAACTGAAAATCAGCAAAAGTGTCCAGGAACAGAACTCACAAGCTTCCACCTGCAAGTGCAATTTTATTCCACTATTTTATTTTAGCAGTGGTCAAAGCTTTGCATTTTAATGTTTTCCTTCATAGGTAGTCAAGTTCCAGCAATTACTGCAGATCTAGCAATTATTAAATATATATAGTATAGAAATTAGGAGAATTGCCTAAACTTTTGTTAATAACTATCCTGGGGTGCTCTATATTCAAGTTTTTCCACTGACATCAAGTTTGTCATATTGATTCTTTGGAAAAATTTTCCTTCCTGTATGCAAAACAAAAAAGATACCAATGAAAAGTGCAAATTCAGCTTGCCCTGGCTGTGCTGTTTAATACTAATTTCTCTTCCACAAAAGTTAAATTTGCCCACAAGCATGAAAGCTTCCGTCAATGCAAGCACTGCAAGAGAAAGTCTCCCTCTATACAACCCCGAGGTGTAATGCCAAGCAGGCATCTTAGACTCAATTTACTCTAAATCAAATCATTCGTTTCTTACCAGAAATGGAATTGTAATGGAGTTATTTATATTTGGCCAACATTAAAAATAGATATTGCAAAATGCTAACTCAGCTCCCGGATGAGTTCATATCCATTACGATTGCTGTTAGAGGGGGGTGCACTATTTCTACCATGCTCCCACTGAGACAGACAGAGCAAAACTGGGGAGAGGAAAAGGAACTTGCAGGAAGCAAAGACGCACTGTTCACCCAGGGCAGCGACCAAGGCGCATGTGCGGGGAACTGGCAGGGGTCATCCACGGTGGGGAGGCTCTGATGGAGAAGTGATGGAGGTGGCCAAGCAACCTGCGTGGAGCCAGGGAGCTGCACAGCGGCCTGGGGACCTCGGCCAAACTGGCAAATTCTAATCTTTTGCCTCCCGGGTCGATGGAAGAGATAGCTGTTGCATTTTACTCATGTACCTTCTTGCCTGGGCTCACCAGCAATCCCGTCTTGGATCATAGAATCACAGAATCATTTACGTTGGAAAAGACCTCTAATATCATCAAGTCCAACCGTTAACCCATCACTGCCAAGCCCACCACTAACCCATGTCCCCAAGTGCCACATCCACATGTCTTCTAAATACCCCCAGGGACGGTGACCCCACCACCTCCCTGGGCAGCCTGTTCCAATGATTGACAGCCCTTCCAAGCTGTTTATAGCTCTCTGGGCTGACCACGTATGAGTTCCCTCTGGCAGGTATCATCTGCTGCTCAGTTACACTCATTCCTGTTAAGAACAATTTTCCAGTGATCCATAAACCACTGTCTTCTTCTTTGACTTGACTTTAATAAATCCTAAAAACTCATATTAGATTTCATATTTAGCATCCCAATGGCAGACACACATCGCTATTGCCACGCAGAGGTGAAATGTGGTCATTTTGGATAACAGCGTGTTGGCCTCGCTCGCCATTACAGGACACTGTCTGTCAAAATCATCAGTGCTAACAACAATAATTTCATCTTAAGTGGCATTTTTCATCCAAAGATCACAAGCTGGTGTTTATAAACTTCAGCTGGACTTAAAACACATCAGGGTAGCTCAGCACAACCATGGATGCCCAGGTTTACTGATTCACTTTCTTTCCTCTAAAATTTACTTTCTTTCTTCTAAAATGTCATAGGTTAAGAACATCAAACAAATATGAGCTATTTTGAGAGAGACTTATGTTCCACACTACAGCTAGGAATTTTCCCGCTCCAGGCTATTGTGCATCCACATCTCTCCCTCCTGAGCAAAATGGGAAAGAAAACATCCCCCTGCAGCTTTTCAGGCCTGTGGAGAAAAACCTCCTTCATCTCCTGCATATGGCAGCGATCCCTGCGCTCTTGTGCAGGCACACGCAATGGGCAGGAGGGAAGGAAACCTGCCCAGGGGATCAAAGTTATACTTCCTTTCATCTTTTCTCACGAAAAAATATCAATTAATAAATGCAGATCACTAAAAAAGACAGAAGACTTTTAGCATGAATGAGACCCCCACACACCATCCTCCACCCTCATTTGGGCCAAATAAATTACATATTCTCATATTGCAGCTTTCCACTTTCTAACCCCATAGGCAATGCCTTCTTGCTTCAAGAGATCAAGTCAGATAATAGGATCGTTTGCAGACAGTTTTGCAGCACTTGGTGTGGAGGACTATGGACTGAGGAGCTTTCAGCAGCTGGTTGCGTTGCCCCACACTGCCCCAGGCTTGCTCTTGCAGCTCCCACACTGCGGCTGGGCTGCTTTGCCCACAAAAAAGTAAATCTTCAGGTGTACTCTGCGGGGAAACATTATCAGTACTGGTATAAAATTTTCTGAGATTTTTCCCAAAAGAAAGATCTTACAAATGTTTTTTCCAATATTACTGATGGTGGGAGAGATTTTGAGGCTGAGGAATTAGTGCAGATACAGCACACCAGAGGGATAAATGGATAAGAAATGATTTAGGGCCGTTCTGGATCTATTGATGTTTACTGAGTCTGTGTGTACAGAAGATCACTGGGGACAGCTCTAAGCCACTACCAACAGTGAGATAGACACCTCCCTCCTTCATCAAATATCACCTTACAAGCTTAAACACCGAGCGAGATCAACTGAACAGGAATTTTAGCATGCAGGAGACAACTTAAAAAAAAAACAAACCAAGAATGCCCAAACTTTTAGAGTTTCTTGCCGCATCCTCAGATAATAAACATCCAGAAAAAAGAAAAAGAATAACCCTGCATGAACTTTAACTGATACACCCTTACCACGATACAAAATTATTCCCCCTTACTGTACAATACAGAAATAATTCATCCCACTCTCCTCAGCCATGCATTTCAAGTACAGAATCATAGAATCATTTAGGTTGGAAAAGACCTTTGAGATCATCAAGTCCAAACATTAACCCAGCACTGCCAAGCCCACCACTAACCCATGTCACTAAGCACTGCATCTACATGCTTTTTAAACACCCCCAAGGAGGGTGACTCCACCACCTCCCCTGGGCAGCCTGTTCCAATGCTTGACCACCCTTGCAGTGAAGACATTTTTCCTAATAGCAAATCTAAACCCTCAACCGGAGGCATTTCCTCTTGTCCTGTTGCTTGTTACTCGGGAGAAGAGACCACCACCACCCCGCCTGCAGCCTCCTGTCAGGGAGCTGTAGAGAGTGGTAAGGTCCCCCTGAGCCTCCTCTTCTCCACACCAACCCGCCCCAGTTCCCCCAGCCACTCATCAGACTTGTGCTCCAGACCCTTCACCAGCTTCATCATTTCATTTGCACTATGTCATTTCACTTGCAGTAAGACAATTACTGTTCCTAGAAAGCAGCTTAATTTTCAAGCTGTATTTAGGGAATTTATCTCAATTTTATTTTTTTTTAGCGTTTTATTGGTAATGGAGAAGTTTGCTAACCAGGCATTAAAATGTGCTGTCCTGTTCAAGATAGCAGCACAGCAGAGGCTGCAGCACTCTCTTGTCCTTCTCCCTCTAATTTTCTTTGGAGATCAAATATCTTCCGCTGTATGTTTTTTAGGGGCCCAGCAGAGGGGTACTGGGTTGGCCAAGTTTGGACTTGCAGGTTTTGCTAAATGTAGCTCGACACATGTTGCTCCTGCTCCACAGTTAAGTAATAGCAAACAAGAAGAGCTGATGCCTGAGAGGTGCAGGCATGAAATTCTTTTTTAGTTAAGAGAATACACATTCTTGCTTCAGCTCCCTATACCATTTCTTTTATGTGCAGGACATAACTGCTTTAAATCTCAATGACTAACTTATAATGAAACGAATTTAAAAAAAAACAACCAGTACGTAAATGAGAGGTTCCTGTGAGTCCTGAATGTGTGATTTTGCACAGCTGTTAGAAAATAGTGGAGAGATGCAGAGAACACACAGCTGAACTGTGGAAACTATATAGAGCAGCAAGAGAGGTTTCAGTGTTTGATGGGATAGGCACATGGAGCCCAGCATGAGAACAGAGGAAACTGAAAAGCAACTCACTGTTCGAGTCAGCTCCTTGGACGGGCCACGCAGCTATGTTAGAAATCCTTTGCTATCCACACGGAGGCTAGAAACTTCTTTTTAGGGGCTGGACTTGGTTTTGGGAACGGAAAGTGGTTGTTGCATCAAAATTGAGACCCTGTGAAAGCACAGAGCTGTGCTTATTGGAAGGAGAAAAGATGTGGCTTGCTTAGCCTGTGGCTTGTTTGGGTAGAATCAGAATGAAAAATGAAGTTGGGGTTTAGTTTGGGTTTATTTCTTTCAAGTTCTTTAACTTTCCTGGAGAAGGAATTTCCCAAGGAAGACTGATTTGTTGATTTACTTTTATAGATTCCATTTCCTGTTATGCTACACAAAGAGAATTCAAACTTGTTACATTAAAAAAAAAAAAAAAGGAAAAAGAAAAAAAGAAGAAAAATATCCCATTTGGCTACAGCTAAAACTGAAGGGAAACCGTGTTTTTTACCTGGGGACCAGTGCCAAGCCCCTGAAGCTGGCATCCGTCTGGGTTGACTGGTCTCACAATGTAGGGACTCCTCGGCAAAGGTCACAGTGTGCACCCATCAGCACCCACAGAGCAGCATGGCATCAGCACAGTTTGAATGAATCACAGAAAGAAACAAGACCTTCCAGCACTCCAGAGGATTGCCCACTACCCCTACCCCAGGGCTCTGCGTGCCCAGCTGGGTAAAACACCTGGTGGGAGGCAGGACCTCAGCCTCTGCCTAATTCCCAACAGGGGCTTGGGGCTGAAAATTCTATTCCTGTATGGAAAAAATGCACTTATATCTGTAGCCATACCAACATGGATTCAGTCTTCCTTCTACTTCACATGCAAATATTTAATATCCACCAGCAGCCAGAGAGAGACCTGCTACCTGCGGGCCAGGACACTCGCTCCCAGGTCCAGGTCTGGGCTCCCCAGCAGCCAACTTACTGCCTCAGGATGCAACATCTCTTTCATGGGGAAAAAAGAATGAAAAAAAGAAGTTAAAATTAAATATTTGAGGCTACTTTGAACATTAATATTAAGTATTATTACTTTCTAATGCCACCTGAAAGAGAAACCAAGAAATCTGTTTTGATACTTGGCTGTGGTGACCCATGCCGTGTTCCACATGTCCCAGCTCTCCAGCCTTCCTCTGCTCACGGCGTGAGATCCTTTCACTGCTTATGTACTAGATGGCAAAGGAAGGTGCATCAAATAGATCACTGAATCTGGCTAGCCATATAAAACAGACTCTCCCAGTGATTCCATAACTGTGGCAGAAAGAGAAGAAATTAAAATATATAATATGGTTTGTACCGTACAACTACCCCCTCGATGGAAACCCCAATGCAGGGTCCTTTTCATACTTCTTACGGAGGTGAAATTTCTTTTACTTGCTTAATATTTGATGTAGACTTCTTCCACAGAACAATTTGATAAACACATTTATTCTGATTCTATAGATTAAGTGATGCTCTCTGTCTTACTATTCAGAAATTTGGGAAGACATTTAGACAGGAGAAAAACTGTTCCACAGCAAGAAAAAAAATCAGTAAGTAAAGCCAGTTAAAACGGAGGACCCAGTATCTTCTACTACTCACCTTTCCCTCAGTTTGCTGCATTTTCTCGGTTCTTTTAGGACTCTAATAACACCTGAAAATTATTTGCTGAAAATGGAGTTGGCATGATTCACTTCAACTGTCACCTCCAAAAGGCAAATTACATCTGACCCCCTCGCCCTGTGGAACATCACAGCTTTCCGCTACGGCCGCTTCTCTCTGGACAGCTGCTCTCTCATCCCACCAGCATGTGTTCTGCAGCCGCTCACGGGGGCTGTTTGTGCCCCGCCCCCAGGGGCACCAGCAGCACTGGGCATGGGACCCTCTGCCCTCACGGCATCTCCCAGCCCCCCCAGGGAGCAAACGACGGCTGCCCTCCCCAAACTTCATTGGCAAAGTGCAGCTCACTGCCTACATTACAAATAAACCACCAAGTACAGCAAAATGTTCTCCAACAGGTGTCACCCAGAGGGGCTGGCTCCTGTACCAGCACTGCAGGGCGTAATGCAGGAAATTGCGTTGGTTTAAGTTACCGGGGGGGCAAGGGAAACCATGTCGGTACTCTGCAATTTTTAGAGAATAATGTATAACCTCAAAATACACAGACCTTTCAAAAATACAGCTTAAAGTTCACGTTTGAGGTGAGGTCACGCTTGCAGTGCTCTCATTACCCAGGCAGCGCGGCAGCCCCTCCGGCACAGGCCAAGGCACAAGAGCCGGGTGTGCGGGAGAGTCCGAGCTGCTGTAGTCACCTAAGGACGGGCGCTGGAGCTCTTTAAAATGAGTCCTGGAATTGAACATCGACGATTCACTGCAGATCACTACCTTGGTATTCACTGCCATATTGTAAGGGGTGAATTCATAAATCCATCTGAAAACCTTTGGGAAAACTAAGCAGGATATTAAATGCCAACTTTACTGGAGTTTCAGCGTATTTCCTCACATCAAACATCCATCTCAAACTGAGCTCTTACTGCATTGGAGAAGACAGTCGAGCATCTTCCAAGGACACTTTGCCACTGATTTATACCCTTGCAAAACCTTATGCCAAAACGCCAGTACCTGACAGCGTACGTTGGCTTCTGCAGTGACTCCAGAGGAGCATAAATCAGGCAGCAAGACCCAAGAGCATGGACAAAGCTCTTAGAAACTGCTTATACTGAACTATACAATTATAAAAAATTCAGGTAACCAAACTCCTCTTCCACACAAGACAGGCAGCAAATCAAGAAGATAACAGAGAAATTCCCTCAAGCCAACAGAACTCAGCCTGTCCATGGCACGGCTGGAGCAGGGGGTCAGCACCCCTGCCTGCAAGTGCTGCCGGCAGCACGGGTGCCATGCAAAGGTCCTGGCAATGGCTGGGAGACCAGCCTGCATTCACAGAGCAAAACACATGTGGGAGAGGGAGCTTTGCAGGAGAGAAGGGGGGTGAAGGAAAGAGAAGAAAACTCTATCTGCTGGTTCTTGGGAATAAGAAGGTGTATGTCTTCTGCCTGTATTCTTAAAGTTCAAAGGAAATGTTCCCCAGATTAATTTCAAGGAGTAGCGTTTCAGTTTATACACTTACACAGAAACACTGAAATATTTTGTAATACAAAGGTTACAGGAATACAGGCAGACTGCACCCTGAAAAGATTATTTAAACCAATACTATTTGGATAAACAATTACAGAGCAGTGCAGGGAGTAAATTTAGAGAAATTCATCAAATTTGGGGGAACTATATCATACCCACAAGTCATGTTTCACAGGGGAGGTACTGCTGGTGAGACTGCTCTTCCCTTGGCCTTGGCTTAAGCAGTTCTGGCTTCTGCACACTGCAGAAATGAGAGGAAAGGGGGAGGAATTGGTGGAAGCAGCTGAGGATGGCTGTGGGCAGGACGGGGAGCACTGGGAGCACGGCCAGGCACCCCTGCCCACCCGCCTCCACCGGCTGCCCCTGCTGCCACCCCGGCAAGCTCCACCACCCAAACTGCTCCCCTTCCTGCTGCTCCACACCTCCATCTCCTACCCAAACAGCATACCCTGCTCCCAGCGTCAGAAGAGAACAGCTTTAGCGGAAGCAAATTGCTGGAATTGGTGATTCGTTGCACATTTGTGGCGGTATTGTAGAGGCTCAGACGATCCCTTAGACAAATGCTAAACTGCCCACAGAGATTTAACAGTTTTAAGAGTGATAGGTGCAGTGAGAAGCTAGCATTATGTTTTATTAAAGCCTGTTGAAAAGTTTATGGGCTCGCTTCTGAATGAGGCTTTTTTCCCCTCTAACTACATCTCGTTACTTCTCCTGAACACAGCCTGTCACTTATATAATATTTGCAGATAGAAAGGAGGTTTTATAGGTCATCTTATTTGTTGTATCATTAATATAACAAAATAGTGCAAATGACTTAATGCACTCACACAGCCAAACAATAAGGAATCCCCAAAGCATCTCTAATTAAATAGGAATTTCTGAAGAGATTTAAGTGGTGGGGTTTTGTTTATCATTTGTTAGAGAAGCTCTTGTCAGAAAGCAAGTAATGCCTTAAAATAAAACTGTCTCCATATTTCAATGGAGAGGTTTTAGCCCAGGACTTCTAATGGAAAATTTTCAGTGTGTTTTAGGATAGGAACAAAAACGTTTGGCACTGAAGCATGTAAACCCAACACCCTGAAGCTCCTGCCTGCACCCCCAGCAGTGCAGCAGAAGCTTTGCTGGACAAAACTGGGCTTGAAACCCCAACCAGGAGGTGCTGCCCTCCAGCCACATTTGCAGGCTCCAGCCCTGCTGGCCTCGCTGCAGGGCAGGGCAGGTCTAAGCCTTGCCTGGCTTTGCACACATACCGATTTCTGGGCACCCTCACGCCAGCTCAAGCTGTTCAAATAACTGAGGGATGATACAGTGCAGAGTAAAAGCTGTTTGCTGCATTGTGTGGCACAGTAAACGGGAGCATTTTTAGGCCTCCGGTTGGATCCCATGCTATCTTTGAGACTCCAGGATTCCTGTAATCTCAGATTTTCAAAATTGTTGAAGTTTTCCCTAATCCTCTTATCACTGGCTGGGAAGCTGCCTCTGCTTCTGCAGCTTCCACAGCACTTGCCCCTTTTGCAGCACTGCGTAGCCCTGCTTGTGCAACGCTGTCTGGTGTTTCCCCAGACCCTCCAGGGAACGCCTGTATTTCCATATGAGCCTGATTTCACCCAAATGTATCCTTCAGCTGGCATCTCATACAGGAGAACTCTTGTGGAAACAAAGGTAGAAAGACATTAAAATGCAGTAACGAACTTTCAAGAACCATTTGACTAATTCCACGATTCAAGAACTCTCAGGCAGCCACCACAGCAAACTGGAGGAATAAACAGCACAAATGCAAAGCAGTCAGGGCAGCTTGGCTTCCCTTCGGAGTCTTGGCTTCATTTTGAACTTCTGTTCGTTTTGCTCGTTTGTTCCTTTTATTCTTGACGTGCTTTATTTCTAGGAAACTGAAAATACATACACGAATAAGGTTATCTATAATGGACTCCAGTGGGAAGGGTAAGCAGAATGAAGTAGCCCTAAAGCAGAAACAGCTTTGAAATGATAATATTTATGATGGGAATATATAATTTCATTTTACTGGGACTTGCCACAGGCACAAAAAGTTAGGTGTTTGTCAGCAGTTACCTGTTCCGAGTTGCAGAGAGAAACCCACCTGTCAGAGGAAAGGTGTTTACTGCTCTCCTCTCTCACAGGAGCACTCTGCGGTTGCTTGTTGGGAATACAGCTGCAGCACGTTCCACTCACTCTGGCCGGCTCCATCGCAAACCCCAAGGTACCTCTTTTAATGTTAATCAAACATGAAGACTGGGAGTTGGATTTCAGTTGTTTGCCTTTCATGTAAATGAAACATCTACTTGTTGTACAATTATGTTTTAAGTGTACAACTTTATGGCTGGCACGCAGCTCGCAGTAGCATTGGTTGGGTTTTTCTAATCAAAATGTGCAATCATTAAGTGGGATTTGATGTAATGTAAGGACTGTCATTCTGCTTTCCTCTTCCAAAAGGCAAGTCAGTGATCCTGGTCTCACACCCATAAAAAAACAGGAAGAATTTAAATTGGTTTGCAAGCAGATGCCACCACACTGTAGCCCGCAGGGACTGGCTATTTCTCAGGATTAATACACTCACCTTAATGCAATGGTGGTTTTGCCTCCAGGGTGAGACTTTCATTGCAGGCTGGAGTGATGTGACAAAAAGGTTAAAAAACCTTAAGCCCCAACTCATGACTACAAACAAGCTTCACCAGGAAACAGTTTTTCTCCAAGTAACAGAGATTTGGTTGGAATACATTCTTTAGTAAAATGTTTCAGGTTTATGAACACCTCCCCCTACCACACACACAGATTTTAAGCTGCAACCATTCTTTCCTTCTGCCTGTGCACAGTAGGCTGCATCGCTATGCTTACAGCAAAGATTATTTTGAATTTTTGTTGATATTGCTCCAAAAAGTGGGTTCAATTCAAGTCCCCTCAGGAACCCCCTTTGGCAGTGACCAGACCCATTAATTAGACCCAGCCAGCCCCGGGCGACTCCTTCTGGACAAGGAAATCGCCTCCTCACCGCCAAATACCACACTGGGCAGAAAGTGGATCCCAGGAAAGAGCACACAACATTTCACACCTGGAGGAGACATAGGTGGTTGGGGGCTTCCCTGGTCTCCATCCCCCACATTTACCTTTTTTTAGTAGCATCACCATCAGCAAAGATAGAGAAAATGTCGTTCTGTGAAGGCTCAGGTACAGACCCTCGTTTGTATACATCATGACTTGTGACATTATACATTGTTAAGCTATCAATTGGATTACAAATGGGTTAAATTTTCTTTTTATCTTTAAAGATGTCATAGAATCATGGAATGCTTTGGGTTGGAAGAGACCTTAAAGCCCACCCAGTCCCACCCCGTGCCCTGGGCAGAGCCCCCTCCCCCCAGCCCAGGCTGCTCCCAGCCCCATCCAGCCTGGCCTTGAGCACTGCCAGGGATGGGGCACCCACCGTTACATTGTTTCAGAGAAGTGGCTGAATACTGACAATGGAGACCAGCTGGCTGAGAATGGGAGCTCCAAGGGAGGAATTCAGTAACAGCGCAAAGTATTTCTCAAGAATTTTCCCACAAAGTTCTTTTTTCCATTAGAAAGTGCTTATTTATCGAAGTGAAAACTTCTCATAGAAACACATCGGCTCAGTGAAGCTTTTGCTGGAAAATGGTTCTCAAGCCCTGGGAAGGATCTTTGGCCAGGCTTTTTGCAGAGCAGAGACCAGCTCTGAGTCCATGCTTTGAGGTGTCTATCAGCAGCCCCATGGGATCGAGATTTCCCACCATTTTCCAAGCATGGTACATCCTGCTGTAACCACAGCGTGGGTGTACAACAGCTCTTTGCCATCCACCCCTCCCACCACCCACACCAGAACTATCCCTTCCTTGTTTTCCAGGTGGCATAAAATGGTCAGGGTTTTAATCCCACCAGAAGAAGTTATTCTTTTGAAGCTTCCATTTTTGGCACAGCAGAAAACCACTTCTAATCACATTCTAAAGGGAAAAGGAAACAGACCAAGCTGGATAGGGTTTTACCTCAGGTGAACCAGTTTTTTGGTCAAGATCACTCATTTTTACAAAAGGCTTCAGTCTCCTGTCACAGCAGTTTTATGTCCTTGCAATTCCATTGACATCAATGAAATAGCCCGTGAAAGTGTGAACTGCAAGTGAACCTTTAATCAGTCACAACGTGGGCAGTTCAAAATTCCTCAACGTCTGCATTATACTCTCCAATTCTTTAAATTATTACTTTTCCAGCAAAAACTCAGGCTAGTGTAAAGTCAAAAAGAGCACAACCACCTTGCAGCACACCGTCACCCCAGCGTGGCTTCAGAGCAGTTCCCGTGCCCCGCACAGCACGTGCCCACACGGGAATGAAGCACAATAGCACGAGCCAAGCGTGTCTGAGCCTGCTGTCCTGTGCGCACCACAGCCTTCCTGAGAGGCAGAGGGGGAGCCCCGCAGCAAACCCTGCCAGAATGCACTCTTACAAACCTCTTGGCAAAACAAGTATGCAGTTAGAACAAATACTATTTAAGGAACTGCGTCTGTCATCTCTCATTTTAAGGGGAAAACCGACAGTGGAGCGCTAAGCAGAGGTCCCTGCACACATGCAGCCTGGGCAGCACCATTGCGGTCCAGCATTTTATAGGCATCTCTTGCTGTGTTGTAAGGACTATTTAGGGTTCATTTCAGCCAGGATGACTCTCAGGACAATCTCTCCTCTATAAGCTTTGAGTCAGAGACACCTAAAAGCATGTATCTGAATCTTCAAACTTTGAAAAATGATTCCTTACTGGGTCATCGACAGGCACTGTTTGATCATTTCAAGTCTACCTCTGTAAATGAATAAATTTAATTGAAAAATACCTTGGGGGTGGGGGGGTGCTAACAGAGTGGAATCTGAGTCCAGAAACCAAGAATAACCCCAACTGGGAGCTACAGGCACACAGCTCCACCGATAACATTTAAAGACAGTCCTCTGGATAAGGAGCAGATAAATATAGGGAGAGCAAAAAATCTGGGTGAATAGGGAATGGGTGGGCAGCCACGGGTGCTCACAAGGTGTGCCTGGCCCTGTAGAATCCATGTCCTTTCTGCCACGTGTGCAGGGATGGAATACACCATAATCTTCTTCAAAAATGATGCGTCAAATCCTGGAATCAACTGCTTCAGAGAAGTGGCTTGATACCAGAGGAGATGCCTCTGCCCTGCTTAACATACATTAAAAACTTGCAGTATGTATATAGAAACACCAAGAACTTTGCACAGAAATCAACAAACTTAGCTCGATTTTACTCTTATTAATATGACCTTTTTCAATGTTTACATCAGCTTTGCACTTTTTACATGAAATTTCATTAGAGACTTTTTACAAATCTGCATTCCTTCAAAACATAAGCCAAAACTCTCGTTATAAACCTCTGCTTGCCTCAGTAAAGATGGCTGAGCTTTAAACAGAAAGATTTCAAACACTAAGTGCAACTTGAGCATTATAACATGAACACAGCTTTAATTTTAAAAGGTAGACACAGCAAGATATGGTATACGTGGGTGTGATTCATACATATTAATGCACTAAGTGTGTCATTTGTCTTTACTTGATGTAAATTGCATTTGACTGTTAGGGCAGAAACTCAACCTACCATAGTTTCAACTATTAGCGGCCATGTATTAGCAAGCTTTGCAAGGAAGGGTGCAAATCAGAAACACATCGGTTGTCGCTCCATCACACCACTGACACCAGTTGCAGGTGAGCGTTAACTGCTTGGCTTACACTGGAAATTCTCCTGAGACACACAACTCTCCCAGCAAATACACCCCATCGCCCCACATGAAATGCATCTGTAACTATTACTAGCGCTACATGCTCTTCGTACTTGCAATTTTTCAACTGCTAAATTACGGCACTTACATTCTTGAAGAAATCATCTCATTTGTACAATGTTATCCAGCTCTCGTGTACTGTGGCATGATAAAACAGCTGAACAGATTACCCCTGGGCAAGACTGCATGTACCCTGTTGGCGAGCATTTTATCTCTGTTCTGATCCTTTTTCTAGTAGGAAATTAGATCAACCCTACCAGAAATGGTAATTTTCCTCATGTCATTTTTTACTGCCTAGGAGTATTTTTTTATTATTTTTCTGTAGGCAGGAGTGGATCAGAAACAGTGGCAGCTGATTTCAAACTCTTTCATACTTAAAGGAATAACCCTTTACACTGAACAGCCAGCTCTCCTCTGATGCTACCCAAACCACTACAAAACCACAGGCCATTCATTCAGATCCTCACCATGGAATATGCCTTTTCGAATCCTAGACCACCAATTAAAAGCAGAGCAGCCTCTCCGTGCAGCTGCGAGCAACGTGGGATGGAAACCTCCACAGGCAATCCTGCCGAGCAGCGCATGAACCTGGGTGTCTCACTCTCCCACGTGCACATACCTCACTGACCACCCTCCATAAGAATAAATCCCAAACTGCATGCCTTCTTATTTGCAAATTTTAACCCGATTTGCACCATCTCCATGGCTTTCACTGCTCCGGGGTGACTGACACAAAGCCACCACCCTGTGTAGCTGCTGGCAAGCAAGCAGGTGAACCCATTAAGGGGAAACCTTTCCTTTAGCAACACCCGTCCATGTACTGTCTTGCAAAAACTCAGTATCTTACTTTTTGTCCTCTCCTTTTACAGTATATACTCTTTCCCCCGGTGGGAAATCCAGCCATGCTGCTCTTTGCCATTCAAGGTCCCTACAGAGTCAAAAAGGGAGAGAGACAGTGAGCTGGACTTGATGATCTTAAAGGTCTTTTCCAACCCAAATGATTCTATGATTCTATGCAAGAAAAGGCAGAGCAGCTGGTGGAGCCCATACCCCGTTGTGATGACCATGCACAGCTTACCAGGTGAGGAAGGGACAGCAGGTGGTGCTGCCCATCTGCCCTGCTCCAAGAAGGGGACAGCACGCACATGTCACCTGTGGAAGATGTTTATGGGGGTATCAAACACAGCTGGAGCCCGGTGTGCCCCCGGCTCTGCCAGTCTGCAGGATCAACCTCCACCTCAGACTGCTCTCCTGGCCAAAGGAAGGACCTTTCCTGCTAATTATAAATATATATATAAAACAGTACTTACTACTTAAATACACTTCTCCATATAATTCTAACTCATGCGACCACTAACTACTATGTTAATCTTTACCACCTGCAAAACAGACAACCCACATCCTTCAAAAAGAACAGTTCTATCAAAATAAATCCTCAGCAAACCTGCGCAACAATGAGTCAGAGGAAAGGAGGATGAACACAAAGGAATAGTCCCGGGGTTTGTCTGCAGCTGATATCAGAGCTCATATAACCTTATTCCTTTCTAGAGAGCACCTAGGAAATAAAAAGTCTTACACAAAGTGGGAGAGGGAATAAGTGAAAAATTCATGTTTCAGAATCTGACGGGAAAAAAAAACACACCTTTGAAAAGTACTTGCAGTTGAACTGATTAAGAAGCAAAGTTACACTATTTGTGAATAATAAATGGATAATTATCTCATTCTATAACAAAGCAGCTAATTCTCAGTGTTCTTTGCTTGATTTGTACATTAACAGATTTGCTTGAAGTAATGCATCAATGTTGTACTCTCAAATAATTTTAGACATACTGTCTCCTACAAAGCACTGGGCTGACTTACGCTGCATTTCCAGGCATTTGTGGGGTACAGTCCTCTGAATCTCATCCCATGGAAGTGATCCGGTATCATCAAGAGAAGAAGAAACCAATAAAGCCACAGGAAGCCACAGGTGAAGATGGATGCTTCTCCCCAGGCTACGTGGTGCAACACTGGATCCAAAGAGAGGATTTATGCAAGGCAGACTGATGGAGAGAAGCAGCTGCTTTAAGCAGAGATCTCTCTATAGCAATGATATAGCAAGATTTTACGTGTATAAGAAATTTCCCTCAGCTGTGGCCTTACAGTTTACAGGCTAAAAGCTCCCCATTAAATCTCCTTGACAGGAAGATTTGGTTACGGGATTTGAAATAGGAAAGGAAAACCATGCCCTGATTTATGGGCTTACTCAAGTCCAGATGTGATGGACAGGAGTAAGAATGGGTTTGCGGGGCTTGAGATGCTTGTGAATTATAAACTTACTTTCAAGTACAGCTAAAAATACTTATCATTAAGTCCACGCCAAAGAGAAAGCAAAAATACAACATGAGCACTGACCAAAATATGTTATGGGGGTCAGACACCACTCTGCAACAACGCAGAATAACATCACAGGCAGGAGAATTCTAAAAATGTGAGATATGGAATTAAAATTGAGGAAAGACATCCAAAAATGTGACCCAGAGAAACCAAGTATGAACTGTTTTCTAACTCAGACACTTCATTTGAGCAATGTTGTCTAGAAAGGAGTCTGTATTATGAGAAATATGTCTGATATATTTCTAGATTTGCTAGAAGGTGCTCTTTGAAAAACTTTAATTTTGGTAGATTTCTTCCTTGTTTGCTACTAATCATTTTGGTAGTTGCAAGCCTGCAGTAGGGTCACATAAAACTGTCTAAATCAGAAAACAAGAGACTGAGTCATACCTGCAGTCTATAAAGCAAGTAATACACCCACAGAGATACCAGAATGCCTAATGTGAATTTATGTTCTCAAAGTAAGCTGTTCCCAGTTTGCTTTTAAATTGACAGGATTACAGTTAAATTTGAAAACTGGAAATCTTTATTTAAGGGCATATTTTGCTCATCAGGAAGAAAAACGCTGTCTCTCCAGGCTAGAAGCAAAACACACGTGGGGTTAAGAAAAGGAGAACTGGTTCTGAAAGGTCAAATCAAACAAAACAAACCAAAACAGAAGGTTTAACTCTGCATGGTGAGTCTAACTGATCCATTCATTTTAAATTACACATTAAGCCAACGTTTTATTACATGTTATACAATGGCTACCCACTCACCCCTGTTACGGCAAAACTTGCTCCTCATTGGCTTCTAGTATCAGTATTACTAGTGGCATCTTCCACACTAATGTAAAACTGCATATAAATTTTAACACTTAGGGAGGAAAAAAATAAAAAAGACTTATGTGGAATTTCGATTCCCTGCCAAAACCTGTTTCAATTGCTAGCATGCAATTTTAATGAGTTTTTTTGTGATAGTTGGAAGCTTGGTGCTCTAAGCAAGCTTGAATTTTAATTTTTAGTTATTCAACAACAGAGCTAGGCACACATTAACAAAAAAGCAATTACTCCTGACATCTCAGCACTTACCCCATGTCATTTCAGAACAAAAATGTGAGATGAATGGGGACTAAAAGTGACAGAATACAAACCCAGGAAAGTCGAAGTGCTGTTTTTCATTCCAGAAAGGTGAATTCAAGGTTTCAAAGCACAGGAGATACAAGGACAGTTAACATAAACAAAGTTTAGGCTCCCACCTTTCCAATTAGTGAATTTTGTAAAGCCAGAGAAATAATGACAAACTAGATGGGATAGACACCAACAGAAACCCTATGAAATAATGTATCCCTTTCTGGCTGTGCATTTGTGCAGAAAAAGAGTTAAAAAAAGTTTGAGCAAAGAGCAGGAGCTGGGATGGTGATGGGAATGGGACAGGGATGGGACAGGGGAGCAAGGCCAGGGTGCCGTAGAGTGCATGTCCCCCACAACTGACTCCAGTGCCCAAAAACTCTTGAAATGTTCCATACAAGTCCCATCAACGGGATGGATTAATGCGATTCTCAACTGGTCTAAGATGGGGAGGAGCTGAATTCCCACAAGAACCACCCAGTTGCAGGTATATTCCTGGAAGCTTCAAAGGTCCTACTTTTGAAAGGGGAAGATCTGATCATTTCCAGGGCAGATTCTTAGAAAAGAAGTAACCATTTTCAGTGGCATCTCGCATTTTGTGAGTTTCTCGAGATAAACCTCCAGAGGAGTGCTTCTATATTTAGATATGTTATCTGTATGTATGTATAATTAAGTGGCTTACTACATTATTCAAAGAAATATGCAAACTAGATTTACATGCAGTGCATTTTCTAAGCTCTAATTTGAAAAATATGTTTGGGAAAATTTGTAGTGGGCCACAGCTGTTCTAGGATGAAAATTAGCCAACCTATAAGCGGGAACAAACAGTACAAAAATAATTCTTCAGGAATTATGATAGCCTCTGTATTTGAACACAAATTGAACTGAAAGGATACCAGACGCAGAGGGAATAACTAGCACATTATTCACAGTCTTAATATTACTTAAAATGTTATTCTCCTAATATTGGTTTGGCTTAGCACAAGAATCACCTAATTGTCTGATAAATACACGCAAAATTATTTTTAGTGGGTATCATGTCATACGCAAATTTAGCCTCTTTGTGGCTTTTCAGTGACAGAACGCAAAATAATTATATTTGTTCCTCATAGAAACATCCACTGAACATTGCTGGACAAAATGGGGTTTTCTGAAAAAAAATATTAAAAAAAAAAAATCCTGTGTTTTCTTCCATGTTCAATATACATAAAAATACGTGCAGGAATATTTTGCTGAAAATCTGATGTGCAGCCACACAAAGCAGGCTTTTATTAACAATTGTATCATTACCCACTTATCCAGAAGTGACGCTGTTTTTCCTGAGGTATTTATAGAGCTGTGTTTTACATATCATGATTGGAAAAATGCATATTGTGATTTTTTTCTTCTATGTTCTCTATAAGCAAGTGAGAAAGCCTTTCTAGTTCATTAAGCAGCTCATTCGTCACATTGCTTTTCAATTAATTTTGCCCCTTTGTTTTCCATATTTAATCTATTTCTGAAAGGGAATGCTTTCTGTTAACTCAGAATATATGCCTGCCTGTTGGAGAAAGGCACTAATCCTGATCCTACTGGTGCCACATGCTGCAAATCGAACAGCAAAACTACTAGTTCAGTCCTCCTCACTGTATAATTCTTTATGTTGGGACACCAACACCATCAATCCGAACCGCACGAGCACACTCCCCGTGCCAGGAGCATCAGCCAGAGCTGCCAGAGGAGCACGTCCAGCACACCCAAACCCATTCTCCAAAAATTGAGCATTTTACATGTTGTGTCGTGGAAAAGGTACAAAAACCTCTCCTACACAGACTGCGCGGCCCCTGCTTCCCTGCTTTGCTTTGAGCAGACAGGGATGCACACATCAACCCCATGGGCAGGAAGCATCCATAAGGCATGAGTCTGGGAAAAGCTGGCGCATCACGCTCTTGATGGTGCAGTGCCTGAGCCGGGCACTCTGTGTCATTTGGCATCGCCGTGGCTTGACCAGTTTTAGCTCATACACACTATAATTGCAACAACAAGAAGACAGGAAAAGTGGCAAAAACCCAGGACACAGCCCTCTTACCCTGCAGAAAGCACGGACAGCAGGGAGGTATTCTTGCAAGCATCAGCAAAAGCTACACGTAATTACAAGAGCTAAGAGAATAACAGGCTAACGGTAATATGCTGTCAGGCTGTTAAGACTATTGTAACTCAACAGGGAAAGATAATGACCTGTGATTTATTCTGAGTTAGGACCCGTGGTACAGTTATATATGTATTTTATTTACAGCATTTTATCTGTATGGAATGTCATTGCTTCACTGCAGTTAAAAAGAAAGCAAGGATTGGCATGAGACTGTCTGTGTTATTTGAGAAAGCAAAATTACCTTTTGATTTCATGTTTGGATATTCAAACTCCTGAAAGCAAATAGCAATTTAGCCTGTGGTACAGGAGAACCCATGGGGTCTGTGACAAACACAACCAGTGCTGGGCTCCCCAGTTCGAGAGACAGGGAGCTACTGGAGAGGAGCCAGTACCAAGGTGATGAGGGGACCAGAGCATCTGCCTTATGGGGAAAGGCTGAGAGAGCTGGGCATGTTCAGCCTGGAGAAGAGAAGAGGGAGAGGGCATCTCACCAGTGCCTACAAAGATCTTAAGGGCGAGTGCCAGGAGGATGGGTCCAGGCTCTTCTCAGCGGTGCCCAGCGACAGGACAAGGGGCATCGGGCACAGGCTGCAGCACAGGGGCTTCCATCTGAGCGTGGGGCAGAACTTGTGCGCTGTGAGGGTGAGCACGGGCACAGCTGCCCGGAGAGGCTGTGGGGTTCTCCTGCTCTGCAGACACCCCAACCCGCCTGGACGTGGCTCTGTGCAGCCTGCTCTGGGGGACCCTGCTCTAGCAGGGGGTGGGACGGGGTGGGCTCCAGAGGGCCCTTCCAGCCCCCACCATGCTGTGATTCTACAACCCTACAAGGGACCTGAGAGGCGAAGGGGATGGCGGCCAGTGCTGTCCCCTGCCAGCTGGCTGGGAGGCACAAGCAGAGCCCGCGCAGGATGGATGCCGCCCCACAGGTTCCCATCCCACCTACTGCCTGTGCACACCGGGAGTCACAGTTACAAATTCGGAAGAGGCTGATGAATCAATGGTGCTTTTGAGGAGAGAGAGGAGGATGTGCTAAATGGCTCCCTACCCCACAAACAGGCTAATTTTAAGCATAGTATTAGAATCTGGAAACAAGTTGCACATAAACCCAAGGTTTCTCCCCTTTTTACCAACTCTTAATCCATAAAACACTGATTATTGACCTAAAATAATAGATTTGGTTCTTTTTTAATTACACCAGCTCATTTTAATACAGCCTATGGTTTCTTATTCCTTGGGGTCTGTCGGGTAGATTTACCCAGGTCTCCTCATCCTTGAGGATTTTTGACTGCAGAGACATGTCACGTATGTACATTGCAGACATCTCAGTAATTAGGAAAATATTTTTTTTAACACTAGTAGAAATTGGCATTGCACATTTCTTCTCTCTGTTGGGCTTATGCAGCAAATGTCAAAGTCTCATTTGAGTGTTTCCAAAATATTTGGTAGCCTTGAACGGAGAATGTCCTTTGCATACAAAGCATCGTAATTACCACAAAATCATTTAGCATTTCTAGAGTTTGTAGAAAGGAAAATAACATCAGCATGATACTATAAATATTTTTAATTTTGGTATCTCCTAGCTGCTATCCAGTGGCATTTCAAAACCAGGTAGCTTTAGTGCTCGGTAAAGAGTAAACAACAAAACTCATGTTTTAGTAATATTTTTAAATAATTCTTACTACTTCCCTCCATTTCCTTTACTTTTCTTCATCCATCTTACTGCAGACTAGCCATGTTAAAACTTAACCAGGAAAAATATTCTCTCTGCATGTGTGTGTGTGTGATATTGCCTGTGAGATCAATAGAACAAGAAACAACCGTGTCTCATGTAAATGTGAACAATGCTCTTTACAGAAGCCACAAGTGGAAGTAGAAAATTATTATTACTGGACCACTCAGAAATGTTGGTTGAAACCTGGACCAGAAAATATTTTGTTCACGCCCTTCCAGGAATTTTCCCCAAAAAAACATTGCAAATCTGTTTATGGAAATTAATTCTAATAGCTTCATGGAATCCTCTATTCAAGCTGTAATACTTCACATTACACAAATCTTGCCACAAAGGAGATAATAGGTGTGGGATATATTGAATTACTAGATAAAGTTCTTATCTGTTCCTCTGTATTACTTCATTGGGTCTGAAATGACAAGTCACAGTTATTAAAACCACAGCAAATTGCCTGTGATTATCAAGGAAACCAATACATTATCCTAATATAATTATCTTCTCCATCTGAAGCCCATGACAATCACTAACAACTGTCCCCAGAAAAAATGCTTTGCATACAGTTATTCATAGGTCTGCGGAGAACATCTCAAGCCATTAATGAAATGCTCTTATAATTAAAGTACATCCTGTACAGCACCTCTCTATGCCTAATACATTCTGCTGCAGCAGTCTGGTGGGATGTAGGAGGACTTTCCAGGTCTCTCCTGAAGAAGAACAGTTTGTTCACCAGTGAGGAACTGAGTATGAAGCAGCAGTGAATTTTGAGTAAAGTACGTTATAAATATATCGAGAACTTCCAAATTTTATAAAACAATGATAAACATTCAGAATAGAAAATTGAGGGGGGTTCTCAGTAGCATATTTTGTAATCACTAAAAGTATGTAAGCTGTTTTCCAACACACAAAAATGATCTCTGAATGTCTTTGCCATAAACTCTTCTCACCATATGTCCACAGACCAAACACATGAGAATGGGCTTCAGACATGCCTCTACAGCCAATTTCAGACTGAGGTTGCAGTCAAACAAGCTGGCCTGCAACGAACTTCATCAAATCACAAGTTATGGGGATGAGTTAGACCCAAGCCCAAGCACTCTCCAAGACTGGTTATCACAGTAGCGTGGGCTTTTACAGCTTTTGGGCAGGCTCACACCAGTCTGGCCTGAGCAAATCAGATGTGCCTCAAGCCGCTCCAGAGCCACGCTGGTCATTAGGAACAGCATTCATGGAACTTCAACACGGAACACTCCTCCCAGAAGCACAGAATCACAGAATGGTTTGGGTTGGAGGGGACCTTGAAGACCACCCAGACCCACCCCCGTGCCCTGGGCAGGGCCCCCTCCCCCCAGCCCCGGCTGCTCCCAGCCCCATCCAGCCTGGCCTTGAGCACTGCCAGGGATGGGGCACCCACAGCTGCTCTGGGCAGCCTGGGCCAGCGCCTCGCCACCCTCACCGACACATCCTCCATCCAAACCAGCAAAAAGTGCCCACCCAGCATGTTAGCACCCAGGAGTTAAGATGCTCAGACCACAAAGTAAGTGTCTATGAAGATTTAGTGAGTGTCTATGAAGCGTGAATATCTTTTGTTTTGGTTATGCCAGGTAGGTTTAAAACCCAGCTCAAAATTTAGATCCTGTTCTTCCATCCTGAGAAGGACAACCCCTATCAGGACAGGCAAACTGAAACGCTCCCCAGCAAAGTTCTAGGGAAGGGAACGTGGTGGTGCTTCAGCATGTGGCTGCTTCTGACTGGGGTTGTTTCAAGCAGATTTTCCACAAAGATTGCTTAATCTTAGAAAGCTAAAACCAAAACTGTGTTATTACTTTGAGGGAACAGATATTGTCTACAAGCAGGCCTTCTGAGGGATATTATGAGCAGCATTAAAAATATTTGTCTTAGAGAAGCACTGGAAGTATTTTTGAAATGTTTGTCTGAATGAGAACCCTGTTTCTCTTGGCACCCAATAAACATATAACAAAGACTATTTTCCTAATAATCTGAGATCAAAGTTGGAAATGGAAACTGCAGAGAGGGGTGAAAAGTGTACAGCTCCGAAATCCCAGAGCAGGCAGCTCAGCAGCTGGAGCTGCCTGGTTCAGGGGGAGCGGGCAGGAACTGATGCCCGCTCGCTGTCAGCAGAGGATGCATAAAGCACTCTTGCTTTCAGTTTTACCACTGTGCAATGAAAGCTGGCCAGGCCATAAAAAAATAAAATGAGTGCTTGTGTCAGCTGTTGCTTTGGAGAACATCGGTTCAGAAGTTAGAGTTGGAAGAAACGTCTCACCACCCCACTTCACTGCAGTGTTACAACACCTTTACACTCCTAGCACATGCTGCAAGTTGAACCATTTGCCTTTTTGGTGCAATAATCATCAGTTTAGCTGATGCATAAGCACTAGTTTGTTTTTAAATACTTCGGAAGTATAATCAAAGCTTTTGTGGAAAACTTTTTATTCTGACAGATTTGGTTTTCCTGCAGTCAAGCCAGCCTAAAAAACAGACTCTGCATTCCTTTAATGAGTCTTCCCTTAATATTTAGACCAAAATATTATGATTGTAGTTATTAATTAGGCATTCCCTAAGTACAGCTTATCTTTTTATTTGACTCATTTCCTGAGAGTATCTTCATAAAAGCACCTAATGATATGACTCAAGAAATTACATGCAAAAACATTCTGCATTTTCTAGCCACACACCTTATCTTCTGTTCTGAATAATTACAACTTAAATCAATCATCAAAAATCCATAGCGTACTCTAGTACATCAACATTACGTTAATATGGAAATCAATGTTTGCACATGCAAATCAATGACTAAGTGGTTAGTGACCATTTGTATTCAGAACCAGCAGATTTCAACCTACAGCTGTAGGTTGACACCAGGAGTGAAGGTTTCCAACTTCATCATTAGTGATTAAAGAACAAACAAGACAGAGAAATCTAGTTTAAAAAAAAATAAAAAAGGAAAAAAACGAGACACAAACCCCTAGACTCACTAGAGGATAATACTCCATCAAATTTATACCATCTAGCAGTGCATTACTGAGCTAAAGTACCAAGAAACCTTTGTAATCAAAGTAGCAGTTATTAAGAAGAATAAATGATCCAAAGAACAGATCCAAGATTATTAGAAGAAAAAAAAATCTAAGCAGATGTTTTTACTTTACTTTATTTCTGTGTTTTGATACCAAAACAGCTCTTTACTGGAATGTTTTTCTGATTACCTAGCACCTACGGTTTAGTTGCATGGTTTAAAAACATTCATCTGGTAATAGAAGCATCAAATACTTGGTCGTTATAACTGGATCAACTACAAAAGAGGTTATGATATTTATAAGATTATAATTACTATAATCTTATGATTAACAGTTTTTGTAGTCTTGTGCCACGAGCACGAAGATTTCCAGGCATTAATCACTAAGGTTTCCAATTCACAGTGGAGTCATACTGGAGGATACGGGTGTAAGACCTAGGGAAGCAGGTGTGTGTACGTATATACAGATCCCAGATATGCTACAACAGATGTGAGAGTGAAAAAGGTTCTGCTGAATCATCGAATTACTTTTCCTGTGCCTTGCTGAGCAGGCACACACATGTTTCAGATCCGTTTACAAAGCTTGAGCCCTCTTTAGCTCTCAGGGGGCACAGAGCCACAGGGTCACCACCGGCTCCGGCTGCATCTTCCCAGCAGCAGGGCAAAGCAGCATGACGTGGTAAGGGGTGAGACATTCCCTGGATGTGCTTCTCTGGGATAACGCGATGAAGTATAGGCAGAGCAGAACAGAGCCATCAGAGGTCTTCACCCTGCAAGCATATCTTACACCCAAGCAGAGATGAGACTACAGACTGCAGAAAGAACATGTAACACTTGCTTAGCTAGGGAAAATGGAGGAGGAAAACCAGATTATCTGTCATCTAATTTTACAGCCACGAATCATTTATTATACCTTAACTATAGTCAGAAAGAAAGCTTAATTGCACAAATAGTTTTATCTTTTCTCCAGAATTTGGGTTTATTGGCTTAAATTGTTTAGCTCCATACAAATGGATTCTGAATGTGCTTGGAAATTTTGAATGAACTTATAAACTGATTTAAGACAATTAGTTCCATCACATACTCAGAAGGTGAGTAAAGGTCAGGTGGTCTCTTGGAATAAGGATGATATCATGCATCACACCCAGTGTACCTAGCATAAAAAAAAAAATCCCAAAGAATTCAAGGTGGTGTATGAATCTCTTTAAAACATTATATTTATATGGGACATGCTAGCCATCCATCTTCCAACCAACAATTAAAATACAAGTTTACTGAAATTCATTTGTTCTAGCAAATCCAAACATCATATATGCTATAAAGTTTTTTTTTCGTTTGTTTGCTTGCTTTGCAAACTTGAAGTCAGTCACTTTGTTTGTTCTTTCAGCTTGTTTTGGGTACCCACGAACACCAAAGCCCACATTCTCAGGTAGCACAAGCAGCAGAGCAGCTAATTTATGTTGCTGTATTTTCTCTCATTAACCAAAACAACCAGTCCTCCACACCACAGAAATGAGCAGTTGGGGCATTCTCCACCTGCAGTATCACAGTCTTCTTATGGCTGTAGATTTTGTGAATTTCTTTTACTTTTTTTTTTTTTGGGGGGGGGGATGGAATCCTTAGTTTTAGAAGAAATTATGTTGTGCAAAAGAGGAAATTGAACATTACTGAAAAGCTATCCATTACAATGATTTCTTTTGTTTTGAACATCAACTTCTAGCAAGGTGCCAAAGGAACACTCACATAATTCAAAGTATTATTTCAGTTCTGTATAATCAGATTGGATGCAAACTCTGCCATGGACATCCTACCTGGTCATCCAACCCCTCAATATTTGAAAAAAAAAATGGGTATTAGAATAAACAGTGGCATTTTTCAATTCCCATTTCCATGAAGAACTGCTAATCTGGTGGGGGAAAGGACATTGATGTGAACAGGCTGGGGCACAAACTGAGACAGTTTGATTTGAGAGATAAAGTAGAAGACCTGTTGGGTTAAACTAATGTCACTGCTTTGGCAGCACTAAGCTTTGCAAGCCCTTACTTAAAAAGGAACATTTTCCCAGAGCTCTCAAACCCTGTTACCACAACTCCAAAACACAGCGTTTTGGAGCTCGCTGATGCCTCAGACCCAAAGCCGTCTCCATCATAGCTAAAGCTGAGGACCTCTGTGCAGAGGCTTCCCCGGGCAGGACAGATCCTGACACTTGTTAAATGGCCCTCCCAGTCCCCAGCCAGCAGCTCTATAGTTGCTAGCGAGGTCCTACAGTAGCAAACATCCCATCAGCAAAAACAAAACGAGTGCTGTGAAACAACAACAGCCGGGGCTTTCTTGTAGCCTTCACCAATCCTCCCGTTTCCATAGGAACGGGACAGAAATGCAGCCAGAAGCAAAGAAAATCAAGAAAGGGTCCTTTTTTGGTCCAATGTGCTGTCTTCATTATTTATTCAATCATGTAAAATATGTATTTGTACAGCCCTTTCAGGGAAGGGAGGTGTGGGGAAGAGCAGTGGTGATATCTATGCTAGGAGGTAGCACAGCACAGCAGGAGTGGGTCTACTGAGCCAACAAGGAGCACCCACTGTCCCACCACACACCTCACCAGTTCTGACCAGCTCCCAGGGGCTGGATGCCCATTAATGCTTAGAAAGCATCTTCCAGGTGAGCTTCCCCACAGGGCACCCAGTTCAAGCTCTCCACGCTGCCTTGCACCTTGGGCTCTGCTCTGCCAAGTGAGCCACGGGAGCAACAGAGGACTTACTTCCAACACACAGTCATGCACCATGGCCAGCAGCAGACACCAGTGAGGCTACTGGTGCTACCACCACCCCCCTTGCCACAGCAACAGCATGTGCCCTTACATGGGTCTAAACTGTGGAACTGATTTTTGAAAAATAAAGAAAATTCATTTCTGGGTGGGGAAGGGGGGAGATGAAAAGCCTGAGTCAGTCTGGACTCAAAATTAGACAAGAATTTGGGGGGTGGGGGGGTGGGGGGGTGGAAAAAGAATAATCATAGTACCAATGAAAGGCTAATGGTAAATTCTACATTAGCTCTTCACCTATGCCCAACATTTCTGCCATAAGCTAGAGTGTCTTCTGATTTTTGGTTTTATCCATACGATTGTTTTCTGTTTGAAGGAATTAAATCCTTTCTGAACTGAGATAAAAAAAAAAAATTAAATCTTTGGGTTTAAGTACCTAGACTGATAAAAGCCTTATTTTGCATTTGCAATGCAACTCTTTTCCTACACATAAAACAACTTGAAAGAGCAGAGGTTAGGCAGTGAGTGCACTTCACCTGCCCTTCAACCAGCCCTGAGGGTTTTGTTCATTGTGGTTTGCCTGAGCAAAGCCCTGTGGGCATGGGTTCAAGGAGAAACCTACTTAAAGGCTGAACTACTTTCTGGTGTTTCCACTCTTGCTTTTGATGGCCTTCTAGTGGCAGCTGGCACTAACACTGCAAGTGCTACAAATCCACAGTCCTGTGTGGGCTGGTGCTCCTTTATCCAAGGCTATAAAGTCTGCTCCTACAGTAAAACGCATCTCTCTTCTGCTCCAGCAGCAGAAAGGGTCTGAGTCCTGCAGGAAAGTGGGCAACAGCCATGCCTTTAGTAGAGGAAACAGCCTTTTGGCGCTCCAGCTGAAGGCATCTGCAGAGGACACGGGACATGCCCCTTCTCGAGGGCTCAGAGTGCCCTGAGGTTGCCCCAGCAGGGAACGCAGAGCAGCCTGTAGCTGCGGCAGCGCGAGCTACAGCCGGGGCAGACCAATGCTCCAGCTTGCAAACACAAAACTAACTCCTCACGCTCCTTAATATTTTAACTTAATTTTCATGTATACATATCTTCCAATTTATCACCCAGACCTCCTTATTGTGGTCTATTATGGTCTTCGCTTCTTATAATTACAGATTAAGTGTAGTTCTATATCTTTTCCCTCAGCTCACAAAAAACCTTATCACCCTCAAGCAAAAGGGAAACATCACTGGCCAGAGGTACCCACTGCCCGTTGCCCCAGCATCGGTACTCACCGCCCAAGCTTCCCAGCCCACGTACCTCTGGCTGATGCAAGTGCACAGCCTTCCGAACGGAGAGCCATAATGCCCTGCTTCCCTCTGTAACAAAAATACAGTGTTACCTCTACCTGGAGCCGCTGCTTCTCAATCTCTCCTTATTTCCAGTCTGCTCAGTGTCTCCATTTCCTCCTCCGTGTGAGCTCCATCTCCTCTCAGCCCTGCTCCTTCCACTTGTTTCTCCTCAGAGCAATGTGATCAACCATTTTACTACTTCTCAAACCTTCCACCTTTTCCCCTCCTTTTGTTCTTTACCTACATTCATATAACCTACGCTGTGCGCTGCACAAGGTGATGATTTCGGCACAAGCAGCTGTGTTCACCTTGCAGGTCTGAACGCCTCCCCCTGAGGACTCCCCACGCTGCACGTACCACCCTCCAGCTTCAGGCAGGAAGGAAAGTTTTGGCCCTGAACATCTGCTTATGGCTCCCACTGGCCCCAAAATCCTCCAGCACTAAAGCAATAGCAACCTCTGCTCCCATTTGCACATCTGTCAGCGGTAGAAGTCATTTGAACACTGTAAGGCAGTTGGGTCCTAATACTACCTTGTCAAATTAGTTCCATTTGTTAAATAATGATCCTTTGTTTTTCATGCTAATAATTCTCCAGGCTCTATAAAATAGGTTACCTGTGTGGGTAAGTTATTTTCTTCAGAAAAGCACTTCTCTAAATCCCAGTATTTCCTATGCTGCTTTGTTCTTTTCCCCTCCATGTTTGTTTTTGGGTTTTTTTTCTGTTTGGTTTTTTTTGTTTGTTTTCATTTTTGGTTTGGTTTTTTAAGTGGCATAACAGATTGATCAGTTCTTGGCTTATTCTTCAGCCTGACTTTTACTATTTTTAAGGACTTATATCAATGCATAAGATTGGATTGTGCTTAGATGCAAAGCACACAACGTATCTATAAAACAAACCTGTAAAAGTAGTAGTTCACACAAGTAAAACAAATATAGCATGCTTAGACCAAGGTTAGAATCAGTACTTAAGGTAAAACTAGGAGGGGGAAAAAAAAAAGAAAAAAAAAAAGATATTTAGATGGGTTTTGAAAAGGGCAAATTTTGAAATGGCAGTCAGTGTCGTGGAGTGAGGAAATTGTTGCTTTCGCTGCAAGCACCACCTTCCAAAGGCAAACAGTGAAATTTCACTATTTTTCTAACCAAGAAAATCTTTTCCTGTATTCAGCAGTTTAATGCCAACTGTGAAAGCTTAAGAACCAGGTTTCTTTACAAGTTGTTCCTGAAAAAAGGGCAATTGGTATCACAAAACATGTCTGGTGTTCTTTCAGGGTGCAGATGTAATAATATCCAGAGAACAGAAACACAATCAAATTGGCCACAGGGTTTTTGTGTGGAAAGGTCAGTATGGCACCTCCTGCTTCCTTGCATGTTCATGAGTGGCTTCATCAGTGGAGAGGCATCTCCACCACAGAAGCTTACAGACAGCTGGAGTCCTGCATTTCTCCTGGAGCTGCAATTTGCTTGCACGCTTGCAGCTCCACCTCTTGCTTTTCTTCCTGGCTTTGCTCAGTGCATGAAAGGGGCTACAGATTCAGAGCTCCAGCATGCAGCCAGGTTATGGCAGCTCAGCAAAAACAGCTGCTGAGGAGGAGGAGATGTGAGCTAGAGCAGCACTGAGTACCCAAAAACAGCCCTTTCTGGAGATGAGCATACAGCAACACAGCCAAGCCTGAGCTCCCTGGCATCGGGTCAGGCTGCATCCCCCAGGGCTGCAGCCAGAGCTGAGCGCAGAGACCAAAATGAAGTCAAACACAGAGGCCCTTGCTGTCCGACAGTGGTTATTCTCACCCAATGACCCAGCAAAGACGCTCTCCAGCTGGTTGCAGCGCTGTTGACCTCAACGGTTTTACTGGTACCTAAATAAAAGAGCTGGGTAATCCAGCCTTTAAGGAGAGCATGCAGCTGTACAGACCTCCAGCAAGTTAGCAGGCGATGATTAATTAATAGCGGTCTTGGCTCAGACCTGTCAGATTTCAGCATTATTGGCTTCATCTTACCCGCTATAAACACCACGCTACTCCTTCCCACCTCTTCTGACCTTCATAATTATTCATCCTATTTTAGTATTCCAAAGCAGCGAGTTTCAGTTAATACTGGTACGACGCCCCTCTCAGCATCATGCCTCGCATACGCACACATCGCACAGCTTGCAAATTATCCGCAGAGGTTATAAATCTGGGAGATGGGACATCAGGACCCGCCCCTGGCTATTGGGCAGAATATTCTGGTGATCTTCACTCTTCATTATACATGCACCTAACAAGGGTCTTGTTGGGAGGGGGGGTGTGGGGAAACAGAAAGATGTTGAAAATTAATACGCTATGATGAATATAAAGCAAAATCCTAATAAAGATCTATGGTGCTAGATAAAGCATGCTAAGAAGACTGTACATACTGTCATCTGGAACAAATACACATCCTGCAAAAACCAGTGTATTGCAACAGCATAGACTGAACTCAAACCTGATTTCAAGAATTAGAATATGGAAATTGAACTCCTTTCCATTCCAAATGGACATAGTCAGATATGATCTCCACTAAATACAGCCTGACAAACGAGGGGCATTTTTAGATTGCC
Organism: Falco cherrug; assembly: GCF_023634085.1. Taxonomy (NCBI): domain Eukaryota; kingdom Metazoa; phylum Chordata; class Aves; order Falconiformes; family Falconidae; genus Falco; species Falco cherrug. Next base: position 56,639,738 of record NC_073705.1, read on the forward strand.
TTGAGAAAGTTGACATGAGCCTCTCAGGCCATTTTTTCCTTCTATCACCTCCTTAAATTGGCAGTATTGCATATTGTGAAACAAAACTGACACATTGTGTTCCTTTGGAGACACCTACTATGCAGAAATAATTAAACCCTGTAATAATCTCTATTTACATACCTTACTAATGCAAAAGCTAAACAAGCTTAATCCCCAAAAAATCTCTATCAGGCCTAAAATCTCCTTTTCTTCCTTGCTGATTAACATGCCTGTGTAAGCATAACTGCCAATGCATCTGCGACAAAGACGGGTAATTGAAGTTCTTGGAAAGAAGTTACAAAAGTACGTTTCTCTTCTGTATTTCATTTTTTCCTCTACTTAACTAAAGGAATCTTTCCATTGGAAAATATGGCAAGAAGTGTCTGCCATCATTTAGAGCTAGGAGTCCATGCTCAAATTCAGAGGATAACCTGGAGTATGCTTAAGTTCATCCCTATTAGAAAAACAGTTTAAAATGTGCTTACAAACTTCCTTAAAAATAAGTTTCCTCATAACAGGGCCAACAGCTGATACAACTCTTCACGAAGTTTGTAGCTTTGAACTACTTATAACTATTCATTTCACTTTTTTCTTTCTTTGATTGTGCACAGACTCACCCAAAGAGCCCACGACTGCCAGAGACAGGTTCACCTCGAAGTGAAGCTCGATCACCATGCTGCCAGCCAGGAGGCAATGACAAGAACCTCCAGGGTGGAACAGCACTCATTCCAAAACCCTATTCAAATACTTTTTCCTAAGAATACTTTTTTTTCCCTTGATGTGTTAATGAATATATCCCTCTTTTCCTGCTTAAGGAACTGGAGGTGAGGTGTTTCACACCATTTCATTTGGATTTCAGTGGAAAACATTTGCATTTAGATACACTGAGGTTATAGCTATGTAAGGAGGAGCTGTACACCTCTTATTTTAGTTTGTACCATGCTACGACAGTATTTGAGGGCTTGGTCTCCACCACTGAACTTACCTGGGACTGCCACAGAAGAAAGCCTAGGAACATTTTCATAAACCAATCTAATAAGGGAAGGCCTGCTTCCCTGGGGTGGGTCTGCCCCAGCGGCAAGCCATGGCAGCGCTCCAGGTGCGCTAGCACCGTGCCAGGCACATAGCATGTCCTGAGCCTGTACAGGCCCCCATCAGGAAAAAACCCAACATAAGGAGGACACGGACCTATTGGAGCGAGCCCAGAGGAGGCCACGGAGGTGGTCAGGGGGCTGGAGCCCCTCTGCTATGGAGCCGGGCTGGGAGAGCTGGGGCTGCTCAGCCTGGGGAGGAGAAGGCTCCGGGGAGACCTTAGAGCAGCTCCCAGCACCTACAGGGCCCGGCAAGAAGCTGGAGAGGGGCTTTGTACGTGGGCACGTGGTGACAGGCCAAGGGGGAATGGCCTTAAGCTGAGAGAGGGGAGATGCAGATGAGCTGTGAGGCAGAAATTGTTCCCCGTGAGGGCGGCGAGGCGCTGGCCCAGGCTGCCCAGAGCAGCTGTGGGTGCCCCATCCCTGGCAGTGCTCAAGGCCAGGCTGGATGGGGCTGGGAGCAGCCTGGGCTGGGGGGAGGGGGCCCTGCCCGGGGCACGGGGTGGGTCTGGGTGGTCTCTAAGGTCCCCTCCAACCCGAACCATGCTGCGGAGCTGTGGGTAAGCCCTCACGCCACAGCAAGGCGAGGGGAACATGAAGCAGCTCTGGCAGCGTCATGGCTATGTCCATGCCCATAAACTGGCATTGTTTACAGAAAAAGCATTAAGGACAAGTAGCAAAGCTCAAAGTCATGCCTCAGAAGTTACAGGAAAAGTGTTCATAAATTACATTCTTTCCTACAATCCATTTCCTTGCTGGAAGCTGAAAGAAGCTTCATATGAGACTTGTCTCTTGCAGTTTCCTCCTTAAAAGGATCCATTTATTTCTTTGGATCTTCAGTGAAGCTTCCAATATAAATACAGTAGGTACTAATTGCCTGTAACTGAAGCCTATAAGACCTGCAGAATCACACACCGGCTGAGGCTGAGAGCAACCTCTGAGGTCCACCTGGTCCCACCTCCTGCCCAAGCGCAGCACCTGGAGAAGGCTGCCCAGGACAGTGTCCCAGCGACTCGAGTATCTCTGAAGGCAGAGGCTCCCCTGGCCCCCCGGGCAGCCTGTGCCAGTGCTCGGTCACCTCACAGTGAGTGGCTCCCGAGGCTCAGGCGGGCTGTGCTCCAGATGTGGAGTTCTGCCCTTCTGTCTCCTTCAAAAAAATAATCCTGAAATTCCTTCGAGGATGAATTCTTGAAGGTCATTGGAAATTTTACCAATTCTACCTCTATCTGATCCAGTGCTGGTTATATATTTAATCAATATCCTTTTTTTCACGTGCTCAGAACTACATCAGTTAAACTAGCTCTGCATTTTATTCCACAAATGAAATTGTTTGATAGGATCAGCATTATTGGTTTACCTTTGCTATTTTAAATTAAATTTGTTTTCCATATATTTTTTGGTCCTTCAGCACTTGCTCTGAAGTATATTAAGTTAAACCTTTAAAGAGACATTCTTTGTGTAACTCTTTGCTGTTACCTCTTGTTGCTTAGGTCTGTTTGGGTACTTCTAATCCATAAATGAAGGATCTTAACTCAAGTATTCTCACTTTTTTAAAATTAATCCTGTTATGTAGCATGAAGGTAAGGGCACAGAGTTTCTATGTTACCCTGGAAATTGATCCACCAGTTAGGCAGAAATTAATTTAAAAGCCATAGCAAAATGTCCAGGACTTTCGTCCATCTAATCTCCCATCCTTATCCACAGATAACAGCTCCCTCCACAACCGTTGCAGTACTCCTGACCACTTTTTGCCCTCTTATTTTTCACTGTGTGAAGCTGAAATTTCAGTTCTAGACCTCTTTTAATGATTTTATAATCTTTAGGAATATTTTTCTGCAAATTATTTTTGCTGCAAGTTTAAAGACTTTTTTTTTAATATTTCTGAAATTCTCAATATGTTCACTGGCATTTAAACACCAAAAAGCCAGTGGGAAAAATTAGATGTGCTTTAAATCAGACAGCACTGACCATCTGTTTTTGAGTTCTGTTGTTTTGAAACAGCAGCCACACTGGCTCTGGATGGTTCATTAACTGCTCAGAGCCAAGAGGTCTATCACTTGTGGTTCTTTCATTGTTTGGGTTCTGCACAACCTGTAAGCAGGTATCCCACAATGTTCCTTTTAAATGGCATAACTAGGCAATTTAGGAGAAATACAGTTTTAAACAAGTGATGCAGCCCTGGTTAGGGCAACTGTTACCCAAACCATGGTCCCTGTGTATTCTTCATTCCCCTGAGCAAGGAAGCTATCTCAATAGGCTTGGACAAGATCAGCTTCTTCGGTGTCCCTCCCGACTCATGCATTATTTTCATATTACACCTGCAGTTGTTTTTTGGCTGTTTTTTTTTTCCACCCCTCCTCAAGAACTAAATCCCTAATGACCTGAAGAAACTCCAGGGTCATTGCTTTACTCGGGAAGGATTTTAAAATCAGACAAATCTTTGCAGGTGTTTGTTTGTTTTTTAAATTAACACCATCCTTTTCTTCATTCTTCAGGCTGAGCTGGCCAAATATAACAGTTAGGTCATAGCCAGTTTGGGGTTTGCTGACATTACAGCCACCAAAGTTGAATTTTTTAAGGAAGTGGTTGTGAATCCACTCTATTGACATCTGAAAGAGTTCCAGAGTTTTAAAGAGGACAGCTACTGCCGCTCTAAAACATGCCATTTTGGAAAAATAAGGAAGTTAAGAGGAAAAAGGTTAAACTACCCTTAACAGGTTATTAACTTGTATCAGTTTTACTTGCAGAGCTACAAATCCAGATCTGCAAGAGTACCTGAGATATCAAAGCAGATGAAGTCCTATTATGTTGCAGCACTGAGATGCAAGATTTGTCAGCTCAGTGAACCGTTAGCTCTTAAAATAAATGAGCAATTTATTGACCTTTCAGTGATTGAGACAAAACTAAAGGCCAAAAATACTCTGGCAGTGGACAGGCAACATGGACGATCACTCAGAAGCCTCTGGCTTGCAACGGGAGTGCAGCCCTGAAGGTCACCGTGGTGCTTCACTGCCGTCTAACAAGGATTGCACTGATTTGCTGGAAACTTCTGCAAAGTTACCCAAAGGTTTTGCCTTTATGCTCACTTAACTCCCTACTCGTTTCTAGTTATGACCACATATATCTGCTCCTTCAGCTTCCCTGCGATACACCAGGCCTGCCATACTTCTGGTGAAAAAGATAGGGCCATTATCTTCCCATCCTTAAAGTATTTTCACACATGCCGATTTTTTTCCTCTCAGATTGTGCCATCTGTTTCAAGGGGAATAGTCATAGCATTAAAGTTAGCCATGCTCAAGTTCAAGCTTTTGAAGGTATCCAAAACACAGAGCAAGGAAAACACCCAGAGACAGCACCTTAGACATTTCCACGTGGGTCTTATGATTTAATAAGACAAAAGGAGAAATAACGCCGCTTTTAAATAGCACATTTCTCTGCAGTACAGCTGGTTTCAGGCTACTGCCTGTAAGAGCAACAGCAGCTTCAACAGCAGATACCAGACCTGCCCAAAGCCTGCAGCAGAGCATCCCCCTCCCAGGGGCAACCACCCCTTATGCCCCCCCCCCCCCCCCCCCCCCCCGCACTGGGATGGGGGCTCGGGGCAGCAAGTATGTTCACATTACGTATCCATATCAGAGAGCAGTCTTTCAGTATCTTCCTGCAGACGGTTAGCGTGTGGCCTGCTCCATGGGTACATTCTGTTTTGAAGGGGGAATTTTTACATAAGAGGGGCTGAGGACCTGTTCATTTTACAGGCACAGGCTTGCATCTGCAGCTTTGTAGGCATTGATTGGTTGTGGTCTGTACTCCTGGCATGCTGGATTAATTTAATAGCTAAACATATGCTAAATGTGTGAATAAATATTTTACATTATATATATACACACACATGTATGTATAGATAAAAGGAATTTAAGACTGATTCAGACATGCAAACCAAGAAAACACCTGCTGGTGCTTTGGTTTTCACTGAGGGGGAAAGACAAGAAAGCCAGAATTCCATTAGTACCTAGTGCCTGATGGGGAGAAAACCCAGGTTTGCTTTAGTGTATTAGCGCTGCAGAAAACTTTTAAAGCAGTGGTATCAATTCTATTCAAAGTTGTTCCACTCTACATGATGCATTCATTGCATTCAGAGCAAAAGCACTGCCCTCCGCATCCCAGGGACCAGGATGGTCCTGACTTCCTGGGCCCGTATTCTCATTCCCCAAAGACAAGCTTACTTCTAAAAGTGTAACACACTTTTTGGCACAGGATCCTGATTTCCCACTAGCTGAGTCACCCAGGCTTGAAGAGGCAATATCAGACAGTCTCTCCCTTTGCTCCAGGGAGTATATAATAAGGCTTCATAAAGGAAAAGGACTTCTGCAGGAGGTATCTAAATCATCTCCCTGCAAAACACAGTCCAGAGGTTATTGCATTTCTGTAGGTCTTTCCACAAGCAAAATATTTTGGAGCCAAGATCCCCCACATCATGGGCAAGACCTTCCAGCCCCCAGCATCTCCCTTGGGCTCTTTTCACAAGAAAAGCCTGATGTAGGCCACCTTAATGAGGCCAGAATGAACATTCTTTGGAAATACCAATATCCCTGTAGTCCAGGCACAATTGCCTGCCATTGTAAGAAAAATAGTGTTCTGTACTTTCTCCCTACCCTTGGGATACTGAGTTTTCAGCTTCAGAGACAGGCAGCTCCTCCTCTGCACCACGTGAGGCTTTAGCACGGGCAGGTTGCTCCACACATTGTCCAGGATTGTGATTCCTGAGCCCACTTTGTGGACCTGGACAATATTTCATGGAGGTGAGTGGGGGACACTGTGCAACTGCTAAGTGCAAGTGTTCAAATGAACAACAGATGTATCTGGTGAATAAAAAGAGGCAAAGGCTTAATAATTTGTAAAAGTTATTCAATTAATTAAATTTAATTTGCAATTAAAAATTGAAATATAAGGGGGAAGCTTAAGGAAAATACTTAAGTACTTCATAAAAGTAGCACAGAAATGAAGTTGCAATACAAATCCTGATTTGTATTCAGGAATATGTAGTACTAAGCCTGCTATTTAAGTATATTAAATTCTTTTCCTTGTTACAGGCACGATGTTGCCCTTGCCCATAGTTTGGGGCTTTTAACACCAGTTCTTACCCCACGCTCAGCCAACTCAGGCTCTGCAGGAGGGATGGAAATCTGTCTGCTTGTGTCCTCCTCCCAACCACAGAACCAGCACCTGAGGGTCTGAGTACCAGCTGACCTCATGACTCAAACCTGCCCATGCAGCTGATCCCAGCTCACCTGCTGATCTACCACTAGCAAGAGAGGTGTAAATTATGGTTTTCTGGAATAAAAGAGACTTGAATCAGGAGCCACAGCCATCCTCACCTGCAAGTTCCTCCTGACACAAAACGCAGCGATGTGTTACCAACACCTCCAGACCCACACCAGTACAGTTCCCCCCAGTAGTACACATCATTTTGAGGAGCTAGGAGCTGCAGAAATCGTTCTGTGTGGGTTTGAGAGGACAGCGAGGAGAGGCAGGGATATCCCAGCAGAAAAGGCCATTCTATTTAATGTCTTATACTGCCACCATCTGAAAACTTGTTCATTAAGAAACTCAAGTAATGGCTGTCGTACACTGTCTGTTCCTTCCCTGGGGCACGGAAGAAATTTAGGTTGAGGCAATAAAGAGGCAAATGCAGAAGGAAATAAAAGCAGAGGACAAGTAGAAGGGACATGCTAAATCAGAGCTGCCGAATGCAATTTCTATCTCCTTGATGTCATGCACTACACAAGTTATTAGAAGTGGACAGAGTTTACACCTGCTTTATTGACCAGTATATAGCTGTAAAGGTAATTCCTGTTAAATGCCAGTTAAGCACACAAGAATTCACCCCCAAAAAAATTCATTCACAGAACTTTGAAATCTCTCTGTGCAAATGAAATAGTAATGCTGGCTGCTACACAGCTTCTGTGGGTGTTTATACATAATTTAGCACAGGTTCTCCTAAGAACAGGAATTACAGGATAGCATGTGCTAGGGTATAAAAATCTGAATCTCTCGACAGAAATTATCCCTGACAAAGACAGCTGAGTAACTGCAAAAAAAGGGGGAAATGATGCAGTCGATCTCCTCAGACTGGTAGGAGCTGACTCGGTCTTTTCAAGAAACAGGGGTGTTATTACCTTTGTCTCTTATTTCAATTTTGGAAAATATTCAACCTTCAGCAAGTGCAATTGAACAGTTTCAGTTCAAGGCTTGGCGTTGAGACGCCTACTTTCTCCTGCTGTAGCCTCAGCTAATCCAGATAATATGGAACATTACAGAGCACAACACCAAGAAAGGACCAAATTTAAAATTCAGACCCTGCTCAAAGCTCCCAGCTAGTACTAAAAATAACTGATGATATCAGCCAGCAGCACTTGGGAGTTTCCAGTTTGGGGAGCTGCAGAAGCACATCAGCACTGCGAGGGGCACAAGGCAGTGCCGTGCGGCTCCAACCAGGACCCCGCTCACCCCCACCGGGACAGGCACCTCTCCCAGTCATCACTGCAGTCCACGCCCAGCTGGCCTTGCAAAGCACACAGCTCTTCCCAGAGAAGGAGAAATACCTCTCAGCTTGAATCCAACAGCAATTAAGGTTTAGCTGGTTGGGAAACACACCTTTGCATGAATAGTGCTGCAAATGAACGATTATCAGGAATCTCTCCAGCTGAGATAACTCACATCCACACTAGAATTAATAAAAGCAGAGATCAAGACTTTGTCCCTACCAACAGAGTGGGACACTCAGCAACTTGTCACCAGCCCAAGCAAACTTGCTGTACCAAAGTTCTCGGGTTTGCCCTCAGCACTGTCACTTTTCATAGGGAAGTCACTGCTTTGATTACCAATGTCACCTTAATTTCTCTTTTTCACAACACGAACCTCTCTTGCTTTGGGATATTTCAAGATTGTCTTCAATAAATATGAATGCAAATTTATTCATTCAGATTCATTATTTGTCATTCACTGTATTGCTGCTGCTACGGAAGCTAAACAGACCTTAACCTACAAATTTCTTGTTTGGTATTTCTTCACTGAAGACAGCTACTTGATCTTCCAGCACACTCTCTTGGCGTTTATAAAATAAACAAATGAAAGAAGATATTATTCAGGCTTATTTTACATTTGGTGGGAAGACATCCATACTGTGGGAAGGTATAATCTACCAACATGCCTCCTCAGTCTAAAAGAGGAATTAAACCTTCATTCCTGGCAATCCTTTAAAAGACTGAGAATATTGTCAGACAGCAGATGCCATAAGGACCCTTTCCACAATTCAGGGACTCCATCATAAGGGCTTGCTGGTCCGATCCTAAAGGCCATCGGCTCTAGAAACTCACCTATTCTACTCAGTACCAGCTCGCTGCTTTTTAAACTCCACTGTTTCAAACCATGCCCACAGAGGGGGCTTTTAATCTGTGAGGGAAGATGTGCCACTCAAACAGCCAGCAGAGCTAACCCTATTTAACAGCGATTTTCCGCCAGCCCAAACACTTCTTAAAGTAGCTATGTACCCAACCAGGTCAAGCAGCCACAGCCTTAGGTACCATTGTGTACCACATTGATTCATCCAAGTTTTTCCCAAATACTGGGAAATATCGGATTTATTGTATAATATAGCAAAATTTTAAAAGGAATCATCCAGGATAATGCTGAAATTCAGAATAATATGGATGTCACCTGTGCTTGCATTAAATAGAAAAAACAGATTATTTTCAAAAATTCTAAGGGGCTGGAGAGGGTTTCAGTTTTGGATGAAGACAAGGAAACCCCAAGAAGAATGGACCCTTCTGCACTAAAATCCTCTTGAATATTAATGAAACCATCACAAAAGAAGCTACAGCATTAATATGACTAGCATGATAAAATATGACTTCAGCTTATGACATGTTCAATCGCTCATTTAATTTTTATAGGAGTTGATTAAGATGCCTTCACTTGAATTTTATACTGTTTACTATAAAACATTACTCTTTTCTTCAAAATCTATCGAGACAGACAAACCACACATTTGCCAAGCCATTAAATAAATAGTATTAAATCAACAATACCCAGGGTCCCAAAATGCAAGTCATTTCCATGTATATTGATTTTATTTCCATTTGCTGCAATAAAACTTTTGTCTCTAAGCAAAAAAACAGCTATTCTATCAAACTGTTTTGGTTTTAATTCTTGAAATAATGTAGTTCTGCAGTCACTACACAGGGCAAACTTGCCCTAAGCACTTTCAAACAGAAATGCCTCAAAGAGCCAAGTGAACTTAGTTATGTGCAAAATAAGGCTCGGGTGGATACCCGCCCGGAAGACAGCAGGCAAGGAATAGAGAAGCCATAGCAAGCAGCAAAGCATCATCAATGAGCTGCTGCTCTTGGTGCTAAAACACATGCAGGACTATTTGTGAAACATGCCAAGGCTTTGCAGAGGCTCACAGAGGGACTGCACAGCACTTTGTCGCCTGTGGAGGCTTCATGGCAAGAGCTCCAGCACGAACCGCGCCAACCACACCTTCTCCCAGCATTGTCCCCCAGGCTGGGGTCCCCAGAAGCATCTGCCCAGCACTGCCCACCCCCCCAGCAGCTCCACATGGAGCAAGTGCCCAGCCCCCCCGCCAGCTGCTGGCCCTCATCCGTGCAGCGCTACCCACTTTGCAGCGTGACCCCACCAGAGCACGCATTGCCACGGGACAAACGCTTCGTTCCTTCAGCAGCAGCAAAGGCAGAGGCTGAGCTGGCTTCTCAGCCAGCAGCTGTGGGCTGGGGGGCACCAAAGCCAGAGGACTTGGGCAAGTCACATTTTATCTTAGCAGGTATTTTGCCCAGTTTCACGGCAGAGACACTAACACCGGTTGCTTTGACTCTATGGATCAAATTTGTCCAGTCTCCCACTGATCCTCTCCACAACAGTCTGTCTCAGTTTCTTTACATTTCCGTTCACTATTCCTGAAGGTTTTGTCCTAATTTTTTTTATTACTAGATTTTCTTAAGTGCACAAAGGTGGTGCAGTTCTCTAGGGGCCTTCATTAATACAACTGTTAACAGTTCTCACTTCTTGCTCAGTCTTCAATAAGTATGAGGTAAATTTTAGGCTAAACAAGTTAAAAATATTCTACTTCTGACTTTGCACTGCTTAGTCACTACAGACCACTTAATTTCCCAGCACCTGAAAGCACTACCCTGAGAATGAGGGAGAAATGAAGGCATTCGTGGAAAATAAACGATGAAAAGCTGACACTTGTGTCACACTTTGCACAGCTGTTGAGAAAGCCCCCAGATTAACACATCTTTGTCCTTGCAAACCAAAACCAAACACAACGGGTTTTTCCTTTCAAACCACATAAGGAGTCACCTTATGCATATACATCCTGAATTTGTAATTGCCCACCACCACATACAATTCAAGAGTTATTTGTTGGCCAGCAATTCCAATTGGGTGATCTTAGTTGAAAAGTCTTTAAAAGGGCCCTTTGTGACAAGTCTGAATTCACCGTTCTCCTTTTGCCAGCAGAATAAAGGACTACACCCTTTTCCAATCTATAATAATCGTTTTTGGTTCAGCTACACTGAGCTGAACTTCAATTGCCATAGAGCATAACCCAGACCACAGAATCTATATTCGATATTTTCCAGAAGTTCTGCATAATTAGCCCCATCCATTTTCTTTTTCTCAGTTTTACAAGCTGATAGTTTATACTTACTTCATTGCAATAAGAACAACAATCAGAGGAGGATACACAGCTGCTGCGCTTCAGAGCGCCATCGGATGCTCTAGTATTTACCCAGCACAAAACACATGCAATGAAGCCACCAGCCAGGTCCCAGCCCCATCAGTGCCCGGGCTGCCTGAAGTGCCCCTTGCAGTTCAAGCATTACACTTCAGAGTTTTAAAGCCATCCAGAAGTTTCCTTAGCACAAACCTGATGAACACAAGGGAGGGAGAAGGGATGCTGTAGCTGTGACCTTAGGAGCCTCCTTGTCCTCAACAGCAGCCTCAGCTCCACTAGGCTTCCCCTTGAAGCAAAAATAAAACCATTTATTCCGAAAAGGTCACAGTTTTATCTGCTTTGGCAGATGTGTGGCTTCTCCTCTCTGCTGCTGAAGTAAGAAAGGCATCCAGGGGACTCACAGAGCTGAGGTGCTACTGGTGGATCAGGGTAAGACGTGGCCTCAGTAATTCGGGTCAGCCTCTGAAGACAGCTGAGCTCCTTTGCCGTGGAAGGTTTGGAAGGGGATACTCTGTTTAAGTATGAATTGCCATTGGAAAAGCTAAACAAATTGGTTCTTCTGCATAGCCTATAGGAAACAATTTCCAGCAGTGTTCAAACAGCACCCAGATGTGATACTGCTACTCCCGATTCAGCCTCTATCTCTTATAACTACCGAAACAAACTGCAGTACTGCTGCTGATAAAAACTGAGCTTTTCAGGGGGAAAAAAAAAAAACCCAACCCCGAGGAGTAAATGGGCGATAAAAACATTACTGTGCTTCTAAGTAACTGGAGTATGTCCTGTACACTGATAAAAGCCAGATTTTTTCAGATTGCCTGACTTAACAGTTTGATCATTTATCTGCCCAAGACAAAAAAAAAAAATAAATTAGTGGATGAACAGACTGAAAATTAAAATTTTTTTGTCAGAATCTCCAGAAGCAGAGCACTGAATCCTTGGCTGATTCAGTATAGCCTGACCAACAACAACAGACATTTCTCTCCACCTAAAATGCCTCATTCAAGGATTACCTTCAGTTTTGTAAAACAATGTTGTTGTTCTCACTTCAGTCTTTTAATCACTGCTGAGACTGAGCAGAGCTCACACTTTATATTGTCTCCATCAGCATCTGCTTCTAGTCTCAGCAACAAGAGAGCGATGTCTTCTAGCTTCCAGGAGGTAACAGGACACCGCTGCCTTTATTTGCTCCTTGCATGCCTGTAGGTTTTGATGCCTGTAATTAACAACAGCAGCATACAGTAAAATTGTGGGGCTTCTCCTTTTATTCCATAACTGGTTAGTATTGGTAATAGAGTTCAGACAAATCTGTCCAGCCCTTCCTCTTCCTCCCAGAGGAAAGCTATCCATAAAGAGATCACAGCAGCGGGAATCTCTTAGCTGGCTTAATTGAGCCTTAGCAGAAAGAAGTTCTGTGTAACAGCAGAGTGGATGTACATTGCTGGAAGGTTCAACTTGTGTTTCCAGGCAAACACTGAACAAAATTCCCCATCATCTAAAATGCATTTCTTTCAAAGGAGAAGAATCAATAGCAATGTCTTGCTGAAAACCAGCCTGTTCAAATTAATGTTGTTTGAACTTCAGTCTCGCATATCTGTGGGATGTTAGATCAGCACCCTGCATTTAGCACTTAAGCTGCTAATATTAAAATAACCCATCATAAGGAGAAGGGGAAAGAATCATTCTTCAGAAATTTTCCTTTAGATTGCTTCCAATGGCTCAGATTTTTCATTAGGTACAAGCGCGTTAAATACATAACAGTTTGCTCGATTTCTTGTTTCGTGATTTAATCAGACTTGAAGATAAGTGCAAGCCCTTAAACACAGCTGAAGGAAGATAAGACTTTCATTCCTGAGCTCAAAGCATCGTTACTGAACGATTACACAACAAGCACAGCTCCCTCGCCCACTGCAGCCTGTGCAGACCTTGTACCAGTTATCCTGGCAGAGAACCGAGGAGCCATGAAGCACAGAGTCTCCGTGTCCATGGGAAAAGAAGTTCCCCAGCAGAAATCGCTGCTCAAGTAGCAGACGGGGATCTCTAGTATCTTGCACATTGTGCTACACCACTGTCACCTGATGGTGACATTTTATACTCAAAATTTTAGCAGTTCAATCCTAGCATAACATATTTGAAGCACATTTTGCAAGAGGCAAGCAAGTATAATTCAATGCAGTAAAAAATCGTCAAAGCTGTGAAAGAGAAATGAAAGCACAAATACTGAAAGGGTAAACTGAGAAGCAGCTACTGAGGCCAAGGAGAATGTAAGCAGCAGGTGAAGCGAGCTGCACCATGCCCATAACTAACCACAGGCACTGCTCAAAGCTTTTGCTTGTTGGGAAACCCATGTACATAAAATCAGATTCAATCATAGGGTCTTTATCTGTATTCTAAGCACAAACAAGTTACTAAGAAAAGTATTTATTCTGGCATTTTTTTATCTCCAAGAGCAAAGTTTTTAAAAACCTTTGTCTGGGAAAGAAGCAAAATATCTGCCTTCAGATTTCTATTTTATACAAAACAAAGTGTGCTGGTTAAGGAAGATGCATGTATTTACCGACCACACTGGAAGTTTTGCCACATCTGTTACCAGTTTTTAAATAACACTTTGTAAGAGCATCCTGGCTCAAGTAGGTCACACAAATGATAACCCACATACTGCTGCCTTCCAAAGCCTTCTCAAACTCTATTTAATAGATCTCAATCTAATTACATGAAAGCAGCCTCTAATGCAGCTCAGAGTACCATTTACTTGGCTCAGCAAGTGCTGCTCTCAAGCAGTCCCCCAGCAAGCACTAGCCGGGGTAGGGGTGGGGGGGTGGGAAGCCAAGCAGAGCCTTCCGGTATCATCTTCTTATTTACAAGGTATGTATCACACTGATGCATCATGTTCCCTGGCAGCTGCCAATCTCACAAAGAGGTAAAAGACTGTAATTTCAGTGCAGGGCTTACTAGGCAAGTTTGTTCTCTTTAAATAAGTTAAAGCTCTCTGATGTTTTAGATACTTGTATACTGCTGCGATACATGAATGCTGCCAAACAGAAAAAAAGAGGGGTTTGTAGAAACAAAGCTTACCTTGTTAAAAACCCACTCCCTAGAGAGGCTTCCATATCCCCATACACATCATCACACTAGGCTAAGACAGTTTGGAAATCATCAGTTGAGGAAAAAAAAAAAAAAACAAAAAAACAAAAAAAAAAACAGTTATCCAGACTCCAGTTTTCAGAAGCAAAAGTAACTTTGATACTTACGGCATCCAGCAAGACTCCCAGTGACAAGGGCACACTCAAGGGAAAGGGCTCAGGCTTCTTTGTCTCCAGGCTGGACATCCATGTGCATGTGCCACCTCACACAGCTGCTCAGAGCCCCCCCCATGCTGAGCACCACCAACAGAGCAAACAGGCTTAAGCTCCCTCCGATTCATGGCTTAATCCAAAATGACTAAGGCTGCTTCCCCAGCCAGCTCATCCTACTGCATTCAATCAAACCCAGCCCTCATGGGATAGCCCTGACCTAACCATACCCTCACTTACTTCCAGGCTGCCCCCAAACCCTAATACACAGTACCCTAATAAAACCCACCTGTATGCAATCAAGCCTCCTTCAGCCTAATCCCATCCCTGCCCTCCCTCCTTAAATTCTGCTCCAAATACAATTCAGCTGGAGCAAGACGTTTAGCTGGAGCATTTTACAGGCCTTGAATAGAATACTGGGAGAATAACCAGATTTATAGAGTATGATTGACAGCATATGAGCAGCACAGATGAAGGGTATATCAAGAAATTTTTAACTTCTTAACTTGACAGGACAAGGTGACAGGCCAAGGGGGAATGGCTTTAAGCTGAGAGAGGGGAGATGCAGATGAGCTGTGAGGCAGAAATTGTTCCCCGTGAGGGCGGCGAGGCGCTGGCCCAGGCTGCCCAGAGCAGCTGTGGGTGCCCCATCCCTGGCAGTGCTCAAGGCCAGGCTGGATGGGGCTGGGAGCAGCCTGGGCTGGGGGGAGGGGGCCCTGCCCGGGGCACGGGGTGGGACTGGGTGGTCTCTAAGGTCCCCTCCAACCCAAAACACTCCACTATTCTTGCCTGTACATAGACCTAGACGAAAAAAGTATGTGAAATCCAAAAAGCACTTCAGTAATTACTTCTAACTGTAACCAAACCCCATCTAAGCTGGGTGAGAAAGCACTGCCTCGCCTGAACCTGGCAATATATCTTGATGCCTCTTCTATGGCGTATGTAAGCAAATTGCTACTATTTTCCATACCAGCTATTTGTTTTCCACTTGTTATCACACCAGGGTGCTGTGTGCTATGATTTCAAATTTCTAGGAATAGCCTGGTTTTAAAAGGTACCAGAAAGTTTCCCATTTCTCACCGCGTGACAGTGCCTGGATGCTTTACAAGTCTATTTTCCTTAGCTCCGTTTCGCAGATTGTCAAAGGAGGATCTTATAAACCTGAGGTAGAGCCGAAAAGCAGCTTCTGACCAGGCACAAAGGGACAACCCTAAAAGGCACTGTGCCAGCAGTCCTTAAATCTGCAAATCTTAAACTTCAAAAAAAATTAAAGCCTTTAAATCTTACCCAAAGCTTTAGGGGGGGGGTGGGGTGGGGTGGCAGTGTCTGCATGTGCAAGAAAGAGGGAAAGGAAAACTGAGCTCTGGAGGGGCAGCAGTATCATTAGTCCTGTACCTGTTAAAGTAATGCCAGCAATGAATCACGGCTCACAATGCTGTCAGCAAGAAATGGAAAAGTTATATTTAAAATCTGGAGGGGAAAAAATCTTTAGCCAAAAAAGCAGAAAAGTCTAAAATAGCAGAGGGTTCACAAGGTGCGAGCTGTAGGACGTACCCCCCAAGGGCTGTGCGCGAGGGGTGGTGGTGTGCCAGGCTGCGCACCCCTGCTCACAGCCATACGTGCATGTCGAGTGAGACCCACCTTCTGCAGGATTCCTGCCCTTGACTTTTCCTGCTTGTAAAGAGCATCCTCCATGCTCGTGCTTACCTCTGTTTCCAAAGGGCATTTCACTGATCCTTCCTTACCCCATATCTAGAGAGTACCAACTGGGATGTACGAGGTGTAAGAGATGAACATTTTCTTCTCTACCTGCAAGCAGCAAAACTCATGTGCAGCTTTTGAGGAAAAGAACAGGATAAGGGTAATGAGGTTTTAAGTAGATGCCATGGTTTATTACAAATTTGTCTTTATTATTCATAAAATGTCCTACTAGTAATATTCCTCTCTGAAGCAGGGAATAAAATATCAAATTAAGATCCAAATATTTCAGCACAGACAACCACTTCAGTACAGTCTAACCACTTCGACAAAGTGATCTGCTATAATTCATTCTTATTTTAATAAAGTAAAATTAATCTTCCAATAACACTGGATAATCACATCACACATGTTGGAGATCCTAGAGGTGCTGTGACAGGTTATGACTATGATGTGTGTCACTACTATAATTTTGCTTCTAATACATAAAGCGTGTGGATTGATTCTGACTGGCAAGTCAGAGGAGGCAAGGATGGGGGAACACAACTGAACACCCTGTTCACGCCTTTTTATGTGGGTACAGAAACACAAAATTAACTGAACTGAGGTCCCATTAACTCACATTTATCTCCCAGTGCCACGTCCCTTGTAATATCAAGGTCTCAGTGGGATCTCAGAGATAATTTTACACAACTATGAGTTAATTCTCAAGCTGTATATTCTTGACTTGAATATTCTAAATATTGAATTTAGAGTCAAAAAAAATATTGTGACACATGAAGGAGGGCTGTCTGGGGACGAACCACAGGGGTCACAGCTGCAGCCTTTTTTCTAACCGGCTCTTTCCTGCACTAACCAAGGGGTTTTGCTGAGTTTAGTTAAAGCAGTTTCTGCATAAACTGTGCTATGCAGATTCCGTCCATTACAATTGGTGATTGCTAAAGCACATCCACCTAACCCACTGAATTCAGCAATTTTTAAAGGTTGTTTAGCTGTACGTGTGCCAACCACTTCCTTTTTTTCTTGCTTGCTTTGTTACAGGGTATGCATGAGGCCATCTAATTATTGTTTGTTACAGACAATTTAAAAAAGGCTGCGTGCTGCAGTGTCCAGGGGAGAAGGCAAGCCAAGCTGCTTGGTCTTGTACCACAACCTGTGTGTCTCCTGGAGCTCGTGGTGAATAATGGGCCATATATGATTTATTTAAAGAACAGTGTGCTCATGTTTATCTGAGGAGACCCTTATTGTTGACTTGAGGATGCACTAAATCCTTGAATGGGTGACACAGGGAATGTACTAGTTGTCCAGGCACGAGATATGTTAATGTGGTTAACTTGAAGATATACTAGGTCCTTGAATGGGAGTGTGCTAATTGTCCAGGCACAAGATGTGTTAATGAGTTCCCGGAAAGTTAATGAATAGACATGAGTTACTTGTATAAAGAGGGGGCTGAAAGGTTCCCTTGGGGTGCATGCCTTTGGTGGAGCGATCCCCCATGCACCCAGCACTGCCGAATAAAGATAACCTTTGCTTGCTTGAATATTGGTGACTGATTCTTTAAATTAGTGGGAAAGCTGCAGGCAGGCCACTGCCTGCTCTGGGCTCCTAACACATACTCAAGATTTGTTTTAAAAGGAGAAGAAAAGCATTACTGGAAGAACAGAGAGGTTAACACCTGTGTGGGAGGGAGCAGACCACACCTGGGCGGCAGCAGCCTCTCCCAGCTGTGAGCTTCTTGTTGCAGAGTCAAGCCCTTAAGGTCAAACATGAATCAATGGGTTTCTTTTTCCTTCAGAAAAAGATGGAGAGCAATGACAGCTCTGGGAAAGGGCAATTTTCCAGAGCTCCCTGTTGCTCCCTTAGCTGACGGTTCAATGTGCTGGAGCAGGAGGAGCTCCCAGGCACTGGAGCATGGGCAGCTGCCACACCAAGGCTTTTAATGAGAGAAGAGCCACAGGCACCATTCCCAAAGGATGGGCTATCGACCACGCCGGCACCCCCAGGGCCAGGGAGGTGGGGGGAGGCTGCCCAGCGGGGAGCGACCGGGGCCCCGAAATGCCCAGTCCCCCTCTCCACAATACAAGGGCATCCAGGCAGGGCTCGGGTGTGAGGAACACGGCAGGCTCGGGGCAGGGGATTAAAAGAAATCTTGTTTAAGATATTGATTTGAATTGATAGTGCAGGGAAAGATCGGTGTAATTTTCAAAACCTTTGCAAAAGCATGCATAGTTTAAATGCAAATCGTTGTAATTTGCACTCCTGCTAACAACAGCTTAGTGCGGCTGTTGCCATTCAGAGGTAGACCTGCCTAGGTGCATTACCACTAAACAGTGACAACGACATCACCTCCTTTCTTTACTGATTAACCTTTAACTTAGAAGCCAGATGACAGCCTAGAGCTATTACAGAGAATGGGATAACCGAGCATTTAGGAAAAACAGAATACTGTTTTCCTTTCTATATCATAGAATCACAGAATCCTGTAGGTAGGAAAAGACCTTTAGGATCAAGGCCAACCAATTCATCAGAAAATGAGTCAAATTACACCTGGAAGTAAAGATCAAAAAGTGATTTAGCAGCCAGCTGAATTTATTTGACATAGTTGTACCGGCACAAGGATGGAAACTGCATTTGGGTTTGACCCCAGTATATGGCACAGACTAAGCTATTTGGGCCAGTTGGTGAACCAGGTAATAAGCTCACATGCAAGAACAAAGAAGAAGCAAAACTCGCTCTTTTCCAATAGTGGGGGAAAAATAAGGGTGTTATTTGTAAAAAGAGATGGAGGATTCTTAGGAATCCTTATCGGGCATGCCTTCTGACCTGCATGATTTGCATGTTTATATATTTATATAGCTCTGATCTTCCAAGAATCTAAATTTTTCTGAAGCACAGGGGATATATTATATTTGCATGACAGGTAAGTTGCTATTCTCTCTCTCCCACAAGTGGAAACTTAGGTATAAAGAGGTAAAAAGCATTCAACTGCCTAACAAGAGTTTTGTATGTAGAAAACTAACTGTGACTCAGCATTTGCCCACACCTGTCAGATACTGACATCCCTTCATATGACTCTTTTTTTCCTTCTTTGTGGAAATTCTGAACTGGGGACCTAAGTACTCTCAGCTACCTTGGAGGGAAGTGCGGTGCAGTCAGCTCTGCTCTCTGGAGAGGAAGGGGTGGTAAAATTCTTTGTCACACCATTTATTTCACAGAAATCAGAAGTAATTACCCAAAGGGCCATGGTAATCTCATTAGTCACTTGACTTTCTCTTTATATGCCCACTCAACAATTTCCCTGTTTTATTTTCTCATTTATAATAATTGGTGAGGAGTGTAATATGGCCCTTTCATCCATCCTGGCACTCACCAGCATCCACTAATGCTCTTTCGAGACCATGCAAAGAGAACAAGGTTTCAGGTCCTGTAAATGCTCCCCTAAGATGTGCCCATAGCTCCTTTCCATGCTGGGTAGCATGTTTTTCTTCCTATGATGACACCAGCTGAATGTGTTAATCCTGCTTTCCGGGAGACCCTTCAGGAGTCCCAAAGCACTAACAAAGAGCAGGTGTGCTGGCAACCTTTTACTGGAAAGCTCGTGATCCATTGCTCCATCAGATCTGTCAATGGCAGAAGAAGAGCAACCCCCTGCCCCGTGCAGCCATAAAATCAATTACTGACAAGTGCTAATAATAGCTCTAACGTTTCTTAATGCTGGGTTGCAAATACACGTATAGATAATCTGAAACCATCTATGGTCACAGTTCACAGTTTTAATAGTTCATAAAGCTTGAGATAAAAAAATCACCTGTCTCATAGGACATTTTGATAATAGATGGCCAAACCTCTCCTGTCTCCTGCAGACCCTGAATGTAACTGTCCCCCAGATTTACATCGCAGCGTAATGGCTGAGTCCTCAGCCTCCCCGCTCTTCTTGGCAGTCAAATACAGCCAAGGATCTTGCTGCCTCTGCCCTGGGATCTTCAATGCTTTCTTCAAGAAGCAGAGAACTCTTTCCCCCAAAATAAATGTTTTCTCTCCTTACTTCTTGATGTCACTATTTGAAATTCTGAATTTGCCTCACTCCAAACTGGAACATAAGAAACCGTGACTACCATTTCATGTTTCAGCTCATGTAGTGTGCTTTTTCCTTCTGAAATAGCAGATTTGTAAAAACTGCAGATTTATTTTTTCCACTTTTTTTTTCCCCATTTGCTTTTCAAGTTCATTCCCTCCAACAGCTAGCAAAAGCGCGCTGAAATTATTTATTTCCCTCTAAGAACTTTTCCAGCTGCATTAACTGAGATTCTGCTCTACTGAGCTTCCAAAACAAGCCATTGCAATAAGCCTCGTGCACTGATGTCTTTTACTGTTGGTTTTCCACTTCCTTACTCACAGCTCTGCTGGAAAGTGTAAGAAATCAGGCTCTTGAAGTGATGGCCATTTAGCATCAGCGGAGGAAACCACTGTATCATGAAAAGTGGAAGAAAGATGTTATGAAGAATGAACAGAGAGTTTTGCTTAGTTGGCTTTTCATCTTGGGGCTGGACAGATTAGAAACAAGAAGCATGGAGCAGAGCAGTGAGAGCCCCGAAGCCTTCCAAGCTCAGCCACTCCACAACCTGCAAATTGCTTTGTCTGGGATTTGGGGGTTTAGACTCAAATACTCTGTTTTCTTTTCATTAGCCAGCCAAATTTTTATAAGCTGTATTTATGACAGCTGTTTACTTGATTCAGGTGTGGTGGAAGAACATTTTCTGGCCATGGAACCTGGAAATGGCACCAGAGATGGGACCTGGCACAGATGTAGAAACAAAATGCTGGAGCTTCCACTTAGAGATGGAGGGATTACATTCTTAAAGTGGTTTTCTGATGTCATTACTTACCTTCAATTCCTAAAATGATCTGAAGACGGAAGGCAGGGGAAGGAAGCCAGCAAGACAGGGCAGCAGCCCTCTCAGACACCAAGGTACTCCAGGACAGGCACTGGAGACACGTTTCTGCATGAACACAAACCACCCACTGCAGAGCTGAACCGTCATCCCAAAGTTCTGCCCGGTCACCTTTAGGAGCAATTTATGTCTACAGAGATCAATAGGCACTTGCTATGCCTGAATGTTGTTATTATTTCAGGAGCTGATGCCCTCACCAAATTTTTAAGATTCAGGGCTAATTTCTTACCAGTTTACCTATAAACCAAATATAATAAAGTGTTTTACAAAGAAGCCTGAACAATCACATAACCCAAACTGACTTGAGTGTTGAATCTGAAAAGTCCTTGATTTAGTATAAAGATTATGTAGCAACAACCAAAAACATTGGTGTGTTATCAACATTGTTCTTACACCAAATCCAAAACACAGAGCTGCACCAGCTCCTAAGGAGGACATTATCCCAGCTGAAATCAGAAGAAAGAGTTGATAATTCATGAAATGGAGCTTCAAGTTCTGTGCATATACTCTCGATACAGGGTTCCTGAAGGTGAGGAAGCTGGGTGATAGGAGCTGAGCAGAAGACCAATAAACAATGAAAAATTAGCTTTAATATGACTGAAGTAAGGCATCTTACAAAATAATTCCCTTCCTAGTTGTTGTTGTTGTTATTATCATTATTACTATTATTATCACATGTGGCTTAAACATCAAGTGGAAAAAGACTGTTGACGTCTGAGGTTGTTGTTCCCAAGGAGATATAAAACACCGATATAACTCACGGGAATACTTTCAAGAAAGAAGGCAACTCAGTGAAAAAAATCGAGTTAAAGCCAAGAGGATGTACACAAAAGCACTGTGTGACAAAGTATTTTATTACTGTCATTGATAGGCTGGTATCATGTCTGAAATGCATTCCGATTTTCTAAGGCACAAAAAGATCACACCTGAAAGGACACCCCGCTAACAAGAGTAATACCGCCTTTTTTCCAGTCTTTTCATTAGTTTTTTCCTTTTGCCATGTTTTACAGGAAAGTATCCATTTCTCCCCTATCTGCTTAGCCTCATCCTTCCCCCCAGATTCATTTGCTCCTTTGCCTCAGAGATGAGCTCTGCCCAGGTTTCACATCGCACTACTTTATCACTCTGAAAGGAGAAAACCCTTTCTGGACAGCAAGTAAGGGACTGTTTTGCAGAGGTAGTAACAGGAAAATAAATGAGCTTGGTTGTAGGGAAGGGAAAAGCAGAGGAGTCAGCACTCCTGGGCTCAATTGAAACCACAGCCTCCGTGAGCACCACCAAGCACTTCATCTGCCTTATTTAGTTTCCCAATCTGTAAAATGGGAATAGTGGCCTCACAGGATTGTCCTAAATCTTCATTAATTAATACTTATGCGACCTAAGGATCTTTTAATCTCAGGTCACGTTTAATTACTGCACATATAACTAAAATATAGGAGAAATGAAAGTTAGATATTAGAAAGACAAGGGACCGAAAGAGACTCTCAAACCCCTGAATCACCCCGTACTCTCTGTGGGATTGTACGGGTCTGGACCGTTCCCCACAGACGTTTCCAACCCCCCATCAGAACAGGGATGCAGACCCACAGCCTCCACAGGCAACCTGCCTGCTGCCCAGGTGCTCTTGACTACAACACAAAACATTTATTAATAACTAAATAATCCTCCTTTGTGGTAATTTAAGACTATCCATTTTCGTTCTGCCCTGAGTGGACATGGATAACAGCTTAATGCTTTGTTCTTTGCAATATGCTTTTACATAATTAAAGATTTCTCATGTCTTTCCTTGGGATTCTTGTCTCTAGCCTGAACAACACTGGTGCTTGCTTTTTCTCCTCATTAGCATGTACAAGCATTTTCTTGGGAACTGTCTAGAATAATCCTACTCTTCTGCATCACTGCCTGGGTTATTAAAGAAAGTGTGAAAAGGAGAATTATTCTCATAGTATTCCACAAATTCTTACAGGGTTAAGCCTTCCCCGGGGTAAACGGTCTTATGAGATGCAGAGTAAATACTAGAAGGATTAGTCTCAAAATGCTTCTCAACTTTGAAAACTAACGTTAGTCCAAATCAGTCATAACCATGCTTGGCTTGGTTAAGTCTCTGGGTTTAAACAAGCGCTTTCTCACAAGAAATTATTTCCAGAAATGAGTTTTTGTCCAAATGTTCCTTGCTTATGAGAGGAATGAGTTTAGACATTTGAATAAACAGACTTGGTCCCTCTTAAGTATAAGATTATATTGGGGTACTGCAATGTACCTGAGAGACTGGAGCTTGTGAAACGGTGATTCGGGTCGAGGAAGGGGGGGTACCTAGATAAATTATTTGAGTAAAGGAGGAGGATAAAAGAGGAGCTTTCTTCCTGTGCAGTCACATTTAAGTTGGTGCTTTTTTCATTAGCTAGAAAGCCCCTACAGGTAAATACATTGATTATCAAAACAGCCAAACTTCCAAAAGAGAACCACAATAACTTTTAAACTACTTTGTTCAAAATGCCATTTCTCTTCCATGTTCGTGAAGTGGCTAAAGTCCCAAAATCTGCACAAGTGCTACTAAGGTATAAACAAATGTTAATAACTGGCTTCCATGCACGGATCATGAGGAGGAAGCATAGTCATTTGCAAAGCTTTTTGGAGACCTTTTTTTTTTTCTAAAATGACCCTAAATTCTGGACATTTATAAACTTACCTGTTTCCTCTTTAGCTTTTCAAATGCATGAGACTTAAATTGATAGCAATCTAAGGACATGCAATACTGAACAATAACAAGAACGCTTGACTTTTAGAGCAGAGATTAATATATGTTCTCCTGAGCTGGAAATTGTCTTTCTGACAAATTTTCTATGGCTATTTTTTCACTGCTATGATGTCTTTTTCTGAGGATGTAAGTCTTTCTTCATTATTCCAAGATTTCTTATAATATATTGATTTGGAGCCACTAGTAATAAAACCTTACTTGAATGAATACATGTTCCCCTGGGACAGCAGCAAGGAGAAGGTTTTGTCATATAACAAATAGAAAATAAAGACAATTTTTTAAATTCTGATTTAGCATATCTTGCTAGAAGGGCACTCAATGTTATCTTCTTTCTAAATAGTCTTTGTTTTCTTTCAAAATATTTAGTGTTAGAATATGAAAGAAATGAAAAACTGAACATATGCAAAAGAAAATTGTTAAACATACATACTATGCATTTATTTGCATAACTATTGTATTGTATAGTGAAATGTCTAATCAACTGAACCTCTCTAAATGAAAGAGCAAAACCGCCCCTACAAACATCATAAAGGAAGAAGGCAACAAATTCAGTTCCAGTAGAGAGGTGTTTTTTTCTAATTAGTTGGAATTCAGCATTTCTTCAAGTTTTCCAAGTACGCTTTGAAATTCTTTCATACTTTTCCTTTTGAGGAATTTGAGGCACTGCGCCCAGGGACCTGGACCTACACTCCACAGCAGGCATAAGAGCGTCAATACACGAAATGATTCTTCTGACTACTTACAACATGAAATAAATGGGATGGGGATCACCGCCACTTGCTGACCACAGCTGCTCTTCATCTTCTGGGTGTTTTGCCTTCTCCACTTGTCCTGGTTTCAGCTGGGATAGAGTTAACTTTCTTCTTAGTAGCTGGCGCAGGGCTGTGTTTGGATTTGGTGTGAGAATGATAAAAAATGAAGTTTTTAGTTGTTGCTGGGTGATGTTTATACTAAATCAAGGACTTTTCGGTTTCCTGGGCCCTGCCAGCGGGAGGGCTGGAGGGGCACGGGAAGCTGGGAGGGGACACAGCCAGGACAGGTGACCCGAACTGGCCAAAGGGACATTCCATACCATATGGTGTCGTGCTGCATACATAAGCTGGGGGAAAAAAGGAAGGGGGGATGTTCGGCGTTATGGCGTTTGTTTTCCCAAGTAACTGTGTACATGTGGTGGAGCCCAGCTGTCCCGGGGTGGCCGAACCCCTGCCTGCCCATGGGCGGTGGGGGATGAATTCCTGGGTTTGCTCGGCTTGTGTGCGCGGCTTTTGCTTTACTTATTGGACTGGCTTTGTCTCAGCCCACAAGTTTTCTCATTTTTGCTCTTCCGATCCTCTCCTTCCTCCCGCTGTGGGGGGAACGGGTGAGCAGCTGCGTGGGGCTTGGTTGCCAGCCAGGGTTAAACCACAGTACCACTGTAACCACCCGGCCAGGACCTTCCTTTATATCATCTCAGCAAGACCTTAATGTACATGAGTAGTGAAGACATACAACTACAGAAACCTCTGCCTTTCAAATTCTTCTCAATATTGAAATTTCTTAGTCTTTCAGAAGATGTACCCAAAACAGAAAAGCATAAAGGAATTAATAGTAAAAGAAAAGACAGTTTTTAAACAGACATCTCCTGAACATGCAGAAGGATTGCTCCAGCAAGTCACCTGGGCTATAGCCACTTGACCCCAATTCAAGAATTACAGTGGGTGTCCATAGGACTGAGAGAAAAAAACCTCTGAAGTTCACACTATTACACCACAAAGAAATTTCTTCCAGGCTGCAGATCCGGCAGCCAGATGAACCACATGTGCCAGCCTGAAAGCCCCAGACACAAAAATTCCACTTCTGCTTTGAGATGTAAATGATAGACAAAGCTTTTTTGTTCTGATAAACCTACACATTTTCAAAAATTTGATAGCATTTCTTCAAGCACTTTCATATTGTACATTTTCTAGATTTCCAGTTATGCCACTTAATTATTACAGTTTTAGTGGATGAGGGAACAACAACAGACACCTTCTACCTGGACTTGTGCAAACCATTTAGCATCATCCCACACAACACTCTTGTCTCTGAATTGAAGAAAGCTGGATTTCATGCATGGACACTCAGTGGGTAAGAAATTGGCTGGATAGTGGCACTCAAAGAGTTGTGGTCAATGGCTCGATGTCCAAGTGGAGACCAGTGATGAGAGGAGTCCCTAAGGGGTCCATACTAGGGCTGGCACCATTTAACATCTTTGTTGGTGACATGAACGGTGGAATCAAGCGCACTCTCAGCCAGCTTGCCAGTGACACCAAGCTGTGTGTTGGGATCAACACTCTGGAGCGAAGGGATGCCATCCAGAGGGACCTGGACATGAAATGCTGGCGCATGCGAACCTCATGAAGTTCCACATGGCCAAGTGCAAGGTCCTGCACGTGGGTCGGGGCAATCCCAGGTGCAGTTACAGCCTGAGCAAAGAATGGGTTGAGAGCCACCCCAAGGGGAAAGGACTTGGGGATGTTGGTGGATGAGAAGCTCCATGTGACCCGGCAATGTGCGCTCGCTGCCCAGAGAGCCCCCGTGCCCTGGGCTGCATCCCCAGCAGCGTGGCCAGCAGGGCGGGGGAGGGGATTCTGCCCCTCTGCTCCGCTCCCGTGAGACCCCCCTGCAGCGCTGCGACCAGCTCTGGGGCCCCCAGCATGAGAAGGACACGGACCTGTTGGAGCGAGCCCAGAGGAGGCCACGAAGATGGTCAGGGGGCTGGAGCCCCTCTGCCATGGCGCCGGGCTGGGAGAGCTGGGGCTGCTCAGCCTGGGGAGGAGAAGGCTCCGGGGAGACCTTAGAGCAGCTCCCAGCACCTACAGGGGCCGGCAAGAAGCTGGAGAGGGGCTTTGTACGTGGGCACGTGGTGACAGGCCAAGGGGGAATGGCCTTAAGCTGAGAGAGGGGAGATGCAGATGAGCTGTGAGGCAGAAATTGTTCCCCGTGAGGGCGGCGAGGCGCTGGCCCAGGCTGCCCAGAGCAGCTGCTCCTGAAGGGCTGCACCCCATGGGAGGGACCTTTCATTCTACTTTCTCTTCTCTGTCTAGTTGAGGAGGGGAGTGACAGGGTGTTTTTGGGGGGCACTTGGCATTCAGCCAGGGTCAAACCACTATGGATCTCTAAGGTCCCCTCCAACCCGAACCATGCTGCGGAGCTGTGGGTAAGCCCTCACGCCACAGCAAGGCGAGGGGAACATGAAGCAGCTCTGGCAGCGTCATGGCTATGTCCATGCCTATAAACTGGCATTGTTTACAGAAAATCATTAAGGACAAGTAGCAAAGCTCAAAGTCATGCCTCAGAAGTTACAGGAAAAGTGTTCATAAATTACATTCTTTCCTACAATCCATTTCCTTGCTGGAAGCTGAAAGAGGCTTCATATGAGACTTGTCTCTTGCAGTTTCCTCCTTAAAAGGATCTATTGCTTTTCTTGGATGTCTCTCTGAACTGAGCTGATTTTCAGCCACCTGGGTTCCCATTTAGATTCAACCAGAGTTGAAAGACCATCTGCATCGCAAGATGTTTGAAATGAAAACTAGAGTTAGTTAATGTGACAGCAAATCAGTAACAGTTTTTGCAATGGACCATCAAGTGCTGGATTATCTTTGGATCAGTTTCACTGAGGGTCCCCAGCTGCTGTGCTGACTAGGGAGGTGAGCTGATTCAGGATTAGACCCCAGATTTCATTTTTAGTGTCAGTATTATAAGTAAGGAGCAGTTTGGGCCAGCTAGACTAGTACTGAGAAACATCCTACTCCCTATAAAGTACAGGGGCTACACGGTGAGTAAGGCACCACTCTGCATGGCATGAATTAAATACAGGAAAGCCTGTCTGGAATCAAAAAACCTGACCCTTTTACCGTGACACTGGTCAGACACTGGGACAGGCTATGCAGGGAGGCTGTGGGGCTCCATCCTTGGAGATGCTCAACCCCTCAGGTCGGGTTCCTGAGCTGGGAGCAGGTGGGACAGACCAGGGGCTCTGTGAGCGGTGGCATTTGGTCTTACATGGGCTGGGGGATCCCCACTCCATGGCAAATGCATGTAACACTGCAAGTTCAGTATTCTGAAAGAAAAGAATCAAAATCATGGGGGGCTTGAGATGGAGGAAACTTTCACATTTTAATTAACCAAAAAAGTAGGGCAGTCACACTCCCACTGACACTCTTTTTTCAGATTCTTTTATCAACCAGAGTTAGTCAGCTATTTTTATCATCAGGATGTATAAGCAACACTGGAGGTGCAAAGCGGATGGGCAAAGATGTATAATTTTTACAAACAGCAAGAAAAAAAAAAAAAAGTGAGTGCTCAAATCGAGGAGAAAAATACACTGTGTTCCTCTCACAATTACCTTTTTCACTTTCCCCTCCATGTGACAGAGGTCTCTGCATCTTCTGTAGTAAATAGAAGATGGGGAAAGAGAAAGATGGAGCTGTCATTTCAGTTGCACTGCTGAACTGGGGATTGCAGGGGGAGGAGAAGGCTCTGCACTGAAAGAGATAAAGTCAAAATGAAGTACAGTCTGGCATCTAGATGAGACATTTTCTTTGTTTAGCCTGGAAAAAAGATCAGGCAGGAAAGGATAAACTGAAAGTCTTGTAATATTTTTTTGTTGTTGTTAAGTTGATGGAAGAGGTGACAAAAATATTTGTGTGATGTTAAAAACAGGAACTCTGGCAAGCTGCTCTTGACTGACAGCAGATTTTGAGATACCTTGAGATGATGAAATATGAGCACATACTGCTTCACAACGGCGCTATATTACATTTTTCTTTCTACCTGCGGTATTTCAGTCACGTGTAGGAGAGCTGTTTGTCCACCTCCTCAGCAGTTTGGGACCCCTCTGGAGCCCTGGGCTAACAGCACATTGTATTGTGCTTGCAGCACAAGGCAATGTTGTTTCAGGCCCTCGGGCACTCCAGAAGCAGTATAAGATAGCCTTATCGCTGTATTGTGTCACTCACATCACTCAGGGACGGTCTCCTATCACCGGGTGCTGATTGTGCCAGTACAGGCACAGGAACAGGGAGGGGAGGCTCACAGCAGAGCCAAGGTTCTGCAGAAGGGCTCCATCAGGAGCCAAAAGCCCAGTGGTTATCTTCAAGAGCTCAGGATCAAACATTTAGACCCTTTTGCAGGCATTTTTATCAATGGGTCAGCTTGGCAGAGTTAAGTCAGCATGCACCCAAGACGCTCGGCTCCTGAGCTGCCCTTCCTGCTTTTCAGGAGAGCCCAGGGACAGAGCAGGGATGACAAACAGTAGCATCTAGCGCAGCTGATCTGCTGCTTTTAATTCCTCTGGTGAGGGTACACAGGAAGCGGCAGAGGAGGGTACATCCGAGGGAAGCTGTCTTATAACTGTTGGGAGACTTGTCGTTTTGCAGAACTGTCAGCCGGCAATGGGTGGATTTTCCCTGGCACAGTGCAAGCCACAACAGCCTTGCAGAAGGCAGACCTGAACCGTGTGGATGACCATGAACCTGCACCACCTTTGCAGCAACACAAACCCTCCTATTTCAGCTAAGAAATCTGTTTCTGCTTCCCTTCACTGGCCCTGGGAGGGGGCTCACCCCCAGCCTGCGCCCACCACTACTGGCTGCCCTGCAAATACTTTGCCAACCAGATGACAACTGGGGATAAAGTCCCCTGGGGCTGGCCAGGAGCCCGTGGGTGCCACCCACCCTCACAGTCGGCTGTGCCTATCTGGTTCAGATTACGACTCTTTCAAACTTTATTTATTTCTTTTCTCTAAGCTCAAACTGTACCACAATTTAAATTAATAATTGAGATGAGGAGCTCAAAGACATTTCCTGCAGACACACTACTATCAGCACTGTTATTTTTAATATATTCTGCCTTGTACCAGGTGTACTTGCAAAGCTATTCCTCTTCAAGGTTGCTAAAAGCTTTCTCTGAGGATCACAGGAAAAGTCCACGATCCCTCAAAAACTACAATTACTAATTTTATGGTTTACCTGCGACTCACTTTCCAAGTCTCACACCTAATACTAAATTAGTAAACATGAAAGGCTCGTAGCTGAAATTGATTTTTTAAGTTATAAATTACACAAAACATGGTTTTTAATTGGATGTGCAAGGGAATGTTCACAACAACAACTGAAATAAATAGTGTTTAAAAATAACCTTCCTGTACAGAGCAACTCCTTTGAAGCAAGTAGTCTGAACATCGTAAGAGAACTCAGCTTCATAAATTCAATTCTTCTTTTGTCTCACTTTCTGAAGTGGAAGAAGGTATAATTCCACTTTGGATCTCATAAAATGCAGGCAGAGAGAGGATATGTGACTTGCCCCATACCACACGAAGTTAACTGAACCGAGCAGAGGTGCCTTTTCCTGCTGCAGACTTGTCCCTGCCCCAGACTTGTCCCTGCCCCACCTCAGGCAGCACAAAGCTGGTACCAAAAAAAGCCTGCCTCCCGTCCCTGACGAGGACACAAGCCCCAGATTTAGGATACCACTTTGTAGAAGGTCACACAGCAGACTAAAAACAGTTATTTGTAAAGTTAAAAAGTAGATGACGCTGAGTGAATGTGAAAAGAAAGTATGCCACCGTTAACAGGAAGGGAAACAAAGTCAATAGGTTTGAAAGTACCCTGGAGAGGTGGGAATTCCTGTTATTTGCTGTGAAATAGTTCTGAAGCCATCTGCTCCCTGGTTTTCCCAGAACATAGGTTGAAGAACCAAGCCGGTGCCTGGCTGATGGGAAGTGGGGGCTGCACATAGGGCAGCTCTGCCGGCTGCTCTGGAGCAGGGGAGTGGTGGGGGGACCGTGGCTGCGAGATGCTGGTGGCTCAGCCCCACATTGGGGCACACACAGCGGGGAATCACACAATGGTTTGGACTGGAAGGGACCTTGAAGCCCACCCAGTCCCACCCCGTGCCCTGGGCAGGGCCCCCTCCCCCCAGCCCAGGCTGCTCCCAGCCCCATCCAGCCTGGCCTTGAGCACTGCCAGGGATGGGGCACCCACAGCTGCTCTGGGCAGCCTGGGCCAGCGCCTCGCCGCCCTCACGGGGAACAATTTCTGCCTCACAGCTCATCTGCATCTCCCCTCTCCCAGCTTAAGGCCATTCCCCCTTGGCCTGTCACCACGTGCCCACGTACAAAGCCCCTCTCCAGCTTCTTGCCGGGCCCTGTAGGTGCTGGGAGCTGCTCTAAGGTCTCCCCGGAGCCTTCTCCTCCCCAGGCTGAGCAGCCCCAGCTCTCCCAGCCCGGCTCCGTAGCTTCAGCCCTCTGAAGGAAGGCACAGGCGTTGGAATAATAGCTGTAAAAGAAAAAACCCATTTTTCCACAACTAAAACTATTAACAATTGTTAATTAACCATTAAAACTATCAATCTTAAAGATCTGTAAAGTTAAGTGCAATCAATATTTAATTGATTACGCTGAGTGGAGTCAGGAATCTCGGTGCACCATATTTGAGGAGTTACCATAGAAAGAAGAAATGGTAAATACTACTCACTTTGAAGTTACATTCTGAAATTCCAGGCAGAGCACTGGAAAGGGAAGACGAGTAGAATAACTGCAACTAATTGTGGGGTTTAGAAAGAAAGAGAGAAAAAGATACAAAAAATGAGAAAGCAAGGGGGTGGGGGAGGGTGGGGGGGAGAAGAAAGAAATAGAAAGAAAGAGGCTCAGAAATTAACTTCAACTTTCAGCCTTATGCCCACCATCTTGCAGCAGTCCCAAGCCCTCACCCTCTGCGCGTCAGCCTCGGGTGTAGCTTCTAATTTCTGCAACTCCTCAGTTCTCTGCTCACCTATTCCTCCTCGGTATTACACACAGCAAAAGAGAGTTTTGCCAATACATAATGTTTCTCAACTTTCGTAGTTTTACCTAGTCCCTTTAATTCTGACCATTTATTTACCATGTTATAGGTGACTTTCTTTCCCCCCTTCAAAACCAAGCCAACACATACCCGTTGTTTCGCAGAGCGCTGCTCCCTGTGGGTGCTGCAGCACCCTGCCATGTGCCAGCCCCACTGCACACCCGCCACGGTGGCTTTCGCTGAGACCCAGCTCTAGTGGTCACCTCACACCTCCCCTTCCCTGCGGCATCCCTTGACCTGCCATACTGCTAATGTATACAGAATGATAAGCGCTATACATCAATAGGTACTGCACTCTGCTTTGGTCTAGTAACAGGCAGATGGACATCTTGGATGTAAAGATGTGACCTACTGCCACCTCCTTCAACCAAACACTTAACACATGGATAACAGCCAGGCTTGACAACAGCTCCAAGGCTTTGGTTTGTGTTCCACTCTCCAGGGATACAAACATTCAGAACAGGTTTTCCCTGGATGGTCCCCAGGGCCGCGGGTAAGGCTGCCGGACATCACTGGCACAGACATACCGGAGCTGGCCACGCTCCGCTCTTGTGCCCATGTCTTCAGGTCTGGCACAACAACCCTCTGGAGCTGTCACACCCACCTATGTCACAACTGACCCATCTTTCACACTCACTATTAATTATTTTAATGATAAATAATCTATTTCTGAGGCTAATGATGCAAAGCTCCTCAGAGAAGGAAAATTCACATTTCTTCCAAATCCGAACTTTTGTTATACAGTGCCATCAGAAAAGTGTAATTAAAGTACTTAGATGCTTTCACCCCGGTTGTAAAGCAGCAGAGGCTTCAAATGTCAGTTAAAACTCTGCCTGGAGACCAGCCAAGCTGCCCAAGGTAATTTGGAGGCTGGAAGTGATGGTTAAGTAAAGGACTTCTCGATTTCCCATGCTCCCGTTTGTTTCCCACAGTGGTTCAGAGAGGGCACTGGCAGCACTAAAATATCTGTAAGGCAACGCTCTTCCATCAGCTGAGAAAATCCAGTGACTAAAAATGTCACTTTGCCCAGATCCTGTGCCCTGCTGCCCTCCACTGAGAAAAGCTCACATTTGCTGCAGCTCCCAGGTAAAGTCCTACATACTCTGGAGCAGCAAAACCAGGCAAACACCACATTTTTACTGAAAGGATCCTGAGTCAGCTCTTGCCACCCACCCAGCTATGCTGCTCTAGCACCTAAAGAGCCTCGGTGCAGTTCCCCCTGCAATACGCTACCACATGGCAGACCTGAGCCCATGCCTGAGGACTTCTTGATGAGCAACAGCAGCCACAGCCACTCTTATCTTCAGCCCTGAGAATGTGCAAACACAAGTCAGCATCAGGCCCTTTGAGATCTTTCTCCCGTTTTCTGAACCGTTGATGCACAGGGCACAATGCATAGGGATGTGCCGTGGTTTAACCCCGGCCGGCAACCCAGCCCCACGCAGCCGCTCGCTCACTGCCCCTCACCCAGAGGGATGGGGAGGAGGATCTGAAAGGAATGTGAAACTCAAGGGTTGAGATAAGAACCATTTAATAGGTAAAGCAAAACCGCACACCCAAGCAAAAGCAAACCCAGGAATTCATCCCCCACTGCCCACGGGCAGGCGGGGGTTCGTCCATCCCCAGGGCAGCCGGGCTCCATCACACGTAACGGCTACTCGGGAAGACAAATGCCACAATGCCAAATGTCCCCCCTTCCTTCTTCTTGCCCCAGTTTATATACTCAGCATGATGCCATATGGTATGGAATGTCCCTTTGGCCAGTTCGGGTCACCTGTCCTGGCTGTGTCCCCTCCCAGCTTCCCGTGCCCCTCCAGCCCTCCCGCTGGCAGGGCCCAGGAAACCGAAAAGTCCTTGATTTAGTATAAACATCACCCAGCAACAACTAACATCAGTGTGCTATCAATGTTGTTCTCACATCAGAGCCAAAACACAGCCCTGCACCAGCTACCAAGAAGAAAGTTAACTCTATCCCAGCTGAAACCAGGATAGGCTGCTGCAACACCCCCAGGCAGCAGGGACAGGAGACGAAGCAGTAACGCTCCTGCCAAGCCAATGCCCATGAACCAACATCCTCAAACGATCGTGCCAGAAGAGATCAATCAGCGGACTAGTCCGTCCTCACAATGACTTGTCCACTCACTGATTTGGCCCATATCCAAAATACATGGGTTTGGGTCATTGATTTCCTGCCCAACAC
Source organism: Falco cherrug (assembly GCF_023634085.1). NCBI lineage: Eukaryota > Metazoa > Chordata > Aves > Falconiformes > Falconidae > Falco > Falco cherrug. The sequence goes on from NC_073705.1 coordinate 56,673,370, forward strand.
TGCACTTGGCACCTGGCAGGATGCTAGCACAGCTCTCCAATCACAACAGATTTTAAGAGTACACATTTTTATCCAAAAAATAATGCATTTGTACATTTCTTAATTTCCCACAATCCTGCATCTTGGTTTTACACTACAGGACAAGTCACACCTTTTTCTCCTTTTGGAAGAGCACAGGCTTCTACACAACACTTTGCATCACTAAAATGAAGATTGGCTCAGAATCCAAAGGTACTTTAAGTCCTTAAATTGAGATCACTACCTTTTTATACAGAGATACTTCTGTGTGTTCAATATCTCTGAGAATAACAGAGTGGTCAACAGAGATATTTTCATCTAAACCAAAACAAACTAAAGAAGCCTTGAAAGGACCTGATCCACTACTCTTTGGAGCCAAAAGAAAACTCTCACTGACTTCAGTGAAGCTGGATCAAGCTCAAAGTGTGCATATTTCTGTTTTCATGAGTTGTGTAAACTCCATCTGTTTTCCAGTCCCTGTGGGGAAATGCCATCTTTCTGTTTGCATTATTCAGTTTGCTCTCTATGTTGTAGTTTGTACTCAACTCCACCAGTTTTACAAAACAATATTTTATGGTGCAGTGCTCAGCTGTCTCACAGAGGCCTCAATTCCTATGGCATGACTGGCATCAAGCATTTTTTAATTAAAAAAGAAAATGTTACTACATCATAACTGCCTCTTCTCTCTTAACTGTGAAAAACAGGATCCTGGTCACAGCAGGCAGCACGATACAAAGCTCTTGAAATTTTTATTTTTTCATGTGTGTGCTACCTCCCCAGTTTATGCAGGAGACTAAATGCACCCAAGATGCTCATCTATTCCATCCTGACCACAGGCTGAGCTCAGGGAGACATCTCAGGGCACATCCTAATGGAAGCTGTTCCACAGAGGACCTTCGGTGTCCAGCTGGTGCCCATGCCCGTGCCCTCCCCCCGCAAGCCACACTAATGGAGGTCCTGGGCTGTCCAAAAGGGGAGCAGCGAGGTTTTGCGATGGGGCACTCACAACTACCTACCAGATACTTTGCCCACACTGACGAATTTTCACACGCCAAGGTGTAAATTTCCTCCAAAAATGCAGACACAGATTTCACCACCAATTTTTGCACATCTTAAGACAGTAGTACCGAGGTAGGCTTGTTGGTTAATCACCTCAAGCCTAATTACATTGACTATGATGGAGGGCTATAAAGCTGACCAGAGCCAGCTGACAAGTGGTTTCTGTCTTCTGAAGGCACCTGGCGAGGCCAAAGTCCTTAAGGGACACTACAGATGATCCAAGATGAAGCTGCAGATCCCCTACAGCTACTGCAACCATTCCACAGGTGTTAGCAAAGGGACTTTCAGGTGATAGCTTCAGCATCAATGACTTCAGAGCCCATGGTGGCTAATACTTCTGTCATCCTTTATATCCTGAGTTTTGTAACAGATGCAGACAAGGAGAGAGGCTGAGGTCAACCAAAAAGCTGAAGACATGAAATACAGCGTCACGGACCTGTCTGCATCATTTGTGGCCACAAAACTTCTCTGAAAGAGATGTTTTCTGTTATGTGGTCTTCCACGTTCCTGTGAAGAGTGAAGTCTTCAGTAGACTTCGGAGGTTCAGCTGACTGGCAACAGTGATTAATTTAGTCATATTAATGAAGACACTAGCCCATATATCATCTATGCCCACAAGTAAGTGATGACAGTAATGCCCAGCTCTTTCATGGCACTTTTCATTGGCAACTGGCAAAATGCTTCCATACCAGGGACTGGCAGCACAGTGAAGGAGAATGACAATTTTAGAGTGACAAAGGCAGTGGTTGGATGAAGCAGGACTTTGCCACACCAGGGCACTACTTTGTTCTTAGGATGCATCTTTGGATATGAAGATTTTGCATCCTGGCAGCACTTTCCTACCTGCTGATGAGACTCCGTGGGATTAGCAAACTGCAACCCTGCAGGTGTTTGGCATCACCAGCGCCAGCCCATCTTCCCAGTAGAGACCAAGGCATTCACTCTGGGAAGCACATAGTCCTTGACGATGACCTAGCCTTGTCTGGAAGGTAAAACTAACTCAAGGAGCTGCGGTTACACAAAGCGTATCAGCCTTCGGAAACCAATAAGTTCTTCATTATTGGTGAAAAGGAATAAGAAGAGAAAGTTTCGTAGTAATCAAGTCAGTGAATAAGGCTCTAGGTCACTAATTCAGTTGGGTATTGACAAGTGAAATCTTGCCTAGATTGTGATTTGAGAAGGATTGCTCTTACAATTTTGAAATACTTCAAACATAAAAATTAAAATAGAGACCTAACAGGAAATTTTTGTACCATTCTCACTTTCAATGAAAGTATATAAAAATTATTTTGCTATCTAGGCAATTTTGAACATTTCAAACATTTTCAGACACGGGTCTTTCAAAGGTCAAGCAAGGATATACTAAATAATTCTTCCTTGTGGGTGAAGAAAATGAGCCCATTTGTAGGTACCCTCAGTTCTCTTGTAAAGTCTCTTTATTGTTAAGATGAGAGACCACAGCACATGCCACTTTCCAAAGAGTCTTCACATATAGGAAAATTGAGTATTACTGTCCGCAGCTTGAAGATATTCAAACTGAGATAGAGAGAAGGAAATAAATTATCCCAGGCATGACTCCACCAGAAGCAGATTCCTTTGCATCTGTGTTTATGTCATGTTTATATTATCCCATCCAACAGGATTTATGTGCACAGCAATGTTTATACATTGTCATGTAAAAGACCATAACAGTGAGGCCAGTCACTGCTGAGAATGGCAATAAGTACTTAGGGAGTCACTAAAACCTACTGTATCATGTGGAGGGGTGTTGCAAATTGCTCAAACCAGCATATTTTAGCTGTTTATTCATTTTAGATTTCTAAAGTATGCTGAAACAGTGGTTTTATAGTATAACGCTTGTTGTCAAGACATATTAGTACACTCTGGCTCTAATACAACAAAATACAAAGATTTTTTTGTCTCAAAATACTGAAATTTTTATCATGAACTGAAAACCTGAATTTTCAAGTGAAAGAAATTATGCACATTAGTGCAAAGTAATCCAGTAAATAAGATGTCAGCAGTCTCCTTCCATTAGGCCTTTGAGACATGCTTTCAACTGGTGATCAGATGCAAGTGCCTGCTCTTGGATGCTCATTAAAATTACTGACCAGGGCCACCACAGCAGCAGCTCATTCATCACCCGATCTCTTCCGCATCCATGCCCAGGGAAGACAAGGCTGGGTTTCCTCTGATACCCTTGGCAACGTATAGTGACCAGACACAACAACCATTAATTAGCCCAAAGCAGACAGGCATGGCAAGCCTTTAAAGTCTGAAGAACAGTAAAAAAGAAATCATATTGGTGGAACTTCACTTACATGTGTGAAAGCTCTAGTCTAAAACCACACACACAAAAAAAAAACCACCAAAAAACCCAAAAACAAACAAAAAAAAAACCACAACAAAAAAAACCCCAAACAACCAAACAAAAAAAACCCACCAAAAACCAAAACCCTTGCAAGCAATTGTCTGCATCAGTTGTTGCTGGCAAAGATTGATGACAATGATAACTATGATGAATTGATGCTGTAATTACGAATATATGAAGTTTTATGAGGAGACAATAGAGGTGTCCTTATCTATACACAGCTGAAAAAGCACTACCATATTCCTTCAAATCATCTGCAGCTTCAGAAATGAGTCAATTAATGCAGCTCTGCCTTTTGATAAGGCTTTGCCCAATGCAAGTGCTTTTACACCTGAAGACGATCTAGAATTCCATACTGGAATTAAAGAGACAAATGTTATTGAAAAGTATTTAAATCCTTTCTCTTGTTTGGTAGAAGCTGTTCTGCAGGGAAAAAAAATATTTTTATTTTACAAAACTTTTAAACAGCATTCTGCAAGACCTGTGTATGCTGAGGCTGTAAAGCTGAACAAAAATACAAATGTGAATAGATTTGGTTTTGACTTACTAAACATGTACACAATTGAATAAGAAATCGCAGTGTTTACTGATATGGGAGCTGGAAACACAGTTTACATACAAATAAATTCTGGATACTATCAGACAATACTAATTCAGGTGTTTAATCAGCCCTAGAATTAGGAAAGTATATAAACATGAGCACCACATGTACCGGCGATGATGTTATTCCTTCCACACCTCAGATTCCACTTGGGTGGCTTTAAGAGCTGTACAAGGGCACCCTAAAACGGAGTGAGTAAACAAAAGCTCCCTGACTTTTTTTTTTTTTCTCTCAAAGTGAAGTGGCATTTGGTCATGTGTTTTCAACCAGTTTTAATTCAGATGATTAGCTGTTTTGCTCTGTGGCTCTGTTTCCCTCTCTGTCATGCACTGTTGACCCAGAAGGGTTAAAGAGCTACCAGAGCACTGCTTCAGGCATCTCTGGGGTTCTCTGTTGTGGGTTTATTTAGTAAAATCCAGAAGTTTAGTGAAAGTCAGAGTATGTGTGTCCTTCACAACTTGGTGGAAATCTCTTTACTACTTTACCATTGTGTTATCACTTGAACTTTCACCAGCTTACAGGGAACAACTCAGCAACCAACATTTTATGGTGTTTCCTTCACATTGCTCTATCCTCCCATGTTTAATATCAGACCCAACCTCTTCTCCCTAGTTAGAGGAACAAGCACCAGTTTAGGAACAGCAGAAATAATCCCCTGCTCTCTTGCTAGACTCCAGGACACCTCTCCAAAACCAGGACAAGGACAGCACAGCCCAAGACCACTACTTACTCCAAGTAGTCTGCAAATAAGTATGCTATGTCCTCAAGCAGGAGAAACAACACAAGGTAAAGGTAAGTACTGGGGATGTGTGTCACCACCGGCGCACCATACAGCCAAAGCAATGGCTCCTGTGCTGCGTACATTGATCTTTAAATGCTGTTCATTTGATTTACGGTCTGTAGAAGTTACCCGGTGCTATACAAGACAAAGGCATCTATTCAACCAGCTTCTAGGTACACGGACTTTAATAAGATCTACCAAGGGTCTTCCTTAAAAATGTGGTGAGTGTCATGGTTTAAACTCAGTCAGCAACTAAGCACCATGCAGCCACTCACTTCACCCACCCCCCACCCCTCTGCAGTGGGACAGGGAGGAGAATCAGGGAAAAAAGGTAGAACTTGAGAGTTGAGATAAGAACAATTTGATAACTGAAATAAAATTATTATGATCATGATGATAATAATAATAATAAAGGAGAGGGAGGAGGAGGAGAATAAAATCCCAAAGGAAGGGAAAAAACCCTAAAACCACCAAGTGATGCACAGTACAACTGCTGACCATGTGCTGACTGATGCCCAGCCTTCCCCAAGCAGTGATCAGTGGCCCCCAGCCAACTGCCCCCAGTTTATATACTCAGCATGTTGTTCTCTGGTATGGAATAGCCCTTTGGCCAGTTCGGGTCACTGTCCTGGCTGTGTCCCCTCCCAGTTTCTTGTGCCCCTTCAGTCTTTACCCTGGCAGGGCCTGAAAAACTGAAAAGTCCTTGACTTAGTATAAACATCACCCAGCAACAACTAAAAACATCCCACCAAATTCAAACCACAGCCCTGCACCAGCTACTAAGAAGAAAATTAACTCCATCCCAGCCAAAACCAGGACAGCAAGTCACTTTTTGGGGCAGTTACCAAAGTGACAAACACAAAACAAAGGTCGTGCAAGAGAGCTGTGGTGAAGAGCAGTTTAGGAGCAGGCGAAGCAAGGGGCTCTGTGGGTAGCAGCAGTTTCTGTGCTGCCCCCTGCCCTTCTGCACCCCGGACCCTCCTCTGGCACCGGCCAGCAACACCCTCGTCCGCCCTCAGCACTGTGCACCCAGTGCGATGCCCTGGGCAGTGACAGCGCAGGACGCAGCTCCACGCCCTCCCTTGGTCTTGCCTCCCACTCGTGTCACCAAATACTGAACAGCCCTCCCAGGATAACTCGCTTCCATCGTTGGTCACAAATCCCTGCTTGGAAAGCCCCATCGCTCCGCTCTCCCAGCTGACCTGCCCGATGGTGAGGGACATCAGCTTGGGCAGCACCCTCCAGCAGGCGGGGAGCTTTCAGCCACGGGGGTATTAAATTTAAGCCTGGAAGTCGCAGGAGCCCCAGTGGGAGCTGAGAGGGGTGTGAGTGCCTGCAGCCCCTGCACGGCCCACTGCAGCCCCCGCACGGCCCACAGTAAAAAACAGTGCTTCTCAGTCCCCTCCCGGGAAATGAGACTGGCATGTCACCCAACATGACACCAAATAGGCTGCTTCTCCTTTGCTCATTTTTCTTCATCCTCGTTACTGTTTATGTACTAATAATTCATTTATAATTTCAGACAACAAAAAGTATTACAGAGCAGGGGGAATCAGTAACAATGAGCTCTCCTTGTCTTCTAGTTACCCTTAAGCTTCTAAATTTGTCGACATACCTAAGACTTAATTCCAGCTCTAGCAAATCATTTCAGTACGCTGTTTCATACCTGGTTCACAGCCACAGCTCTCACCACCGTTGATCAACAGCAGGGACAAGTAAATACCTGTAAGCAAGACTCTCCTCGTATTCTTCTGGCTGCACGCACAGAAGCAAAGAAGAGCCGCGTTCCCAGGGAAGGTTTCACGCGCGTGCTGGTGGCAGGGCAGAGCAGCATGCAGAGACGCAGTACTGACAGTCTCAGAGAAGCAGTGTAAATTCTGGTTTTTTCAACCAGCAGGATGCCAGCGACACTTGGATCCAGCATGGCTTGTCAAAGTTAAAACAGAGATGTGGGTTCTTCTGTTTATCAAAGAGACTGATGTATTTCTGCACAATAAAGCGGCTCCTGGAAAGTGCTATTGTTTGTCTTTGTTGCCATTTATCAGAAGAGAACAGTTTAATGTTTTGGTAGAAGGCACAAGTGAATATCTCTTCAGTGATGAAGGAAAATAAGCTTAGTGCTAAAGCAAATAGAAAATATTGATCTATCTTCAGGTATTGCAGCTGAAGATCTTTTGTTAAATGTATCTTTCCCTAACCCTACTGACCAGCATCCTTTGTCTTTTACCACCCAACTCCCTGCAGCCGAAAGTTTAACCTTGAACACCAAGAAGGGGAAAAAACCCCAAAAAACAACAAACAAAACCACACAGGCACATCAACAACATTGGCCCTATGAAGTACTCAGGTCCCACAAAGATGCAGCTGGGGCGAGAACCCTCTTCCCCCCGGGGTGGTGGGACCCCAGCCCCGCAGCGCAGCAGGGCTCTGGGCAGCGCAGGCGCCCAGTGGGGTCCCCTCCTGCCGACGGGCGCTGTGTTCCAAGCAAGAGATCAGAATTTTTGTCTCTGGTTGCACAAAGCCTGAGATGACATGAATCCTGCTGGTATTATCAGACTGAAGATTTCACAGCTACGCTGGTTGTGCAGGTGGGAGAATCCGGCTGAGATTACGTTAGATGCTTTTTTGTTTTTGTGCATTTACTGCCATTTGAGGAAGTGCTTAAGTGATACAAACATCCAACAGTGTTTCTTGCCTTTCCTCATCCCTTGTATTCACTGTTACAGGTCAGAAAAACCAGTCCCTCAGGCATACTTCTCATTCCTGGGACACTGTTTCTTCACTACTTTCATTTACCTGGGGAAATCACATTTTGAGATTGCCTCCTTTGTAAGATCTCCAAGGCAGTATAGGAATAAGGAGAAAAAACTACCCATTAAGTAAAACCAGAAGCTTCACAAATCTGGGTATCTAGGCTCCAGAGCCACAGCTGGCATCCCCACCAGAGCTCTGTTCCTGTTCTTTATCACTGCTCAGCCAGGAATATTAGCCCAGCAATTTTTACATAAAACTCCCAGAGGCTTAATATATAGCCAGAGTGCAGAAAATTCCTCAGTTGGTGTTTACACCCCAATTTTTGTCCCCTGTTTGCAGGCTCACAGGACAGCTACAGCACTTGGGCAGTACCCGAAGGCAGCCTGGGTGATGGGGCTGCCCAGCTGCGTTTGCTGACCCACTGCCCCAGCACTGCCCCATCCATCCTGCCAGCCTCCCGGCACAAGTCGTTACTGCCAGGGTGCATAGTAACTGTAAAACAGACCCTTAAAAGTTTGCTGCCTCCCACCTCACACTTCCCACCACCTGCGATAGATACGCTATCTTCATAAGAGAGGCTGCCAGCAGTTTCATATGCTCAGAGGATGTGCCATGGTTTAATCCCAGCCAGCAACCCAGCCCCACGCAGCCGCTCGCTCACTGCCCCTCACCCAGAGGGATGGGGAGGAGGATCTGAAAGGAATGTGAAACTCAAGGGTTGAGATAAGAACCATTTAATAGGTAAAGCAAAACCGCGCACAAAAGCAAAGCAAACCCAGGAATTCATCCCCCACTGCCCACGGGCAGGCGGGGGTTCATCCATCCCCAGGGCAGCCGGGCTCCATCACACGTAACGGCTACTCGGGAAGACAAACGCCACAATGCCAAATGTCCCCCCTTTCCTTCTTCTTGCCCCAGTTTATATACTCAGCATGATGCCATATGGTATGGAATGTCCCTTTGGCCAGTTCGGGTCACCTGTCCTGGCTGTGTCCCCTCCCAGCTTCCCGTGCCCCTCCAGCCCTCCCGCTGGCAGGGCCCAGGAAACCGAAAAGTCCTTGATTTAGTATAAACATCACCCAGCAACAACTAACATCAGTGTGCTATCAATGTTGTTCTCACATCAGAGCCAAAACACAGCCCTGCACCAGCTACCAAGAAGGAAACCAACTCTATCCCAGCTGAAATCAGGACAGAGGAGCAAGCAGGAAGAGAGCCTTTCTCTAGGCACACATGGTTAATTATTAAAATCAGCAGAAAATGTTCCTAATATATACAACAGCTGAAGAAGAGGCATCGCTTCTATCTGTATATATACAGAAATAACAGTAGCTTCTTGCATCCTTCATATGAGTGAGGAATGGAAAACAGATCGGCTCTCACCCCCACAAGTGGACACTACACAGGATGAAAGCAGAGTGTTTGCATCAGACAGCATGGAGATCTGATAGGTAAAACCCCCAAAGGGCCAGAGGTGGAGCCTAAGAAGCATTGCCTGTCTCAGTGACACAATGCCACAAGCCTCCAACTCATCTAGAATTAAGCCAAGACTAAAAATCAAAGGAAAAAAAAGAATTTGGACAGACTGCCAGCTCTCCAGCAGGCATGGACATCTTGTGCTGCAGAGGACAGACATGGCAGGAGATGTGCAGAGCCACATGTGACACACACAGGACAGCCACCAAAACACACCCAAATGGCACAAACACAGCCCAAGCAAATTCAACTCTTATTTAAGCAAATTTTCAATCCATGCCCCATAGCAGGCAATCAACTCCAATTTAAACCAACACTTGACAAGCTTCCTGTTTATTACAGAACTCATGATTTGGGATGGGATTTTTCAGGCCAGCTTGTTTGTATATCTTCTCTGCTTTTATTAAGAGCAGGCCTGTGCTATAATATTATTCTTCATACTCTCATACCGCTGACAGCGCATCCATCATTCTTCATAATTGCATCTAACAAATATTGACTTTGTCTGCAGAAGAGTAAACAGAAATATTAAAGCACTTTTGCAGAAGGCGAAAACACTAGTGGAAAGCATATTTAAACAGACTGAGAAGGATGAAGCCCGCATCTTGTGATGGAGCTTATGGCTGCAAAAAAGCAGTACCAGTTTATACTGGCTTAAAAATGGAGCAAAACAGCATACCGTGCTGAATTGGGCATCCAAGCCCTGCGCCAAGAAAACGCCATCAATACACGTAGAAGATTCAGTCCATTCAGGCTAAAACATAAGTACCACCAAACATTCTCTCAGTCCTGCCTGAATGGGAGGAAATGACTGAAGTTTAGCCTCAGATAACTATTAAGGCTGATGAAATGTGTTGCTGGGCTGCATTTGCTGTAAAGCCACTGGAATGCACAGCCCAGGTGGCCGCCACTGCAGTACCAGTAGCCAAACACCCCAGTGCTGCTCCCAGCTGCTCCAGGAAAGCGCATTTCATCCCAGCAAAAATGCAGCTCAGCATCTCACCACCCAGTCACTGCCCAGCTGTAACAACACTGCTTGCCCTTCAAAAAATAAAAGAATCGTTTAGGTTGGAAAAGGCCTTAAAGGCCATCAAATCCAACCATTAACCCAGCACTGCCAAGCCCACTGCTAACCCACGTCCCTAAGTGCCACGTCAACATGTCTTTTAAACACCCCCAGGGATGGTGATGCCACCATCTCCCCGGGCAGTCTGTTCCAGTGCTTGACAGCCCTTTCGGTGAAGATGTTTTTCCTGATACCCAACCTAAACCTGCCCTGGCACAACTTGAGGCCGTTTCCTCTTGTCCTGTCGCTTCTTATCTGGGAGAAGGGACCAATCCCCACCTTCCTACAACCTCCTGTCAGGCAGCTGTAGAGAACAAGAAGGTCCCCCCTGAGCCTCCTCCTCCTCAGGCTAAACATCCCCAGTGCCCCAGCCCCTTCCCCAGCCCCCTGCTCGTCTCTGGGCACGCTCCAGCCCCTCCGTGTCTGTCTTGTTGTGAGAGGCCCAGAACTTCTTTTCTTCTTTTCAGAGATGTGACATCATTGCACAGTTTCAGCATCATCGGTCCTCCCAGTGCAGAGGTTCACCCCACCCCTGCGGTGTGCTTGGCAGCCCCCAGCCCCGCTCACCCCGAGGCAGGTGGCCAGGCCATGGGGCACCACTGTGACAGCAGCTTCTGCTGTAATCTGCCCGGCCTTTTGCTCAGCTCTTGTAGGATCTAAACTTGCATGAGAATTTCAGGCTGCATGTTTGCCTTGACACCTCCTTCTTATGCACAACTAAACAAGACCTGTCACAGAAAAGACTTTGCCTTCAGCTACAAGAAATTCCTGCATGACTCCTCCTGGGGACCTGCCCCCTGTCATTAATGTTTCCACCATCCCCTCGTAAGAGCCCAGCACAGGAGGTGACACAGGAGGTGACCACCGAGCGCAGAGCAGGACAGCCCCAGCTGTGGAAAACCTCAGCAGCACCCACTTTACTACACTCTTGGAAAGAGAGACGTTTCTAGAAATATTCTTCAGTGTTGGAACCAGATCAGCCCCAGCTTTTGAAAGCTGCTGCATTACAGGCAGAGGAAGAAATACCGCCAGCCAACCATCAAGCCTTAAAAAGCTTTTCAATAAATAAAACCCAGAAAGCTCTTCATGCACAAGACCAGAAATTGAAGGTTTCTGGCAAAACGTCCAAGTTCAACTCACAGAAAGAGAAAAAAAGAATTAAAAAAAAAAGAAAAAAATCAATCTGTAAATAAGAAAAAAGACAAAATTATTTGGGAAATAGATTACTACATGGACAACAGCAATCATCTTGTACACTTCCCTTGCTAAAACAACATCTTTAAGGATGAGGTATCAAGTCTTTATAACCACTTGAATCAAAAAATAAACACATGTATCTAATTCTCTTAGACTTGGTATACGGTAAGAAATATCAGAACACCAGACTGGAAAATAATTGTCAACTGTAAATTTTTGTGACAATGGAAATGAATATGCATGAAAAATGCATGAAAATGGAAGAGCTGATGACACCTTTCTCTTCCTGAACTCTAAGAAGGTCTAAGAAATATCTGGGTTTGGGGAGAATTGGGGGTTTGTTTGGGGGTTTTGCTGTTGGTTTTTTTAAAGTGAACAAAAATCTTACACTAAAAGAGAAAAGAAAAATATTTCTTTGGCACACAGCACTTTTAATGAAATACTGATGTATTAGTCAATCAGTAGTTAATTCATAGTTAGTAAATACTGTTTATCCAAGTTCCTTAGCAACTAGCACCATCTCTACAGAGCGCTTACGGCAAATGTTATGGAAGACAAGGGTCTCCCCCCGCACTGGCCCCTCCAGCGGCTGCCCACCGGCTGGACCCTAGGAACTGGAATTCACACATGAGACAGCCCAGGTAAGCAGCTGTTAGCAACAGGCACCGGCACCGGGCACAGTTACAGCATCTCTCTGACAGGTACCAGCACCACAATCACTTTAATTACAGCAGGGCTGGCACATTCCCCTTCCAGAAAGAAAAAAATATTTCAAATTATGGTTGCATGAGCCTCCCTTCTTTATGAGCACAGTGCTGAAATGACAGTCAAGATGGCAGAAATCTTCCAAGGTTCCCTGAATCACAAAAAGCAATGTGAATTTCCCTTTTCCTCCCCACAGGGTTTCAGCAGAACAGCAGCACCGGCGGCGTGAAACCACGGGGCCGTTTGCCAGGGAGTGGGCAGCAGGGATAGGATGGAGAAACACGCAGTGCTCACCTGGGCATGGCAAACTCCACCAGAGCCACGTCTAAGTGTGGGGTAAGGCACAGACCTGGGTCATTCTTGTCAAGGAAGACCTTTAGCTCTACCAGCCCTTAGCTGTAATCTTTCCCTTGGAAAGCCTCTGGGAAGGCACAAATCAGCCAAAGTGCATAGATCTGCTTATGGGAGAGCCCAAGCAGCTGGAGGAGGCAGTGCTAAAGCAAAACCAGTCCAAAAGCACACACAAAAGTGCACCAGTGCAGGATGCTCCCATCCCACACACGGCCAACTGGGAACAGCAGCAGGAATGAGCATTTCATCACTCCTAACACCATTTACACCCAGCCAGAGCCACAGGCAGAGCCCAGGAACGTGCTACAGGAATCCTCTTTTCACGTGGGCCCAGGTGCTCAAAATCTCATGCAAAGACCTGGCTTCTCAGTACACAAAAGTAGGATTTTCAATATAAACAGCTGCTGCCGCAGCAGAGGAATGGAATTCAGGAGCATTCATCAGTGCATGCCCCACGGCTTTAACACCCGCATTTCCCAGCACACCCTTGAGGGGAGTTTCAGGTGGCATCGCCCATGGCCACCGGACAGGCAGGCATTGTGCTGTGAAATGACCAGGATGCTACCACCTGTGCCACAGCATCCATTAAAACTCAGGAAAGTCAAGAACTGATATTCTTGACCTTGCTAAAGGTCAACATAATTTTTTAAAAAAACTAATTCCCAGAAATACTGAGGTGACCTTGATATATGTTCATTAGGATCAGACATAAGAAGCAAATTTCCAGCTCTTTACAGTCTCAGTAGCTGACTACAAAGCTGTAGTCCCCGTTCGCCACAGCTATACAACAATCTCTCAGTTTCCAATAGAAAATCTAGGCTTTGCCTATATGCCTCTCTCTCCCTTCCCCCACTTTCCCAAGGGGCTGAAACTGCCACAGAGCAAAAGATGTTCTAATGAGCCAATGTTTTACTTTCTTGAAAATTTTTCAATTTTTCTGGAAAGAGATTAAATTCTTTAGGAGCTACTACTTTCAACAACCACCCTTTCGGCAACACACTCAGATATTTATTTCAGCAGGAGATGCTCCATTTGGTGAAAATTGTAAGAGGGGAAAAAAAATAAATCTCTAAAATCAAGCAAGCAATAAACATGGCATGCAATAAACAACAATTTCAAAAGAAGAAATCTTTCTAGAGAAATTTGCTCAACTCTTCTGACAGCATTACAGAGTTGGAAGATAAAATGAAAAATTATACATTTGAGTTGCAGTAAATGTTGGATATTGCGTCTCTGTGATTGTTAACATGTTTTGAATTGTCATATATGGAAAATACCACCATGCTGGAAAGGAGGAGAAACTGAAAAAGCAAGGAAGGACGGGTAAGAAGCATTTGGCAGCTCACAGGGTCCCAGCCACCTGTGACATGCAGCACCCACCCCAAACAGCTGCCTCCAGCACTTGCAGAAAATCCATGATCTCACCAAGAAATCAAACACCAGTCACACAAACATTGGGTAAAGAGAAAGCGATGGTACATCAGGAGAACACTAAAGGTTAATACAGTAAGTTAACAAGAACTAAATTTAGATGTTAGAACAAGATTCTCAACATGAAACGAAAGAACTTTAATGGAAGATTAAACGAGAAATTCAACAAAAGTCACTCAAGAGACAGAAAGTTACTTCTTAGCAAACAGACCATTTAAAAAGCTGCTCATTATCTGGTACGGCAGCCTCCTGAGTTATGAAGGTCACTGGGAGGAAGCCAAAAAGGAATAGAGGAACATCACATTTCTGAGCACATCCTTTTCCCAGAAAGGACAGGAGCTGCAGTCTGACGAGCACACATGGAAAAGAACAAGACAGCGGTCAGCAAACACCCATTAGCCGGTAAGTGCTGTCCTGGAGAGACTGGGCAGGACAGGGAGGGTGCTGGGTGTACAGGTCCCTGTGGCCATGGTGCCTGGGAGGGCTGAACAGGCAGCAAATGCTTTCTCCTCTGTTTTCTTGTACTATTCCTCAAAATGCCTGGAGGAAGGTGTGAATAACAAATGGGACATTAAGTACTCAAGTAAAAGAAATCTATATCTTTCTCCATTAAAAAAGCTCCCTTTCTAACCCAACCTGATATCTCCTTTTCAGTAGTGGGTGCTGAGCCTGACAGCCAGCTTGGCCAGTATCATCCCCATTTCTGCCACTGTTCTGATTACTTTGAATTTATTTGGAAATAAAGAATAAAAATTAATTTATAAACTTTCCTGGATTAATTAGTCTATTGCAAAAACAGATTCTATGGTTAACCAGGCACAAAACCAGCACAAAATGAGAATAATACTTAGACGGTATGGATTTGACAAAGGAAAATCCCTGTGCATCCGTGCAGTGCTGAGCAGACCAGGAGTGGCCAAATCTGCTGTAGAGGAGCATGGGACTGAAGCCTCCCTGGAAAAGGGGGTTTCATAGCAAGAAGCTGCTCTGCAGGGAATGAGCCCAGTTTGTTGGCTCATTATAAAGCAACCGCACACAGGCTGCCTTCACCACCTTGGTTTGTGCTCAGACCCGAAAGCCAGATAGCACCAACACCCTCCAGGCAAGCCCATGGGTAACACAGGCAGCTGTGAGCGGTGCTCACCCTGCATCGGATCGCTGGTCCCATCACCGCTCCCCTGAGCCTGGCTGCAGTTTCCTTCCCTTCTGTGGGTGAAGCACCTCCGAGCAGCAGGGGCTGGTAGGCACAAATCCTGCTCCACTCCCTTTGCTCACGCTTCCTCCCGCCACCACGCTGCAAAGTGCGGCAAAAAACATGGGGGTTTGCCACCTGCCTGGAGCCACAGCACAAGAGACCTGTCTTGCTTTAGGCCACAAAGCAAGTTAAATTCAACAATAAATAAAAATAAGCCGTCTTCAGCTCACTGTACATGAGCCTTTTTTTCCTCAATTCTTTAAAGCACTTTTTTGCCCTGCAAGACTGGGGGGCGAGGAATTAACCAAACCATACCTCACAGCAGGACCCCAGCACCTAAAGGGGCCAGCAAGAAGCTTCTTACAGGGACATGCAGAGATATGACAGGGGGGAATGGCTTTAGGCTGAGAGAGGGGAGATGCAGATGAGCTGTGAGGCAGAAATTGTTCCCCGTGAGGGCGGCGAGGCGCTGGCCCAGGCTGCCCAGAGCAGCTGTGGGTGCCCCATCCCTGGCAGTGCTCAAGGCCAGGCTGGATGGGGCTGGGAGCAGCCTGGGCTGGGGGGAGGGGGCCCTGCCCAGGGCACAGGGGTGGGCCTGAGTGGTCTTTAACCATTCTGTGATTCTATGAACTCCCACTGTCACAAATTGCTGTGACAAGCCCTGAAGGGGCTGTGATGAGATAAGCCCGGTGCAGGGGCTGTATGGTGCCTTCAAGATGCTCCTCATGGAAACCTGCCCATGGACAAACCCAACCCCCTGGGGAGGCACCCAGGGACCAAGCAGAGACCCATAAGTCATACACACTGTCCTGTCCTTCAGTTATTACATCCACCAAGAGCTAATTATTATAACAGCATGAAAATAAAGCAAAAAAGCCCCAGAGAAAGGGTTGTGACAAAGAAAAAAGTTCCATCTACCTTTTCTGGCTCAAAATTTCACATTTGTGATATCTGTTTATGTCCGTAGCTTCAATAAGAAAGTGATTGCACAAATTAGGCAATCATAAATTGTTTGCAAATCAGAATAGGTAAGAGGAACTTACACACCCGCTGTCAAAAAGCAATGCAGAACATCATTACCGGTGCTAAAAACACCTCCAAGGAACAAATCCACCTGGCTGGAATACTAGGAGGTAGAAGGAGGCACCTCCTTTCCCCAGCCTGACTTTAAAGGATGCTATGGATACAGCAGCTCCAGAAACCCAGCCAGGGATGCTCGGTCCCTCCTCCTCTCCCGCGCTCACTGCCTGGGTGCCCGGGGCCCCTTTCCCACTGATGCAATCAACCCACCCTTAATCGCTCTGCCTTTACTAACCCTGATGGTGGAAGGAGAGAAAGACAATCTGAGCAGAATGTAACATAGAGAGGATTATATTTTTTCTCCTGGAGGATTGCAGCTGCAATTAACACATAAATATAGGGATTTGCTAAGGCTGTGTCACAGAAGATCACCAGAGGTGATCTTGCTAACTGATTTTTATAGCTTAAAAACATATTCTTTTTTTAATTATTATTGAAGAGTGTGATTAACTTTCTTAATAGCATATATTCAGAGAAATACCTTATTTCATCACCTTTACCTGCAACAGTTCCGATTTCCACCCGCAAGCAACCCTCCCCGCTCCCTATCTGGGAGAGATTTTGTTGCTGGGTTGAGGTAGCGTAACCATCGGATGGGCAGTGTTACAGCTTTATGGTTACCTGAAAATATACAAACAAACAGGACAGATAATTGAAATGTCTTAATTACTTAACATGGAGGAGAGTCTTGCTGTGTTCTGCAACTCTCAGCATGGGTTTCACCCATCAGCAAACAAGGGATGAACTCCAAGGCAATGGCAGGAGCCTTCACTCTATTTAATGGTTAATTTTCTTATTTCATGTAAAGAAAAATGTATGCAATTTACACACAAATGATTTTTTTTCCTCATGGAATTGCCCTAGATTATCTAACAGACCTTTTACATCTCTATTGTCAATGTTCTATAAAGATTTATGAAATTAATAGCAATGGGGGGGGCAGGGGGGAGACAGGACCCAGTTAGACGTGGTTTGTTAGCTAAAGGAAATGGTTCAGTTGTCCACTAATATATATGGTTAAAATAATTGTCCTGCTATAGTCATTCACATGTTCTAAAATGAAGAGAAGCAATTCTCAGAAGAGTACGGAGGATACCTGAAAGATACTGATTTTGAGTGCAGACGCAGACCTGGCCGCAGGATGCTGGCAGTGGCCTGTTCCAGGTTGGAGCGGCAGCATCTTTCCCTGGTGCAGAAGTTACAGAGAAGGTAGTAACTAGGATTTCCAGAAAAAAACTTAGGGAAATAATTTCTGAAAATTTTGCTTCTGAGTAGTCCAGAAAAAACATTAGGAAGATACAGCAAAGCCAGATATTACTTTGACAGTAAGTGTTTAAACCTTACCTTCAATAGACATAAACCAGAACACTCCTGATCCATTACCACTGGGACTGTGAAAAGCAGCTAATTCAACAGCTTCCTAGCATGGGTTTTCTAAAAAGCCTTTGCTGCAGGCTTTTTTGCTTTGCTTAAAAATAATAAACTTGTTTTTAAAATCCAGCTCTTTGACACACTGAAAATTATTTCAAATTAATGAATTGTTATCTAATTTCACCAATTTAAATATCTAAGACAGTTAAAACCTTAATACGCCATTTCCATGAAAAATATTGATGCATCTGAATGAGTAAATATATGCAAAGTAATTTTACAAATACAATGCATGTCACTGAGATCCATTCTAAGAGCTTTTCACAGCATGGAAAAGAGAAATAAGTACTACTGCCAATGCACAACAAACATCAAAAGAAAGAGAGGAAATGAAAAAAAAAGGGAAAAGGACAAGGAAATAACAAAAGCAAGAAATCATTTGTTTCATTGCACAAGGCACAGCGAAACCCTGCTCAGCATCGGTGAATACTGGAAGGCAGCACCGAAGTCCTTGCCCGTGCTGTCCTTTGGCAGATGGCATGCCACCACTCTGGCTGGAGTGAGGACATATGCAATGACAGATTTCATACCCAAAGAACAACAGCAACAGCTTTTGAAGAAGTAACATTAGGTTAGAAGTTGAGTGTCGGTGGAGACCACTGGGTTTTCCACCTTGATCCCTTCCATAACACAGATCCAGATTCACCCGGACACCCTGTGTCACCACCATGTACTTTGGGTCAGCCTGCAGGAGCCTGACTGGGTGCCCACCGGCAGCAATGCCGGGAGCTGTGGGCAATACAGCCCTTGGCCACCCAGGCAGCGCCTCCCCCCCCCCCCCCCAGCAGCCCCAACACCCTCCCCAGGGGAGGGCTGCAGCAGCTCCTCCGTCCTCTTCCCCTGCACCCCTGGTACCAGCCACACTCTTCTACGCTCTGCACAATGCGGTGTCTTTCAGAGAGATAACGAAGCAGCTCACTTCAGTACACTGCTTTCAGGTTAGCATAACCATTAGCAAGTATTTGAAATTCTGTCTTCATTAATTAAATAAATAAAAAAATAAATTTAACCTGCTCCCACCCATAGGTTCAAACTGACCTTGCACAGCTGTGCAGGAGCAGTGGGGGGGGGGGGAAGATGTGGGTCTGCATCAAACCTGCTGCTACACCGACAGGCTGCTGGACAAGCCTCTGCAGTCGGCTGCCCCTGTATACCAGCCATATAGGGCCAGGACCAAGCAATGAGCCCAGGGGACCAGCAGCACGGCTGTGACGTGACGACAGCACCCTGATGTCCCTGCAGAGACGGCTCCAGCTGCAGCTCCACACTACTTCCAAGGAGCAAGCTGAATTGTGCCCACCTTTACCTGGCTCTGCCCAGCCCGAGATGTAGCTCCTAGCAAGTTTTTTACCCCCTTTCACAAGGTTCATTTTACCAGTGAGAAATCATGTTCCTGAAAGAGGAGGAGGAGGAGGACTGGATTCCCATCTTGTTTAGCTGGTGATCCAAAGTTCACATTCATTTAAACCTTTTGGTCACCACTGCCTTCCCTGTAACACATTTCACAAATACTTCTTTATCCTGAATGCTGTTGCAAGGAGAATTGGATACTTTAAAAGAATAAGGAATGAGAGGAGAAGAAATGCAGATTTTTGACTAAAACTATAGGTCAAATCCAGAAGTGGTTAACCTATTTTAATTGTGGGATTCATCACTTTTAAGAGTCTTTATTCCCTTGAGGTATCTAAGACTACACATCTTTCAGAAGACACTTGTACATAACACACATAAGCTGGAGCTACTGTCCAGGTTAAAATTCACATTGGTCAAACACCTTGAAGAACATGAATAACAATGACTTTCTAACATGTATATCTGTACATGCATTAAGTAGTTAAGGCAACCATATTTATCACTGACCACAGTAATTAGCTGTACATGTGACATGTATTATAGCAAATGTAGTATCTGGGAGAGATATAAACGCAGACCTTCAGAACAAGCAGTCTATCACAGGAAACGCTATCAATCCTATTCCTCCTGTGCAGGTGCCGCACACCTGGAATTTGGCAGTTCTTCCAGCTGCTGCAAAGGAAACGCTCCTCTTCACAGACAGCATTATAACAGCCCTGCCAAAAACGTGCGCTGCTAACAGGTCTGCCGGTGTGCTGCTCCGGAGCAGGCAAAAGTCTCATTAGTTGAGTGATAGATCCCCAGCTGCCACACCTTTCCTTCAAATCCCTGCCTGTGCATTGCATTTACTGTATTTTAAACACAAATACAGAAAAGAGCATCAGACAGACAGTAAACAAGCAAGGAAGGAAAGAAAACAAACTACAACCCTTTCCAAAAGATTCCTTTTTTTTCTGAAGTCTGTCATAACACTAAAACACATGGAGCACCCATGACCCCTTCAGTTCTGTTTTCAGGGCATCAGTATCTGACAAGTTGTTCAAGATTATATGCAACAGATAATAAAACCCAAAGGCCCCCATCTTTTCTTGTTTGGGTTTTTTTTCTTTTTTTGGTTGCTTTGTTTTGGGTTTTTTTGACCAAGTCTGGGAAAGTCTAATTTCTCAATTTTATTTTAGTATCTATCTCAGAGGCACACTAATTAACAATTACTTACGATCCAGCACAAATATAGGCTCTGTGTTAGGTTGCCAGAGTGCCAGACACCCTGCACAGCCCTGGCTTGGCTGCAGAAGCAGCTCTACCTGCAAGCTCTACTGCTGGTATTCTTCATGTACAGATCCCTTCCAGAAAGCTCTTAAGTTAAAATGGATGTTTCTCCCCAATTAGCTGCTACACCATTAAGAAAAAGCTAACATAAAATGCCTCACTGGTATTTGCTAACTCATCACAGTACTGCCTTATCACTTAAGTATGACTTTAAGTGATAAAGAAGAGCTCAAGTGGTAACACCAGTGTTAAAACTGTACATGTGCATGAACCAAAAGGCTGATTCTCATGTGTTTCTGAGCTAAAAAAGAAAAAGTCTGAAGTTAATTTATACATTCTTCTGTCTGGAACACAGGGTACTCTCAAGTCTTCTCAAGTTCATTTTCGTCGTCCGATACCTCTGCTTCATCACACACCACCTCTCACTCTCTCCTCTGATGGGTCTTTTGCATTTCCTCTCCTGTTCTGTCTCCAGTTCTTTCTTAATTCCTCCTGTAAACAAAGCCTGAAAAGCCAGTAGGAAACATCCACAGTGGCAAAAAGACGGGTTCTCGTCTGCTCTTACAGAGGCAGAGGAGAACAGTTTCCAGTTATAATATGTTAAGCTGGAAGGAAAAAAGATGCTTTTAAAATCTATATTAAGGCTTTTATCCAATTAATATTATATTTCATTACAGATGCATAGGGGGGACACTAGTCTCTCCTTGATCATTTCATTCTAAAAAGCTAAAACCAGTTTGTTGAGTTTAAAATTCTTATTTTTTAATAAGAAATCTTTGTAAGTTACTAATGAAAAAAATAATTTAAGGAAATGTTTTTGTCCTCGATTGGATTGTTCTTCTTATTGCTTTTTGCAGCATGATGAACAAATATTAAAAACATACTAGCTTCCTGGCAATTGCTCTAACTGGAGCAGAGCTTTTTAAATGGCAATCTACCCTAGATCATCAAGCAGTTAACAAATTGAAAGCAGTCTTTGTTCTTTTATTAAAAATCTGACAAATACATTTTTGATAATGAACCTGGAGGAGGGAAGATGGGATATGGATTTCTGTCTGCACCAGAGCACTGCCCTCCGTTGCCTGGTGGCTGTGGCATCACCCAGAGCCAGGGATGCCCATCAGCTGCCCTGACACTCAGCACTGCAACCAGGCAAGCAGCAAACCAAACACACCATGGAAACATCTGCTTTATCACCTTGCTACATTCAATTTATTAGTAACTTGTTCTCCCCAAATGTTATAAACTCCATTTCCAGGTTTAAAGTGTATTTTCCAAAACCCAGAGATGTTGTGCCTGACCTTGTGTTATTACAGGACTGCAGGAAACAGGGAAACTTCTCCATCAACAGTGTTTCCCTAGGAAGGTTTTCTGAGCAAGGGGCAGGGAACCACCAAACCACCCCACCACGGGCACGGAGCAGGGAATCGCCTCTCAGACCCTCCTGTTTGGCTGGGGGCCCGTGGAGCCCTGTATGACAGTTGCAGCTGCAAATGATCCCAGTGGTTCTTACAGCTCCACTTATACCCACTGCTCCTTTTTCTCAGCAAGCAGCAAACTCTTGAGCAAATGCCCCACCAGCCCTGCTCACCAAACGCTCCGGCTCATGCAGGCAAGTTACTTTACTGGGCAGTACACTGAGGTCCTAGAAGAAACAAAAGAGTGATTTAAAGAGGGAGATGGCAAACAGCGAGAGGGAATATTGGCATGCAGCTGCTGAGCTATTCCTGCAATTAGATGTATCACTTACACTTGTAACACAATGGATTTTCCCAGGAACAGTTCTCTACACACTGTGCTGGGAAGGCTCTACAGCACCTCAGAGTTGGTTAGACAAATACGCTGGGACAAGATGTTCACAGCAAATTGATTCATACGGTCAATATTTAGTGTTGAAGGGTCAATCACCAGCACACAGCCTGTCTCTGTTAAGAATAAGCCCAATGCTAAACCCATCACTCAGTTGAGTTTCTCCAGGAGCAACAAGTCCTCTGTATCTCTGCAGATCAGACACTTCCCATTCAATAGTTAATTATAAGAGCAAGTACCCAATTTACTCAAGCCACCTGAGAAGAAAAATGCTAAACTGATGCAGTTTAAGTAAGATCAACACGGGGATACCTACATCTACCTATGCAAACACACAAAAGCAAGATATTCTCCAGTAACTGGCTCCAAAAGAAGAAATCAGTGACTGCCCTCTGCTTTGCCTTCTGTCTTCCCCTTGGGCAACTCAACATCCTCCACTGCCTGTCCCCCCGGGGTACAGGGGCTGTGCACACCAATGCATCTCACCAGCAGGAAGGGGAATTACAGAAAGCTCATATGATACATCAAAGGTGCAATGCTAAAGGAGAACCCAAGCTTGCTGGGGTTCTTGTCATGATTATTCCTCATGGTTCCAGCAATGCTGCTGGTCCCCACACTGGTGCGGAGCACTGCACCCAGCTGCCACACTCCGTCACTGCTGCAGATGTCATGGCAGCACCCGAGGGCCACAAGCACCTGCTTTGTTGCAAGCGGTAAAATAAATGTTCCCAGTCTTGATCACAGCCAAGGACCTCCAATTGCTCAGCACCGCAAGAGCCAGCCTAAGGAAAACAAATCTCCTCACATAAAGTAACAGTGCATCGCCAGGCATACCAGCCTACTGCCTGCAGACACATATTGATTGTAAAATTCAATTATAAATTGTAAAGGTGAAGCATGAAGTTACAAAAAAAAAAAGTGTTTATGGTACATTAACAAGATCAGCCTGGGCAATCCCAGAGTCTGTGTAGTTCAGGCTGCCTTCAGCTCCCTGGAAAGGGCCCAGACCACACAAGGAAACCTTCCATATGAAGGGGACATCCCTTGCGCAGATAATTATCAGTTGCCATCCAGGCTAAGCTAAAGCTCTCCAGTGTGTCATAAAATAAGTTTTGTGGTCTTAGTCCCCTTAAGACCTCCTATATTCCTCAACGCTCCACTGAAATTCTTTCACAAACATAATTTTACAATTGCTTGCACAGTCGAAAATACTCTCATTTATAAACAAGTAATGCCATCACTGGATCTAGGATTTTCTCTGCTGTCTCTCAGGTAACATTCAAGGGCTTGGGGTGGATTGGTTTGGAGTTTTTTCTTAGTAAAAGAACAGAGGAATCTAATTTAAAAACATGATTTCTGAATGGGGCCCTCTGAATTTGGGGGTTTTGCTTCAACAGAGGCTCAAGGGGACTTTCCCTTTGAGAGGGTGGGTGGCGCAGGGCCCTGCCTCACGCACCACCAGGCACGAAGCACCGGGCGGCCCCACCAGCCAGCACCTGCCCAGCGCGCCCACCCCTCTGAGAACTTCAACACTGCTGGGGGGAACCAAGTCGCGCCCTTGCCTCGTTCTTCTCCTGCCACCTGAGACCCCAACCACTCACGCCCACCCCCTCCAAAGCAAGGAACGTGGGGGCAAGTGCGGGGGTGTGCCTGTCCCTCTGCCCCAGCGCAGCTCCAGCACGGTGCTAAGCCCAGGTGCCCACCAGGTCCCCACCTGCTCCAGCAGCCAGCAGTTCTGCTCCAGACCATCAGAGGTCTGCCTTTGCTCCAACCCGCAGCCCCATTTTAACATCTTCCAGTGACAGAAATCCAAATTTGCTCAGCTGTGTAACGCCCCTAAGTGAAGGCTTAGCCCTGGAGTGCTTAGCCTACGTGTCCTGGTTTCAGCTGGAATAGAGTTGATGGTCTTCCTAGCAGCTGGTGCAGTGCTGTGTTTTGGATTTGGTATGAGAATAGTGTTGATAGCAACAACTAAAACATCAGTCATTAGTGTGCTGTTTTACCTCGAGTCAAGGTTTTGGTTCCCCATGCTCTGCCAGCAAGCAGGTACACAAGAAGCCAGGAGGGAGTGGGGCCAGGACAGCTGACCCAAACTAGCCAAAGGGCTATTCCATACCACAGAACGTCATGCTCAGTATATAAACAGGACCAGGGCCGGGGGGGAGCTGGCCAGGGGCTGCCCATCACGGCTCAGAGACTGGCTGGCCATCGGTCAGCACATGGTGAGCAACTGCGCTGGGCATCACTTGGGGTTTTTGCCCTTCCCTTTGAGTGTTATTCTTTTCTCTTTCTCCTTTTCATTACAGTTGTCATTGTTGCTGTTATTGTATTTTATTTAAATTATTAAATTGTTCTTAAGCCATGAGTTTTACCTTTTTCCCCAATTTTCCTCCCCATCTGACCAGGGGGGAGTGAGCAAGTGGCTGCATGGTGCTTAGTTGCCAGCTGGGGTTAAACCATGACACCATGTCATCTTGTTTAGCAGCTCATGTCATCTCAGTCCTCACCTTTCCAAATGGAGACAAGTCAGTAGGCTGCTAGAAGTTTGGTTTCTACCTTTTTTTTCCCTAAAATCAAAGGGAAGAATTCCATTAACTTGGCTTTCATCAGGCCTGCATATAGCATCATGGAAAAGTCACTTCCCAGCACCTTTTCCAGAAGCCACCATGCAGATACATGGCTCAACAGCCCCAAGATGGACATGGCAGTCCCAGCCCTCTGGACTGCAGTGACTTCGATCGGGGGAGTTCATTACAGCAGATTCTCAGCAGTTTTCCTTGCAGATGCAGGAATTCACAAAGCAGTTTTTATCTTTGCAAAATGCTTCGGGATGATACTGTCCACCTCATTAGATACTCCCACAAGACTTTCCCTCACCTTTCATATTAGCATACACCTGGGTTTTTTCCCCTCCTCATAACATTACTTTTTTTCTTGGTCTTGATGAATTTTCCAGTTTTTTAACTTCATAATGCTATATAGAGTTGTTATTCTGGGGCATTTGGTGTTAATTTGATTATCATCTAATCTCATTTTGCCTAGTCAGGCCACATGGCTTGTGCATTGTTTCCACTGCCCTTCACTAGAAGCTCCAACACTGCTGCCATGCAGGCTCATTTATAAGTATGTTTGCAAATCTTACTGATTCTTTTGTGCATCAATTTACCAAAAGTTTGCAATGTACTGAGTCTTCCTCTTTTCAGATATCATTAAACCTGGACTGGAACTTTCCTACAGTAAAAGCAAATGGATGTCCCTCAGCTAATACTATTGCTACTTTTAATTAAATGCCTGACAAAGTCCAGTTCGTTAACAGCAGTGTTCATCAATATACATATGTATTACCTAACCAACTGTAATAGCAGCAAACCGTATATTTCAGAATAGTTCAAAAACTGTTGTTTTCACTTCACTTAATTTTTGATGTTTTGAGCTTTAAAATAAAAATAAAAATCATTTAACATCCGCTACTAAATCAGAAAAGAACACCATTTCATTGACCCAGTGGTCATTCTGCAGCTCACCAATGTCCCACATATTAACCTGCCCAGCCAAGCACAGGAACACACTCTGATCTTAGCTATGGCACTTTAAACATAAGATTAAATGCAGTGATGATCACTTAAACCAATATCATTGGGAGCATAATTTGATTCTTTGCTGCACACAGATAATAAAGTATCTCTGCTTTCATAAACCCCTGTTGTGGGACACTGTTACCAAGACTCAAAATGAGACACAATCATTCACACAGGACACAAAACACTGCAGGATTCATCAGTTACTGTATTATAATCAGGTTTTAGGCAAGAAAGATGCATCAACAGAACAGACATGAAAATCAATGGATTAAGTCCTTTTCTAATGATAGTTGCCTGGTTCTTTGTCGTTGAAAATCATTCAAGTCAAAAGGGAAGGGAGGTAACCTAGTGGCTAACAGAAGAGATGCTTTTCTGATGAGAAGTGTAAATTGATCATCCAAAGAACCTCGCAAGGTAAAATACCAGTACAGAGCTGGCATGGGCAACAGGATGCAGCGCCAGCAGCAGTGACTCCAGCGCCTGGCTGCAGCCTCCGTGCACACCGTGGGGCACCAGGTGCTGCAGAAAGCCCCAGCGGGCTCTGAGCCCAGCGCTTTACTGAAGCTAGGGCCCAGCGCTCCCTTACTTTGGGCACTACATGCTCTCTCCAGATCCCTTCCTTAGACAAAGTGACCAAGAGAAACCACATGCAAGCTCTGAAAGCCACCTCTTGACACAGACCATGCTGTGGCACGCAGGGCTTGACCTCTTGCCTTCTACTATTTGCATCTTCCTTGCAAATGAAGGACGTGTCCTTGCAAACCATGTGCATCTCCATCAGAAACTTCCTTGCAAAGGCAACTGCCTTGCAGACTCTCCTCCTGTATGAAGGAGATCATACCAAACTACAAAGACAGACTTGGCCGCACTGAGAAGTGGCAAAAATTTAATGCTGGAGGTCAAAAAAAAATATCCATGAGGGTTTGTTGATGCATATTGTGTTCTGCTCCCTACATCAAATATTGGAGGATGCCTGCTACCTATTTTATTCATGAAGTATTACCTAGTTTAATTGAATTCATACTCTTATATATTTAACAAAAGCATTGTTTGTGAAGCATTTTAAGTCTTGGCAGCTTAGTAACCCAGAAGACCAGCGTCTGGCTATAAAACCTCCGCTCCTAATTGCTCAGAGCCAGCATCCTCCCCAAGTCTCACATGAAAAAGCTGCAGAGGAGGAAGGAGAGTGCAAAACCCTCTCCCTTGCAAGGGCAGCCCACTGACTGTGTCCCGTGCTACTGCACAGGCTGCCATGTGCCAGGGACACTGGTATCCACACTGTTGGCCACCTACCCTGAACAAACAGAACTGGTAAAGTTGCCACAGTACCATGCCGGGGCAAGAGCAGCACATCACCAGTGTTACCAGGATCTCTGCAACCAAAAAGAGAATCCCTCACTGTTCTCCATCAGCCAGCTTTCAAGTCCAATTCATTAACACACCCATCGTTGCTATAAACCACTATGCTTTCCCTTCATGCACCCAGGAGCTAATCGAAACACGAACCAAATGCAAATTCCTCCCAGAATTTTGTACCTTTGCCAGAGTGTGCAGGATGGCAGGGACCTGTGTCTCTTCTGCTCAGCACTGTCGTCCCTTAAGACATCCAGAAACAGAAATGCTGCTAGGCCACCCGGCAGCATCTCACACAGCCACAAATGCTGATGGTGACCGTCCAACCTCTGCACCCCAGACACGCACCAGCCTGCATCCATCACCTCCCCGCAGCAGGGCAGCCAGCCTCACACTGTGAGCACATCATCACCAATACCCGGACGTGAACCCTGGGCTCTCCTAATCTGCTTTGGTTTCCAGTGGCTTCCATTTACCGTTTTAGCCATCAAACCCAACACAGTTGTTACCGAAGACATCGCAAGTGAGACAGCAAACATCTGCAGGATGGCCAGCTCCGATTTAAGTCACCTAAACGAGCTCACTGCCGGCCTGCAGAGTGCCATCACCAGCCAGTGTCCTACCACTGGCACTGCCTCCAGGTGCCACCACCAGCCCTCCTCCCATTTTGAGGTAAGAACAAGGGAAAATTGAGCTAAACCACTGTGCCTACTGCAAGCAGTTTGCAGAGCCACATGCTGCATCCCATCACAGCTGCCACAAAGAAGCAACTGCAAGTCTCCAAGTGATCTAATTCTAAAATTGAATACTTAGGAATTCTGTTTCTATTCAGCTACAACGAAGTTAAATATCCAGCATGTTAAAAAATTCACTCTCTCATCCTCCATCTCCTCTCAGACTGTGCACTGTCCATGGCCAAATGCTGTTAAGCAGATTTCTGGGCACTAGACAAGAGAGAAAAGAAGTCGTGGCAGGAAAACACAGTCTTTGTGACAAAATCATTTCAGTTGTGGTGTATTACCCATGAAACAGGTTACAAGAGGTAGACATCACATTTAAAATTATCTTTAAATAATGTTTTAACTTATTAACTTACTGTATTTTAGAGATTGCTCTACAAGAGGAAATTACGCTGGGAAGTCCTAAGACCCCCAGCCAACCCCCACCAGACATGAAGGTGCAGGGGACACCCAGCCGGCTCACGCTGGGCTCCTGCTCTGCCACACGTCGGGCCTGTCCACAAGCAGTGTCCAAGGGCAACCCCAGAGGATCGACCACATCTTCCCAAGCCTTGGCGACTGCCCAGAGTCTGGCAAGACAAAGCGTAAAGCTTTTGTCACCTGTGCCATCAGGCTTTGGGGTAACACAGAGGAGGCAGCTTGAAGGGAGCTTGCATTTGTAAAGACTGATGATAATTCAGTTTTCACTAAAAAAAAAAGCTCTAAAGAATTGAAATACTGGTTTGTTGCATACAGGGATGGCTAGTGTATCTGTGTTACTCTGGAAATACTCCAGAAATCTAACAGCAACCATTGAGATTTCTTTTTCCCTAAACTCTAAATCAGCTGCACCATCTAATGCACTGTAGGATTAGAGGAAATACAGTGTGCCAGATTTACAGACTCCCTGAAACTATTTCTGCCTGATATTAAAATAAAGGCTTCTCACCAAATTGGAAAAAAAAAAAAGTTTTTCCAGCAAAACCCACATTTCAATACATACAACTGGGGACAGGGTCTTGTTTTTATAATCTTTTACCAAGTTTTTAATTAAAAACTTATTTATCTTTCATGGAAGAATATTTAAAGCAGAAAGAGGAGATCTCCTGAACAGATTTCTCAGCACAGTGATAACTGCCATTCTGACATCAGAGTAAAAATAAGCCGCCTCTGCAAGGATCAGCAGAACAGCTAGCTAGAAAAAATAAAAGATGAGTTCTTCTCCCCTCCTCTGAGCAAGCAGGGTGGATGATAGGTATGGGCATAACTGGCAAATAAGGTAAGGAAAGGAAAGTGCTTCTGCAGTAGGTTCATTTTGGGTTCATTACACAGTACAGCTCTGAGACGGGAGGAGGAGGGACGCAGAAGCCAACCCCAGGCAGCACAGCACCGATGCCAGCAGACAGACCAACCTGATACAATTCCCTGCTCCACCAAAGGGTCAAACCTGGACCTTGGTTGGGACTTCACTCCCTTCTACACCATCAGCCAGAAGCATTTTTTCCATGTTCTGAGCCAGCAGAGGAAAACATAGATGATTTGAGGTACAGATGTCAGAGGGAGACAATGTTATCAATGTAATGATTCTCAGTACTTTTATTATGGCTTTAATTTCATATCTGCATTGGGAAGGCTTACGTTTTGAAATGTAACTTCTCAAGACAGCATTTCAGTATATTATGGTAATCTTCATTTTAACGTCTCCATAAGAGAACATGTCTTCACAACTGGCTGAATATCATTACTCAAAAAATAACACAAATTATAGTTTGAAGACAACTTCCAACACTAACTGGGGTGATCCAGGCACCATCACCTAGAAGCTGCTGCCTGGAGCTGCCAGCTGTAACTGATTTATGCATGCAGCATGCACGATTATTCCATGGTGATGAGCCACCCTCATTCAGTACACACAATGAAAAAAGGAAATATGAGAAGTGTCAAGAAGGTAAAAAGGAATATGAATGGTAGATGTCCTAGGGAATCTTTTTTTAATTTTTTTTAAACCAAGCATGCTGTCTGTCTTCTCTGTCATGCCTTTTGGTCTGGCAGTTATTAATCCATCACCCATTTTTCTGAATTAGCAGATAGCAATTATGCATTCATTCTTACAGAGTATAAAAATGAAGCCTTAACCTTTAACTTGAGATGGAGCATTTCCAGACAAAACACTTTTCCTTTATTAGTATTCTACCCCTTGACTCCGAGTGTGTGAATACTTGAAAATGGGTTCAGAGACATTTCTCTGTGTTTTACACATTTTTCACTTTAAAGAAAGATGAAAAACCATGACCCAGAGAAGCCGGTTCGTTATGATAAGTCTCCATAATATTGTAGTCATTAAAAAAAAAAAATCCTACTTGTTCCTATTTTCATTCATGTGTAAAAGCTGTTTCTGAGACCCCAAAAGTTTAAATAGTTTTTATTAGAAAATGCAGTTAGTGTATATAATAAGGAACAATACTGCCACCAAATGGCTACATACTGCAGATGGAAGAATCAAGATTTCTTTCATTTATAGCTTTGATGGAAAGAAAGAAAACTAAATATAGCAATTTCAATGAATACCATTACATTTACTTTTTCCCCAGTTTCTAGAAGGCTATTACAATATGTTACTTAAATTTTTAAGCACCATAAGATTGAAAAAAATAATTTAAAAGCGTTTGAAAAGTCTTTCCAATTTCAAACATTTTCTCTTTCCACAAACAGAAAGGCACTGCATGTTAAGAATTTAAAAACTGTAGAATACTATACTGCTTTCATACTTTTGGATGGGGAAGATCTTGAGCTTTCACAAGTTGGGAAGATAACAGTCAGAATTTAAAGACACTGTCAACTTCAAAAGTACTGGAAATAGTTCAAGAATATACTGAAACTTTAACCACTGCTTGTTTCTCTCTGGGTCTTTTAACAACAAATGCACTGGAAAGAACTGCTTCTATGTAAACACCTGAAACAAACCAATTCATTAGTGTCAAGCAGTATTTTACTTTGGGAAGGGCACAATGTCTCACTCCAAGGACAGTGTCCTTACTAGCATTTTGCTGGAAACAAGGAAAGCAAAAAGAAAATTTTAACTGCAAGTTCTTAGGATCCCACTTTGCAAAGACCTTCTGTGCTTTACTGCCAGCAACGCAACAATCCTCCTGAGAAAAGAAAGTTCACCAAGAAAAAACAAATCCTTATTTGGTTGCTTATAAAAATGCACCATCAACAGAAAAATACAAGCAGAAACAACAAACATTTTCTCTGGTTGACACAGAAAATGAAATCCATGGTCTTTCCACTTTGGGCAGCCCATCATAGATTACATTTTTAATCCACCATTTAATATGCAACAGCTGCCCTCTGCAGTCTCCTCCAGCCACCTCATCCCTGGAGATCCAGTCTCCTTTTCCATAAATGCGATGGGGGAACTGCCTCGGTAGGTTTTGCTTTGCGTAAGAGTGTTCCCATTTGTGCAGAGCAAGGTACAGTGGGACAGGTGATGAACATGCTCACCTTGACACCATAGCTGCTACTGAGGGCTTAGCTGTGGACAAGCACATACTCCAAGGGAGGTTTTACTCTGTGCCCCTCTGCAGCTTTGTTTAATACTCTTGGCCTGTGCTCTATTTTATGATTTGTTTTGTTGATCCTCAGTTCTCTGCTTCTGTGAAAACTAGAGACAGGTTCTTGCTCCAGATTTCAAGTGCTGGTTTAGAGCTGATTAAGTTCCTTTGCCCCTGCTTAATCCTGTGATGAAACAGGATGAAACATTCGTGTCCAGAAATAAAAGCTTATTATAACTGAAGAGGACTTTGTGCCAGAATAGAGACCACTCTCTTATGAATGCCTGTGTACCTCTCCAGGCTTCAGGGGAAGGGACGGAGAAAAGGAGCGATTGCCACATGCACAGGCCCCAGGCACGACTGCTGCTGTTCCTGAGCAGGGGTTCGTCAGGGAAAACCCCGCTACACCCCATTACACTCCACACTCCCTGGACCTCAACCACAGGAATAACTTCAGAAGTAAACTTTAGTCCTTAAAAACCTTCTGCTTCCCAAAGACAAAGTAACTGGTTTTACCTCCAGGCAGAGGTTGTTATGAAAACTGAATGATTTAAGTAGATAAAATGCTACTGCTTTAGCAATTAAAATTACATGTTTCTGTAACCTCCATAAACTACCTCAAAGACTAAGGAATATGCTTGCTTACTCTTTATTTTTTATTATAAGGAAATTAAAGCTGGCATCATCCAGATCTTGGTCAAAGCCCACGCTGTCTTGGACAGTCCCCTGCCCCTGGGACTCCCACCCTGTGCCACCTGGGTGCTGGGTGGCCCCAGCAGCCATGGGTCCCTCAGAGCCCAGCCTGCCCTCACACCCAGCCCTACCGCAGGGGAAATCCCACCACCGGCGGAGAGCCATGGTTGCACGCCATGAACAGAATGCAAAGCAATCATTTCGTTCGTTCGACTAAGTTAGAATGGCCAGTATCACAGAGGAGGACTCGATACAAGTACCCAAAAAACCTGAGCCTCAAGGGCCAGCAGCAAAGGATCACCTACAGCAGCTGGAATTTCCCTGTTGCAGTGTAACTCGAGGACAGCAGAGCGCACTGCTGCACACAGAAAACAATGCCAAGGTATGAGCATTGCACACTTCGAACGAGAAAGTTGATCAGCAGAATAGCAAACATGACAAACTGTTTTCACCTCTTACAAAAAGAGGTAATAACATGCAATGTTTAGCAACAAACAGTATCAATTATGCCACACAAAAATAAATATTTGCAACACATTAAAAGGTGCTACTTTAGGAAAACAATGCATGTTTGAATACTCAACAGCCTAAGGGCTAAACTTCTCACAGGAACTTTATTTAGTGTTTAGAATTACCCTAACGTTCAGTTCCAGGCAAGATGGGAAGAGCTGCTTGGGTACAGGAAGCTTGGCTTTACCAAATGTCCCCTAACGCTGCTAAGGGAATCTAAGAGATCCCAGCCAAATGGCCAGTCAGCAACATGTACATTAAAAATAAAGTACAGCAATTCAAAGGAGGAAAAAATAAATTCTTTTTAAACACTGCATGAGTTTTAAATTTGCTGGTTGGAAAACAGCATATTTATATGAGTTTTTAATCACAGGCTACTAATTGGTTCAAATCAAATCCTTATATCCAAATACAAATCCAAATTTGTACAATCAAATCAAATCCAAAATACAATCCTTATAATTTCAATCAATATTTAAAACTACATGGTCACAGCTGCAGATAATACCTTGTGCTAGCTTGCCAAACCACAGTGGCTAGCCAAATTTCCCTTATCAGTGTAAATGTATAACCTGTGAATGGCACATCATTCCTGATGACAATGTTCTTGCCACTGCTATCCATAATTTATTTAGCCTAAACACTACTAAACAGGTACAAACTACCTAAACAATGCTCCAGATAAGGAGGAATCTATTAGTATCACATCCTACTATCTGGCAGCCAGCTTCATTTTTTGTCTGATTGCACAAAAGCGTTGGGATGCAGCATCTATGTTACTGTCAGTTTACACAGCAGTTTGAATATAGTTGCCATAGCCTAAATTCTCAAGACAAAGACAAACTCACATCTCCATAACCCAGCAACTGAAAGAGCCAGGGTGAAAGCGAAGTGCCCGCAGTAGAATGGGTAAGGCCTGCAGGCAAGGTCGTAATGCTGAGCAGACAGGCAGGAACTCCAGATGATCTCAGCCCTCAATAGCAATAATCAGCAAATCTTCAGCCACACTATATCCTCCCCCCAGTCCCATAGCCTGACCCTCTGAGATCCCACCCCCATCATTTCAGGTATTTGCCTAATTCTGAACATCCTGGTGCACCCAGACTTTCTCCGCTGTCTCATCCCCCTGCAAGCTCTCAGGCTACTTCAACCTGCTGATGAACTGGACAGGTACGACATTCCCCAGCTCTGCCAACTCCGTATCTCAGCACACTTCTGCTGACTCTTAACAAAAAGGCCAGCTACAGGCTGGAGAGGAGCACAGGTAGAGACTGGAGGTACAACCATGTCCACAGAAGCTGCTAAGGCATTCCCAGGCAGGTAGCTTCACAAAGAGACACAAAACTCATCCAGTTCCTCAGAGCAACCAGCTTTTAACAGCCAAAGTCGGAGACAGCAGCTTTTTCAACCCCATCAGTTTGCCTCTCTGGCAGGAACAGTAATTTACTTTTGATTTCACAGCAGGAAAAACCATGCTCTAGAAACTGCATTGCCGTGACTGTTTCTGCAAACCATCCATATAAGCACCTTCTTCCCTAGGTCAGTACCTATTCTGAAATGCATTATGTGCCTTTCAACTTCAAAATCAGTTTCTCTTCTCTGACTTCTAACCAGCTCAACTTCCTACTAAAAAAAAAAAAACCTGCAATAAAGAGACACTGGTGTAGTGCCTTATTAGTAAGCCAAGCTCTCCTCAAGTCTTTAGAATCACTAGAAACAAGAAGTTTGTTTTGATAGAGGAAAAGCACCTTCTCTTGCAGTTTCTGTCAGTGTGTCTGAAATCTGATGCTGAATTTGGGATGAGGACCTAGTACTTGTGGTGCAAGCCAAGTAATGGAGAGGTTCACACAGGATGGAGAAAAAGCAAAGACAAACTCCAAACTAAACTGGGCTGACAGACATCACTCAGCGACATTGCTCAGGGCAGTGCTTTCAAGCTCTCAATGGAAAGATGTTTTTCCATGACCTTATAATTGAGATAATTTCACTGGCTGTTTATCACTGCTTCTCTGTGTTCTCCCAGCCTGGGGAGGCTGAAGGCACAGAGGTCCTAGCCTCCCTTCCTTCCCTGTAGCCATTCTCTGGGCTGGAGTCCTCAAGAGGGATTTGGGGTTTTCTCAGGATGCTTCAAGAATTAATATTTATTACATGTCTAAGATAACAAAAGGTATTAATACAGAAAATTTATAAAGTGAGAAGTATGATGCCTGTTTTTGATGTGCTGAATGCAGGAGAACCCACGAAGAGGCTTGTGCACTTTTAGCAGTGGTACACCAAGAGTCAATGTCAGCAGCAGCACAGTGAGTTGTTTTGAACACCTGCAGCCAGGCAGTTCACCAACAAGGGGAAGGCTCCAATAGCCCAGACATAGGAAGAGGGGGTTTTTGACAAAAATATTGGCAAGAGGATAGAGAAGAAAGATTAAACCTTGGAAACATTGTACAAAAGGCAGTAGAAGTTTAAAAGCATTAACCATACGTGTACTGCAACACTGAAATAAGCCAAACATACAGTTAAATTGTCTGTCTAGGTGACAGCAAAAGCAAACCAGCAAAGACAGATGAACTTGTACCTAGCAACTCCTATCACAGCAAACCTCCCTGAAGGCATCTTCCCAGGAAACCAACCAGTGCCTGCGATACAACAAAACAAGACCCTTAACACGTTGGATTTTTTTTTATAGGTATGCCTTGTTGGTAGCTTTCACAACACTGAAATGTAAATGAACCAATGCAAAAGGCTTCACTTTGGAATTTTTTTACTTTAAAAATGTTTAAAAGTAGACACAACTTGCACTACTAATAAAACTTGTATTCTTATATGACTAGGGTATTCCATTTCAGCTAGAAATCCTCAGTCGGGAAGTGGCTGTAAACGCTATATTAGCTTGTGGTAAGAATACAGGGTAGTTCAAATCATTAACACAAATATTTAGCAAATGCCTGCATTCCTCTTCAGACTGTTGCTTGCCGTGGCTCCAGTCCTAATACAAGCCTGTATTTAATAGCTCGTGCAGTTCTGCTGAGGACAGAGCTACAGCTCCACTTGGAGGACAGAAATTAATGGCCCTGGCTTTAGCTGACCAGTTCAAGCAGAAACATTTAGCCAATAATACCACTAGCCAACACATAACAATACCTATTATGCTGAGAGCTCTCTAATTTTTCTTAGATTATCTGTGATAGTACATGTTCTGGTAGATGAACATTTAAGGGCTTCTGTTGCGCAGCAAAGGACTTGTGACGAGCTGCCAGTCTCTTGTGCCAGTGTAACTGCTATTCTTTTTCTGATGCCTGGCCTTGCATGTGCCTGCAGCACAGGACATCGCCACAATACCCCAGGAATTCACTGATGGCTGCCTTGCAGTGGTTAGAGCCCAGGACATTTCAAAGGCTAGAGAGGCTATTTCCTGCCATATTTTACTGGTCAAACTGTTACCATCATGAGCAATAACATTCCTTTTCTCTTTTTTGAGAGGAACATTCTGGAAGACCTGCAACATGCGTGTAAAGTTTGTAGCAAACAGGTGCATCACTGGCATATGTATTTTGAATAATACGGACTTTTGAGGGCTACACGAGTGTACACAGACATGACCCAAGCCTCCCTGGCATCAGGGGAGGGCATTAATAACCTCAGCTGTGTTGACAGCAGACCTCTGTGGGACATCAGGCTTGCTCACTGTTTTCCACAGGCTGGAGCACAAAAGCACTCTTAATGCAACAGCTCTGGGCACTACACTGAGCTGGGCATTGTCACACACAGCCTGCCCTTCCAACAGGAACATCCTTGTCTCTACTTAAATTCCTAAAGTAGCAGAGTGGTGGAATAAAAGTATCCAAAATACACAAGGCAGCTTTCACTGCTTTGGAATTTACTGCTCTTTGCACACCATTAATGCTAAAAGGTAGACTAGACAGATCTGAGGTAGAACAATTTTACAATCCTTTAAAGTTTCATCATATTGAGCCTGTAGTAAAACATTTATTCTATTACCAACATCCACCGACATCCCAAGCACTCTTTTTGAGTCTTCTGATCAGACTTAGCTCTAGCATAGGTTAGTTCTACTTACTTCAACACTAAATTTTCTCTATTATTTCACTATAGCTTAAACACTTGTATATTATTTTCAATATGCTTTAATTTCTTCTTTTTTTACTGAGAAGTCAATCAACTGAAGAGGATAGGTCTGGAAGCCCACCTAACTTAACATCACCCTGTTGGACAGAGTAGGCAGTACACTGCTCTGGCTGTGAAAAGGTTTCAACATTTCATTTAGTTCCATCTCTCAAGAAAACCCACATTGTTTCAGAGTTTCACTGAACACTTCTCCCAAAAAAAAGTTGCATGAGCACATCACCCCAAGGGTTTATTATAGCACTGCTGCTAGAAGATGCATTTCCTGCAGTAGCTAACAATGAACATAGAAAGGCTTGTTAATCTTGCTTATTTTTATGTCATGAATTTGATCTGTATGGCCCTTTGGCCTTTTGACCCTCCTGAAATCATACACTGCAATCAGCATGGTGGGGGGAGGGGGGAAGTCTTCATTATCTCAAAATAGAAAAGCTGCATCATGGAAAAAAATGCCATTTCCTACATTTATGTCTATCACCACACACAGGTCTTCCAAGTGCTTATCTTTGCAGCCTGTTCCAGTGTTCAAATAAATAGGTGTTTTCCCAACTTGAGTGTTTACAGTAGAATTCAAACATTTCCTCCTCAAAGATAAGTGTGGGGTTTTTCTTTTACATCCTCCCTTAAGCATCCGTATCAGTTTTATGCAGGAAGAAATACTTGAGTTGAATAAGTCCTATACCATGCTTAATTTGCTATACTGTTAAAACGTGGGTAATGACTGACTTAAGTCAAAGGAGTGGAGTATCTGCAGCCACACCCAGCTAAAGAAGTGACTCATAACTTGGTTGTGACAGGTTTATAACCTTCCTTCTCCAGTGGAAAATGCACAAGTTGCAATTAAAATCTGGGTGAGGCTGGACAAACCCAAAAATGTTTGGAATTATTCTGAAGTTTAATTGAAGTTGCACAGAGTGGAGCAGCTGCGGCTGGGTGGGAATAAGACTTTGACATTTAGCAAAGTCTCACAGAACAGACATCTTGCTATCACAGATATGACTAATGCACTTCTTGTGTCTGACATCAGTCTTCTCCAACTTGTGAAATCAAGATGATTTCTACTTTAATCCAAGAGAAGCAGAGGGATGAGCAATTCCATTTAAACCAAATAATACAAGTTCCCTTCAAAGGTAACTCAAAAATTAATTTTTTAGCAAGATGTTCATAGTTCATCAGTTAGATAGGTCTTAAAGTAACACAGAGGGCCACCTCCCAATGGACAGCACATCTCACAGATGTAAGGCTGACCACCTCTGAAACAAAGTCTATAAGATAGACTATGATAAGATAAGAGATCACTGTGTGCTCGGGGAAGCTAGCTTCTAAACCACTTGCAGGAAACAGAATCAGAAAAACACAGAGAGTAGCAAAGCAGAGATTTGGTTTTCTTTATATTAACATAATTACAAATATTTGGCTCCCATTTCAAACTGAAAGACTACAGTGGCACACCCTGTTCCTTTTGGTAGCTGTTCCCATTGAGAAAGACATGGATAGCACCCCTGCAATGCTGAGCAGCTGGAACCATGAAGAATAAGCCCTGAAGCAAAATGGCAGGGACTGGCTCTGGGCAGGGCAAAGCAAAGGAACACTTACGTTGAAGGAAATAATAACCTTAAAGTTCACAGAGATTAATTTGGAACAAGACAAAATCACTGGTTTTCATGCAAATGAACCACACAACCCCCAGTAGCGCTGAGTAACAAGGAAAACTGTGCATGGGAAGGGCACATATGGGAGGTCTTTTAAGGACTTTACCTGACGCTGGGGAAAGCACACAGAGGAAACAACACTTACGGCTTGCTGGCACTTTTCTACTTTGACAGAAGAAAGCTGAAATGCAGAAACAGATTTACATCTGCACAGAACATACTATCTGAACTCATCAGGCATTAAATGGCCTGGGGGTGCTGGTTGACAGCCAGCTGAACATGAGCCCCCCGTGTGCCCAGGGGGCCGAGAAGGCCAGCAGCACCCTGGCTGGTAGCCGAAGCAGCGTGGCCAGCAGGGCCAGGGCAGCGCCCGTCCCCCTGCGCTGGGCACTGGCCAGGCCGCCCCTCGAAGCCGGGCTCAGCTCTGGGCCCCTCACTCCCAGACAGACCCTGGGGGGCCGCAGCGTGTCCAGAGCCGGGCAGGGGGCTGGGCAGGGG
The DNA here is from genome assembly GCF_023634085.1 of Falco cherrug. Lineage (NCBI taxonomy): Eukaryota > Metazoa > Chordata > Aves > Falconiformes > Falconidae > Falco > Falco cherrug. The sequence continues at coordinate 56,712,017 of NC_073705.1, forward strand.
GCTGGGGCACAGGGCTGGTGGGCAGCGGCTGGGGGAGCTGGGGGGGCTCAGGGGGGATCTGATCACTCTCTGCAGCTCCCTGGCAGGGGCTGTGGGCAGGGGGGTTCGGTCTCTGCTCCCAGGGAACCAGCCACAGGACAAGAGGGAACAGCCTCGAGTTGTGCCAGGGCAGGTTTAGATTGGGTATCAGGAAAAAAAATTCTTTGCCAAAAGGGCTGTCAATCATTGGAACAGGCTGCCCAGGGAAGTGGTGGGGTCACCATCCCTGGGGGTATTTAAAAGACACGTAGATGTGACACTTGGGGATGTGGTTTAGTGGTGGGCTTGGCAGTGTTGGGTTAACGGTTGGACTTTTATGACCTTTAAGGTCTTTTCCAAACTAAACAATTCTATGATTCTATCTTGGAACTAAAAATTAAGGGCAGCTCTGATCAAAGCGATTTCAACTTCATTACATTCAAAGACAGGATATCCATAGCCATGCTTCATGTTCTCTATGCTTTGATATTATTTGTATGAGCCAAATCAATCAGAACAGAGTGCAAACAGATGCAAAACCACATGGAATTCTTTAAGAATATTCCGCTAAATGTCCAACAATCCACCACTGAGGAAGTAAACCGCTTTCAATTCTCCTTGAAGGTAACTATTACCCATTTCCATCAACCACATTACTTCTGTAAAGTGGTACGACAGGTAGGAGAAGACAATAAAGGATCTACAGGAAGGACTTTAATTTTTGAAGAAAGAAGCTGAAAATACAGCTTCTGTGATAGTGTTCTCTGAAGGGCCCCAGTAACCTGTGCTGGAGCAATGAGGGCAACAGGCAGAGTTTTGATACCTGCTGACAGTGGTACCTGGAGAAAGAGTCTATCAGCTTTCAGACCAGGGTTTCAGCTGCCCAGGCATAATCAGAGACTGTGGAATGACAACAAAGAGCAGAAGGCTTCATTGCAGGACAAGAAACATGCCAGAACAAGAGACCAGGGCACGCTGATGGTGGGTTAGTGCTACAGCAAACACAGAATAAAATCAAATAAAGAAGGCAACTACCAACCAAGAGTCCACACAGACTGAAATTACAAGCCAAAATACAAAGGCTATAGCATTAATCAAACTTAATGCCTGTCTGCCAGGATGGCAAAGTTGATTGCAATATGCTAAAGGGAGAAAAAGGCAAGAAAGGCAAAGTCACTCATAATTTTCCCAATCTACACAGACTGGGCCATAAAGGCCAAACTAGGAAGTAATCTCCAAACTTAATCTTAGCTACTACCATTTTATGGAGCAGTGAGTTACTGCACAAAACACAATGTAATCCCTGGTTTGGTCCTGAGTAACATGCAAAACCATTTTCAAATCCACACCAACGCAATATATTAAAAAACTCTTGTGGATCCTCAACCAGGCATACAAAGCAACATTCCCAAGTTCCTCTACAAACAGCAACATTTTTGACATTACTAAAAAAGTGTTTTACACAGAAGTGTTCACAGAGAGCTGAGAAGCTGCCTGAAGTTTTTGTTTAGTTCAAGATCTTTCCTTATGATCTCAGAGTGCAATTACTGGATCACAGCATGAAAAACACAATAGAAAAGACATTTTCTTCAGTCAGGAGGTGATTCAGCTATCAAAGAGTTTCTTTTGTTTCTATTTTTGGGGAAAAAAAAAAAGAAAATCACTGCTTTCAGATGACATTTCCAAGGTATATTCATCCTGACTGTCAGCTGAAGCAAAGGTCTCTGCATTTCTTCCTTTCTCCTAACATTCTTTCCTTTCTGAACAACCATGTGAAATGCCTGACACCACCACTGGAAGCTAAGCAGGACAGAAATTGTGACTAACTAGAGCACACTTTGCAGCTGTAAACAGAAAGCAAAGCATACGCCATCATCCCTTCCGTTCCCTCATACAGAAGCCATCCATAATATACAAATTAAATGTGCAGGAGCAGCCAAACTTGCACTACGAAAAAAGGTTGTGCTGCTTCTTCCTGGAAAAGCTGCCCTCGCCAGTGCCGTGGATCAGCTGGGGCCAGGCTGGCAGAAGCAGCTGCACTGCGTCACAGGGATTTTGGCACAGGACACAGTCTGGTGGCAGCAAAGAAAGCGATGGTGCTGTCTGGAGGACTGGCGTTTTGGGAGCGCAGGAGAGAAAAGCTGAAACCGCAAGTTTTAGGACATTAGGCTGGGCATGAAGAAAGGGACTTACTTTACTGAGGGGTTTGGATGCAAGGATTCTTTGATACAGGGGGAAAAAAAAAAAAAAAAAAAAAAAAAAGTCAGTGACAATATTCCAGAGAGCACAGGGTCTGTATCTCACGGCTTTGGGCCAAGTCCAAGAGGAGGCATCCACATACGAGGGGGTAGGGACAAAGAAAAGGGCAGCAAACTGCCATAGTTAAACAAAGGCCAATCTAAGGCTAAGGACTGAGGATTTTATGTCAGTTAGCATGTGATATGTATTTATCAGTGAAATCCCATTCCGTATGCCAACCGGTTGCATTCCACTTTATGATAAACACTTTTTCTATGGCATGCACTACGTTTTCTGAAAATACACTTTCAGCGTGCTTTGTTTTCAAAGCCATAGTAGTGAAAGACTGCTACCAAACCACCAGCCCAGTTCAGGGCTTTGTTTAATCATAAACAGATAATGGGAAATCTAATGAGAAACAACTGCTGATGAGTTGGCAACAACATTTCACACAGCATATGTCAGGGGGCACGAAGCAGCTGGCTGGGCAAGATACTATATTGAGAGAACATTTGGAAACATTGCTCTCAAGTAGTTTTCCTGGCTAAATGTGGCAAGAACAATGTGTCCCTTTCTTGCAAGTGCAACTCCTAAAACACAGGACACTAAACCATTAAACTGGTAACAGCCACTGCAAACACTCTGTGCTGTAATTCTCAGAATTATACAGAAGTATTATACCCACCCACATCCTACTGCTTGTGCAACAGCTTCTCCCTCCCGCCCCAGCTCCCCAGCACAGGGGTAGCTGAGCCCAGGAAAACTTCCCCTGCAATCTGATACAAGTGAGCAACACACTTCCAGGTAGAAGCACGAGAGCAGAGTAGTATTTTAAGACAGTCCCACACAAGTGTCAGACAACTGTAAACAGGATTATAAACTGTGTAACACCCAACAGATCACAGTGGGTTAAATCTTCTTCTATCAACACATTCTTCTGAATTTGAGTTCCAAACTTCAGAAAGCTTGTAAAAATTAACTACTTCCTTCATTTTGATTAATGTATTCTTTGAATATAAACAATGGGAACAGGTGCGTTCTGCATATAAATTTAACTTTCTTTTAAAAAGCACTCCACAAGACTATAATACTTATTCAAAAAAGATCCTCCTTATAAAATCACATACATTACAAAATGAACAAATGCATCCACCCATTTCAAGAGAGTAATTTAATTACTAGCTATTTTAACTTCAGTTTTCAAATTAGCAAAATATTCTCAAAAAAATTCACCTACGTCAACATTTGAATTGTATCTCAGGTTATATATACTCAATTTACATGAGTTTCCAACATACAAAGGCATCCAGTTCACTCCAAAAGCATGCATAAGTGCACAAAAAAAGCTGGGAGAAAAAAACCCACCACACACAGACAAAAATACTAAGGTAAGAATTAAGACTGAATGTATATCGTAGGCTCCAACCAATTTGGTTGGGAGGGAGCACCTGAGGACATCTGGCCCAAACCCCTGCTTGAAGCAGTGTCACTTTTAAAAGGCAGATCAAGCTGCTCACAGCCTTGGTCAGTCAAGTCAAGACCTTCCCCAAGAACGTAACTTCCCTGCCTCTGGGCCCCTGCATCAAGCTTTAGGCCACTCTCCCATGAAGAGCACTTTTCTTATATCTAATCTGAATTTGCCTCACTGCAGCTCACACTGATTGACTTCAGCTGCAAACCGCTAAGCAGCAGCTGTCCTCCACCTTCCCCACAATCACTCCCTAGATGGCTGAAGACATCCAAAAGATAGACACAAGAGATAGCCAACAGTTTTGTTTATTTTTTAAATCTTACCAATTACACAGCTCACCATCATGGCAACATGAACCACACAAAAAGCTGGTAAGAATACAAAGTTTCTGCCATTTTTTAATTTAATTTTTAAATTTGTTTCTTGTTAAAAATTTCCTAGAAGCCCAAGTCATAGACCTCATTCACAACTAGTAACTGTCATCAAGATTTAGCAGACTCAGGCCAGCAGTGTGACATAAAACCTTCCCTCCACGTTCAGTAACGGAATGAAGCCAGCGTTTAGTTCAAGCTCAAATAAGATTTCAAGGCACAAGGCCTAGTCTGAAGTTGAGCAATACCTATTCTGCTCATAGCACGCATACATTTAACCTTTTATTTATTTAAATGTTTCTGTTACCAATACAAAACAATAAAATCCCTGTCAAAAATAAAACCAAAAAATAATAATAAAAAAACCATTAAAAGACTGAGTTCCTTTAAAAATAAAATTAATACTGTTTGGATTTCCATTAGTGAAATACTCCACATTTTTCACTACAAAAGTTTCAGGTATCCATAAAATCATGACACGCGTATAATATTAACCTTATATATGGATATATATAATCACTATGGGCTGAACATGTAAATTAAAAAAGAAATCAGACAACTTTCAACAAACAAGCAGGAGTTTTGCCAAACTTGCAAACACAGAACTTTCTCCATAAGCTCTCTGAAACACAGAGACTAGATAAAAAACCATAACTAATACCCACTCACCTTAAAAGACTACTTTCCTGTACCTACAACAGAGACACTTCCAAAAGACTAAGCTGAAAATAACTTCATTTAAACACTTAAATACATAATACACTGTGTAAGGAATAAACAACACAAATCAAGTAATGAATTCATAAATGTACAGAGACATCCTACCAACAAATTAAATAAAGAAAACTTAAGTCAAATCCATTTCTGTATTTATGAGGAAGATGCTCCAAGCCCAGAACAGTAAAGGTCTGAGAGGTACCTCACCAAACTCAGGCAAGTGTCAGACTTAAGTCCTTCTGCAGAAATATCCTGAGGATCCACAGGTGAACTTCAGTCAAGAAGAGAGGAAGACTCACTATAGAGCACTTTATCTGGCATTACTCACTACTAATAAGACTCTTACTCCATAAGGAAAAGAATATACTACAGCTTTCTCATCTGTACTCAAGAGAACAATTAACCAAGTCTCCGTTCATCAAGCACTTTGCTTGTATTTCCTACAATCAAAGTGATTTAGGAAACCTGCTGAAGATTTAAGACACAACATAGGCCTGTTGTTACCTTTCTAAGCACCCAGTGCCTCCCTAGCAGTGAGGGGTTTGTAGTTCATCTTATACCACCTTCTGATGGACTTACAGCTTAAAAATACATCAGGGCAGGGGCTTTTCTACAACACAAAATTAATTTTTATTTCTTTCTGCTCTTGTGGATCTAGGGGAAAAAAAAAATCTATGTCCACAGTTTCCAGAAGTTATACTGACTTTGAAAAAAACCAATCAGCCTAAGAGGCCAAAACCGAACAGAGCATCAGCAATGCTCACAGCTTACAAGAGAGGAGTGTGCACCCTCGCAGCACTCCAGACACCGGGCTGGGCTGCTACCCAACACCGGGCTGAGGTGCCCTGCGGCACCAGGCGTACACAGTCACTCTCTTTGGGAGGCACCAGCCATGTTTCCTGAGCCACCACCGCTCCTGTCCCACCCAGGCTTCAAAAATCCAGACAGGGACAGACCTCATGGCTGCCTGCCTTAAGAGGTCTCTGAATCCCACAAGCGGCTCCCAGACAAGTCCTGACGCTTGGCGAGCCCCCCCGCAGCCCCCCGGGGGCGGGCCAGCCCCCCCCCAAGCCTGTGCCAGGCGCTGTGGGGTGACCCCCACGCTGCTCCGAGCCTGGCGCTTGCTGCAGCGGCAAACAAGCAAGAAGCGTGTTCTTCTTTTCAGGAACCACCACAATTAAACATCTGGGGGTGGGGTGTGACATAAACTAAGCCACCAGGCACGTCAGCCAGGTCATTCCCACAGCTGTGCCGGCCCTCCGCACCCCTTCACGCTAAGGTGCGTCTGTAACGGGGCCTGCCGCCGCCTCGGGAAACGCTGCCGCGGTGCGGCCCTCCGCCGCCGCCGCCGCCGCCGCCTCCCTTACGAGCGCCGAGCCCGCCGGGAGGGCCTGCCCCGGCCCCAGCCCCGGGCCCGGGCCACAGGGCCGTGCCGCCGTAACCACCACCCCAGCCGCACCGCCCGCGCTCGCCCCCTCCCTGAGGGGAGTTGGGGCGATGACGTCACCGGATCAGACCGACCGGCAATGGGCGCCATTTTGAAACCCCGAAACCTCCCGCGGCGGCAGCTCCGTGCGGCAGCGGCGGCTGCGACCCGCTCCCGGCTGGCGCCTCCCCCCGCGGCCCCCCGCCCCCGCCCCACCTGTACCGTGCGACATGGCAGGTGAGGCCAGGCGGCCTAGCTGCACGCAGGGCGGCTGCGTCTGGCTCGCCGGGCAGAGGGAGCTGGGCCGCGCCGCGCGGATCTGGGTGGCGGGGGGCAGCCCCCCAGTGGCGGCGTGTGGGGACCGGGCCTGCCCCGAGGGGCTTGGGCCGGGGCGCGGCGCCGGGCTGAGGCGGCGGGGCCTGCCCTGGACCGGGCCGTGCGGCGGCGGAGCGGGCCGCACTGAGGAAGGGGCTGGGCAGGGGGCGGTGGGGGCCGAGGGGGCGGCGGGGCCCTCGCGGTGTGCCTGTCCCCTCACCGCCCTCTCTTCCCGTTTCAGGGGTGGCAGGAGGTGGAGGCGGTGGCAGCAGCAGCAGCAGCAGCAACGACTTCCAGTGGTGTTTCTCCCAGGTGAAGGGGGCTATCGACGAGGACGTGGCGGAAGGTAAGGGCCGGGCCGCGGCCGAGCAGCCTGTGCTGTGCCCCGGGCTCCCGGAGGCCGCTGTCCCCCGGCTGCCGCCCCGCCGGAGCCGCGGGCACCAGCACCTTTTTTTCCTCTCTCGGCATCTGTGTCACGCCCGCGCTGAAGGAGCCGCGGCGGGGAACGGCTGAGCTGCAGCATCTCCCTAGTCCGTGCCCGAGGCTCGGAGAACGCGGGGTGTGTTGCAATGACTAAGCTAGCGCCTGTGCTTCCAGTGCGATGTGCATTTTTTTTTTGGGGGGGGGGGGCGGTGGGGGAAGATAATAGAGAAGACACGATGGCCTCCTCCTGTTCTTTAATTCTAATCACTAGGGAGAAAAGCTAATGACAGTGATAAAATCCGGAGGGGTGGGAGAAGAGCACAAATGGAGTCTGTCAGGCTTGTCAAGTTTCACTCTGACGCAAAGAGAGCGACAGAGAGCGTGCAGGTCTGTCATTTGTGCGTAATTTAAAAAGTAGCGTTTAAAGGCTTCCTGCAGATGTGAAGAAATTTTATTCCTACTTGTTAACATTTGGAAGCTATAAATAGGGATATTTAAGTAGGGAAAATGGGCACACCTTTACATTTCTCTGAAACATTCTAAGCACAGCATGCTTTGCAGTGAGTACAAAATAACAAGTGTTTTAACTAGAAAAAGAATTTATCTGTAGTATGTAGCAACAATGTGAAGTTTTGTTTGACTTTTAGAAAGTTTTTTATGTTTTCTGTGTTCACATGTTCAGGATGGCAATGCTGTTTAGAAAACGGGGTGAGAAGTATGTGTGTGAAACAGAATTCTGTGCTATTTATTTTATTTTTACTGCATTAATTGAAATAGCTGTATTTATCGTATTAAGTGAAATAACTTGCAGTGCCAGTGTGTAGTTGTCTTGAGTTTCGGGTTTTTCTTTTACTGGATGCAGTAAATATTTTTTTTACTGTCTACTACAGGGAAATTGTGCTGACAGTGTTTACATTTTTATGCCACTTGTTTGGCATTCCTATTAAAATAATACCTATGGGAGGAATAGACTTGAAAACTGCTTGAGCTACTAGTACTCAGACTCAGTTGTTTTCTTTTTTCTCCCTCTAAATATATTTTGTAACTTGTACTATTGTTCTGAAGTTCCCGGAATTCTTATGAAAATGTACTTAAGTAGCTTTTATGAGTTTCCCAAATGATCCTTTTTTTCTTAGGATCCATCATCTATGTGACTAAAAGTTAGTTCTCCACATGGCAAAAAATAGACTCCTGTGAGCACCTTACTTCCCAGGCAGTTACTGAGCAACATGATTTTGTATAGAACTGGAAAGCTGCATGGTTTTGAAACACCATTATGTCCTAAACCCAGTTAATTATTTAAGTGCATAACAGGACTGTTCAAAGAGGGACTTACATTACTGATGAGACACATCACCGAGGCAGAGCTCTTCAGTTAGAGAGGGGAAAGCTCTCTGTTTTGAGGTGACTAGGAGGAGTAAGGGGAAATAGGGGGGATAATGCTCAACACTTTCACCCTGGATTTTCTCGTATATACCTTATTAACATGAATTTCCCAGGAGTGAGCACTTTAGATTGTGTGTGATTATACTACGCATGAGAAACATAATTTTCTTCATAGGGCAATTAATGTAAGTAATCATTCAACACCTGGTTTTGTAGAATTGGTACTAGAGTTTTGTTTTGCTACTGGAATATGAGAACTACTTACAGGTTTTGTGACTCACTGTCTTTATTTTGGTTTGTGGGCTTCCCCCTCAGTCTTTGTCTTAGAATTGGAATCAAATAAAGGCATTGTACAATTTATTTGCTAATAATTGCTTGATTTTGATTCAACATTATGTAGAAGAGTGCAATTACATTGCCAGATGTTTGGCCCCAATTATGGAAATAATTAGCAATTTTTAAAACATCTTTTACCAAACTGCACGTCTAAACCTATTTGATGGGTGGCTGTTGCCTTGAAATAGCCTTGCTGCAAATATTGCATAAAACTACTGTGAATTTCATGTAAATTTTTGTGATAGGGAAGACTTGCTATTTCTGTAAATTTCTTTTTTTCTCTTTTGTGAAAAGTGCAATTCTAGAATACATTTTATATTTAATAGTTGCTTTTCAAATGTATTGCTTTAATAAAAATATTAACATGACTATGACAAATCGCTATAGTTGGATTTGCAACTGCTATCTCCATTCCCAGGGTTTTTCCTAACTAGGTCATTAATACAGAAAATAGCTTTGTCTCCTCTTTGTCTTTTCTGTGCATTCACTTTCTTCAGTGACTAATCTTTGAAATCTGTACAATGCTCTGTTTAAATAAATAGAGCACTGTTTATAAGACCAATCTGGCTATTTCAAAAAGATTGAGGAAAATACACCAGTTACTGAAATGCGTAGTTTTCTAAAGCAGAAAAGTTTAATGGATTCAAGGAGGAAGACTGGAGGATAAAACAGATATTGAATGAAAGGATTGATATTGAGGATGACAAAAAGCTTAAGTTAAAAAAAAATATTTAAAAATGTGTTGTAATTTTGTTTTTAGCATAAAACCATGTGACTACAAAACCCATGCTGATTGCCTGTGAAACTTGTTATTCTTTGATTACCTTTTTTGGTAGAAAGTACCTTTCTGAATATAGGTTGGGGTTTTGGGTGTTTGTTTTGTTTTAAATAATGCTGCCTGAGACCTAATCAGTTTTGTGATTTCAGGGTTTAATTTGTTTTTCATGTTCAAAAACTTCTCTTTTGGGGTTTTTTTGCAAGCAAAATAGAAATCAGTTTATTAAATAATGTACAGGTCTGCCCAAATTCCCTTGGGCCAGATGTTCTGCATATAATCCATAACTATTTCTGTATGTAATTAACAGAATGTATTATTTATATATATAGAGAGAGAGCAGGCACTATAAATCTTCCTAACTGACTTGTGTTAGTGACAAGTTGGAAATGCTGGGAAGAATGTCTGATCCTTGTCAGAAGGTGAACCTGTATGCTATGGAGATCATGGTTTTCTCATTACTGACACTGGGATTTCTTTGGGTTTTTCAAAGTAGTCAGTGTGGGGGTTTGGGTTGTGATGGACTGTTCCATTCTGTAAATGCTCTTTTAATTTGGCACAGATTACATAGCTACATCCTGTTCCAGATATAGGCAGCTTTAAGGGTATGGTAAATGAAACGGGTACTGGTTTCCTCTTGGAGCTTCATCAGCTTAAGTTTTAACTTGTTTTAAGTGTTTTGTATGAAACTTTATGAAGCAGCTGAGTCTAAAGCCTGGTTTTGCACATAAATGCTGGACACAGTGCGCTTTTGTAATGAACAAGAGTTCCTTGGAAGCCCACATCCATTAACTTAAGGATGAACCTTTGTAAGGTATTTCACATGAGCAAACCTGATTCTTCAAAAAGAATTGACTTTAAATTTCAGAATACTTGTCTTGGATTTCTACTTGTTAAGAAATTTTATATCTTTATTTAAAGATCAAAGAATAATGTTGTGGTTTTTTAAGTTCTCCAAATAGTAATTGGTGTTGACAGCACTGATAAAGATCCCATGTTATCATCAGTTCAACAAATTCTTTACTTCTCCTTTTTACAGCTCCTAAAGCTTTTTGCGGTGCTCACTAAGTGCACCTCAGAAGTTTTTCAGAATGCAGAACGCAAGTAAAAGATAAAACCATGATCTAATAAAAATATATTGGACTATAATCCTATAATTGTTCTCAGATTGTATACAAGTGATTTAAAAACACTCACATTATTAAATTGTCTTTACAAATCAGTGGTTTTAAAATGTTTTCATGTGTTGTGCAGGAATTTAACTGGCCAATTGTCACTGTTTTTAAAGCAAATTCTGGCATGATTTCAGACTTCTAACAAAAATATTCCAAAAGAGGTACAGCGATTTGACATCTAGTTAAAACTGCATGGAAGAAATGACAGAATTGGCTGCTACTTTGAAGATTATGGGGTTTTCTGTAAGAATTGGAAAATATGGTAATAATGACTACAATGTTAAGCCATATTTCATCATAAATAATTTGTTATCCCTGAAGATGTCACCCGCTGCTGGAATGGGGCAGATCGTGGGCTTTTAATCTGTGTTTTGTTTTGTTTCCTTGAAAAACTGTTTTGCCATAAGCAGGGCTTCAGATGCCTGCTCTTTTGCCCTCCCTAAAACACTATGCACACATCCCTGGTTTATGGTGATAAATAGCAGTGTGCTTTTGCCTAGATCCTTTGGCAGGTCACCACCTCTCTAATCCCCAAAGGACAGTTGTGAATATTCTGAAGAACTACCATTTCTTGCAGTGACCAAAATTCTTGAAAGTTTCCTTTATCTTCCCTGCTGTGTGTGTGTTGTATATGGTGGTCTGCACGATAAATATGATGACATATTAGTGACTTTGGGAAATGTTTTGGTGGTGGTTTTGTTTTTTTAATGTGGGGGGGAAAAAAGTATTTTGCAAACAGTTTTGACCTGAGCACATGTTATGTATTGGTTTCCTGTTGGAGAAAGTAGTGTTTCAATGTTTCGGATAGACCACATTAATCCCAAGCCTTCATACAACCCATGGACCAGGAATTTGTCTTTGCCTGTTATTCCACAACATGCTATTATCTAAAAATGTTGTTGTCAGCCAGTCATATTTAATAGTAAGTGTTCTTTTGAATTCCAGTTCTGTCAGACAAGAAAAAAACCAGGGTGTTACGCCACTGGAAAGTAGATTGTACTATCTTTCTGTGGTTGAGTCGCCATCCCTGGGGATGTTTAAAAGACATGTAGATGTGGCACTTAGGGACATGGGTTGGTGGTGGGCTTGGTAGTGCTGGGTTGATGGTTGGACTCAGTGATCTTAAAGGTCTTTTCTGACCTAAATGATTCTGATTCTATTAACGTATGAGTAACTGGAGACTATTAAGTCAGGGTGTTGTGTGTGAGAAATGCAATGTTAGTGAACTTTAGGAAGTTCCTATCCCTCTCTTTTAAAATCATTAGAGTATGACTCTTCATAGTGAGGAAGCCAAGTTTTACAACTGAATTATCTTTGCTTTGAAGGGGAAAAAAAAATAAAGCTCCAGGTGATCTTCACGCTGCATAAAAGTAGTCATGTCAAGTGATATCTTCTTGGTTTTCTGTGGAGAAAAGAATGTCCTGCCAGCTAACATACTTACAGTGAGTTTAAATCTGTAATCTTTACCATTGTATCAAATCTTTATTCTTTTATTATTTTTTTTTTATTTTCTTTTTTCTTCTGGCATGTGTACATGACATGGAACTGCAGGGGCAGGAGGAAGAGTATGAAGATAGAAAAAAATGTTTAGCATTCTGAGAACTTTGGAAACAGTATGTATCTCTTGTGAAGGAAACTAGAAAATTTACAGGCTAGGTGGAGACCTTCAGGGCAGTCAGAAGTGGTTCATAAATGCCTTATTTCATTGTTGAAGTTCACCCATAGCTTTGGTATCTAGCGTCTTTTTCATGACTCGTACATAAAAGAAAGTTACGACAATCTTGTCAGAAAACCACAGGGGTGCAGGTTTATGGGCATCAAGGGGAAAAAAATTCTCGGGTCCAGTGAAAGACAGCAAGTGGAATATTAAAGAACAGAAAAGAAAGTCCTTTAAAAGACTAAGCAACCAATAGGCTACAAGAGAAGACAAATTACTAGGTGTAGCTGGATGATATTTTGATTAAAATGTGAAGCTGCAGGAACACATAGCTTATGAATGAATGATAAACAGTTTGGGGAAGCAGTGAGTATCAATTGCAGAGTTCTAAGGTAGGAATACAAAATAAAACATCTGGAGTGGTGGGAATAGAGAAATTAGTATGAGTCTTTACACCTATACTTTAATCTGTGAACAGTGAAAGATACTGACTGCCATTTGTCTCTTCGCAGAATGGTAGGCTGTGATGACAGCAGGTTGTATTACCTATTGACCCAGGAAGTTTTTGATACGGTTCTCACGTGCACTCTTGATTACTGTGCCATTTGTTGAGTATTTTAACATCTAGGAGAAAAGCTTAATCAAAAATTACAAAACCCCTGTGGATTTTTGGTTTTGTGGGTTTTTTTGGTTTTTTGGGGGTTTTTTTTGTTAAGACTGGAAGGTGTAAAAGCTGCAACTGGGGAAAAAAATGTATTTACCCATCATGTTAAGGCTTTTATTAACTCCTAGTAAAAGTACAATGAAAAGCATGACAATTAGCCACATAGAAAAAACCCTAAAAGAATAACATGAATTAAATACACTTCCAGTAGGAGAAAGCTTATTGGAATTACTGTTCCAGAGGTTAAAAAATAACACTGAGGCAATAGATTTGCATGCAGAATACTGGATTGTGTTACGAATTTTATAAATAGCCTCCATAATTTCTCATTGCTTGTGAGAAAAGGCACGGCAAGCTTTGGCAAGCATGAAGGTAATGTTTATTTCTGTCTTGCTGAACTTCAACTTTACTATTTTCTTGCTGCTACTTTACTCTTTCTTTGTATTAATACATCCAATTACATGCACTTTAAACTCTGTGCAGACAGGTTTTTCGGTTGTGTTTTGTTGTGGTTTTTTTTCTTTTTTTAAAATATAATATAAAGGACTTCCAGCATCACATTACAGTCTGGTTCCATTGAAGAGAAAATGCAAATTTCAATAGATCAGGGAATTGCACTAATGAGATGCAAACTCTTAGGTGACTGTTAAATCAGCTGAACAAGTGTTTGGTTTGGGGGAGTTTGCTGGGCAGCCTGGCCTTTGGAACAGGGCTTGGGAACAGTTTGACACCTTATGTTACTTCTTTCCTACCAGCTTGTTACACCACTCAGAACAGAATGGCCTGCGCTCACTCCTCAGAAGCCAAGTGGCTTAGCTCCAGGCGGGGTCCAGGACACACAGGAGCTGGGAGTCTGAGAGAAAAGCCCTTGTTTGTAGTTTGCCACAGCCTGTCAGTGGCAGTGCTGACTGCGCTGCTTGAGCCGTCCTGTGCTGGCCCAGCTACTGCGCTTCTGTGGAGGCAGCTCAGGTGCCCTTTTCTTGCCCTTGGCTGACCTTAAATCTGTTCAGTGATTTAAATTAGTTCAGAAAGCGGAGTTGTTTTGGACTAAGTTAAACTCTACCAGGTACTTAAAGGCCATTCAGGCCGTTTTGCAAGTAGTTTGAGTATTGGGGCATAAAAAATCGTCAGACCTGATGGATACTGTAGGTTGACAGGGTGCCAAGCAGTGTAAACTGGAAGAAATTTGGTTTGAACAAAACTATACCAACTTTGATTTATTCTTCTGACTTCTGATGCATCTCACTTTTGTGTTAACTCTTCAAATAAATCCTAAAAGTAGAAATCTTAAAAAAATTACATGTAAGGTGGCATATTCTGAATAATAGGTGATTTTGAGTAACTTCTATGTATATTGTCAAATGATTATTGATAGCATTAAGTTTAGCTCACCTTTCAGTACAATTCAGAGACAGAAATTTGATTTCCATCAGCTGTTAAATTAAGAAGCAGTATTTTAGGAAATATCCTAGGAGCAGTAATTAGCAACACCAATCTTAGTCCATCCTCATTGCGGAGTAATACCACTCGTTTTCATTGACTGTTCTGGCAGCCATAGTATGGAGATCCTCATTCACCCAGAAGCAAATCGGTGAAAGGTACAGAAAGGAGAGAGAATGGAGAAGTTGAAGACTGGAAATCAGTGCTGAAGTCAGAAACCTGCAGTAACACAAATTCTGGTTGTGCTTGCCTGCCCCAGAAGGGAGGAAGAGGGTTGAGTCTGGTTAAAAGCAGAGTACCTGCTAGTGGCTCTCTACTCTCACCTTCCAAATTGAAAAACTGTCAAAATTTACACCAACTGATTCCCTTCTCCCCACCCCAGATGCCTTTTAATTCAGGTGGATACTGCTGGTGATGTTTGGTGAGCATTCTCTTGCAGTTACTGTAAATCAAGTAAAAAGTAGTTCTAAGGCCCTGTATATTTGTAACTTGTTAAGCTCAAATATGATTTTGTTTTTTAAAACTTTTTTCTATTATTTACTGTTTAGCAGGTGTTAGCCTCTCAATTTCCTCATTCTCTTTGATAATCTGTTACCTCTAACAGATGTCTGTCTTTTTTGCTTTTACTAATTTTACTTGCTCCTTTCATGGTATTTTATTTTACTCTATTTGAGTGTTCACTTAGTTGCTCTGAAACGATGGTTCCTTGCTGTTCTCTGTATGGGCCCCAACCGACCATGTTTTTCACTAGTCATACCTTGGAACGGAATGTTGTCGTTTGTTTCAAAGGAGGGTTCTGTTTGTTCCGGTGCCACGTCTTAACAGTTCATCGCAGTGTCACAGGGAGATCCCAACATCTAACTTCCAAGTTGATTTAGGAGCACATCATCTGTGCTTACCCCCTTTTATGCTCTCTGCTTCATTCCTATCAACTGTAGGAGACGATACAATGTCTCCCACAGCTTTCTTCTGCCATAGGATAAAACACTGTAGAATAAATGTATGTCAGAGTGAAAGGTGTGTCACCTTTGATCTTGATTACAGGCACAGAAATGTTCTTTCTATGTTTAGTTTCCACTGGCAATCTCCCTTACAGTTTGTGCCAGCCATCTGGCTTTGGTCCAGATCCAGTCATTCCCTCTCAAAGCATGAGCTTCTTCAGAGTTTCATAGTCCTTAAAGCAGTTCTTTCTTTGGGTCTCTAGAACAAATAATGGAGAAGGGTGCTGTGTATTAAAAATATTTTTCAAGGTAAGGAACAGGAGACTGGTTTGCTAACATGCTTTTTTGTGTGTGTCAGGCTGTGTACTGAATGTGAAGCACTGTGTTGTCCATCACATATTTGGAGAATTTGAAATTAAAATCCCCTAGAAGCTGGAGGTAGCCCCCTTTTAGGTGATGTTGGAAAACTGGCTGTTTGACTTCCTTGTTCATTAAGTGTCTGAGGAGTGGGCTTTTGACAAAAATCTTTGAATAGCTTAGAAGAATGAGAAAGGATTTGATGCTGCTTGTGTCTAGTGTTAGTCCTGAGCACGAACTACAGCTGCAAATTCACTAATCTACTGGATGAGCTGTGAAGTAATTACGTTTTTTCAGGTTTGGGATTTTAACTGAAGTAACATTGTGCAGCCAGCTTAGAGAGGAAAAGTTCAGGGTAGCTAATTTTAGGCATCTAATATAGACGTTCTGGATCTCTTTGCATTCTCCATTACCTAAACAGAGAGCCCAGACATTGATATCGGTGTCAGTTAGAAATACCTAGTTTGAATCCTTTGTGGGATTAAATTAGTTTGCAGGTATAAGCTTGCTGTCATCTCAGAATCCTAGCAAATGTTGGTCCCTGCCATCCTGTCCCCCCTTTGCCCCCAACATAACTGGGCCAGGAGGCTTTGGAGGTTATAGAACTTTAACAGAATTATGACAGGAATTCTGTGATGTAGGGAGGTTAATACTCAGCAGTGATGTTAAAAGGCTTAGAGCACTTAGACTGAATTTTGGAACATCTGTCAGGGCTTATAGGACAGTCTCCGGAGTCACTGAGAATGGTTTCCACTACATTATTATAAAGATGGATATTTGTAGCCTTCTAATGTGTTGGAAGGGTGTTTACTACCCATGGAAGTGCTTAGTGCTTTTAAATTTGGAGATTCTGCAGAATCATAATTTAGTTGCCAGTGATCCTTTTAATATACTATCTTTGAAGACAGCTAGGAGTTTCCTACTCTGTGTGTAGACTGTAACTAAGTTAAAACTCCTTTCCAAAAGTGAGGCTAATCATTAATTTTTCATCTCTGGAGAGAAATATTGCCAGGCTAATATCTTATTGTAAAGCCATAGGTCTCACTGCTCTCTGTAGTTTATGGGAGGAGAGTTTACGTGGCTGCTTCCAGAACAGAGAGTGCTAGCCACACTGGAACAAAAATGGAGAGAAAGCTGGACAGACCTCTCTGTTTTTGGAAAATCATAATCGCAAAGGTGTTTTGTATATGAGAAGAGTGCATTAGGATGCTGTACATGAGCAAATGTCATGACAGTTTGTCTTTACTCACCCTTTTCTACATTTCGTTGTGAGTTTTCTTGCTGGTATGGAGAACAGGCTGAAATACTCCGCTGGGAAATAAAGCTGGTGTTTGTACACACATGAAGAAGATATGACATACAATAAAAAAGCTTTTAAAATTACAAAGTTAATGTGATGATTAAGAACCTGCAAGGGCTTGATTTGTTTTTTTCTGAAAGTTTTAAGCTGACTTGAAAATAAACAGTGAATGCAGATGGGTAAAGCATGTTGAGCAGAACGCTGTGGGTGTTTGGTTTGGAATTAATTTTGTAGTTTACCTCTAGTCTCATGTAACTGGTTTTTTTATTTTACCTGCTGTGAGATAGTATTGTGCTGAGGATATTGGATGGTATTATTTTGGGGATTTATAGGCTTCAGTTAAACATGACTACAGGGAAATCTGGTTTTAATTCATACTTTTATATATACAAAAAAGTATAGAGCTCTTAAAAAAAAAAAAGTTGATACATCATTTTCCAAATTTTTTAACTTGGAAAACACTTGAAGAAAGTCTCTATATTTTTTTTTCCTGATGTGCCCCTTCACTTACCTATTTCCATGTAGCATTTTGGCAACATACTATTTCAGCACTGATTTAAAATTTCAAGCTGCATTTCCAGTTGGTAGTCAATTAGGAGAAGGAGTCATTCTCCCCGGCACGATCATTTACCTATGCATGTTGTTGTTCATGCACTTTTCACCTGTACTTCTTGTTTAAACCATAGAATTTGGGTAGTGTCTGTGTTTTAGCATGTTTCCAGAGTTCTTAGCATAAAGGAACCCAGGATTATGTCTGGCTAGATAGCAGTGCTAGTAAGTAATAGCTGTCAGACAAATTATGTTGACTTTACATGCATGTTAAAGCAAAAATGGTGCACAGTGTATTTTGAGAAAATCATTTGGTAAATACTTTTCATAGTGTAGATGGGAGAAATTAGTAGTATCTTTTTCCCTTTCTGGAATGAAAAAGTGGATTTTGTGACTTCGAAGTAATTGCATGTGTTAAAAGAGTCACTTATTTCTGCTACAATGTTTACTAATGTCTCAGAGGGTTAAAGTGACGTGCTAGAATGGCTTTCAGTTTTTTATGATAGTGGAACGTTAGTTTTGCTACTGATAAACCTTTGTAATTTAAGGGCTACTTTTGAGTAGAGTACTGAAAACATCATAAAATTACTCTATCAAGTCACTTTACTGATTGCTTACCTCATCGGTTTGCTGCTTTTTTCCTTCGTTTACTAATTTCCCAGGCTTCTCTTGAAATGCCTGGCTTGTTTTCCTGTGTATAATTGAGTGATAATGGGATGTAGGAATTTTTTTTCATTCTAGCCCTATTGTCAGTCTTGGAGTGGAATTTAATTAAGATTACATCTTCAGCTAGTTCACTGGCTTTGTCATTTTAGTACAAAATTCTTTGCTTATGTCATGATATTTGGTATTTGTAACTATAAAACCTCTTAGCCAGACAGCTATTTGTAACAGCTTATAATTTATACATTCTTACACAATTTAGGCATGTATTGGGCACAAAGCAAACATCTAATTATGAAAATCATTAGCATGAATGAGAATTAAAGCCCAACAGCAGTAGTAGCTACATACACAGAGATTATTTTTTTTTTGACACTGTATCTCAGTTCTCACGCATCTTGTTCTCCCCATGATCGTCAGGCAGGGAGAATGAGTTTGCTTTAAGACATTTTCATGATTACCATATACCTATGTTATGCAGATTGTTATGAAACGTCCTTGTTTAAGTTTGTTTTCTTTCTTAATAAAGAAAAAAGTTCCAAATCAAGAAAAGGCTTTCAATGGACCAGCTCATACACTTTCTCTGTATGTAATAATTCTTTGCCTGTCTGAGGACCTAAGCAGGGTATGAGATCAAACATCAGAGAAATGTGACAAGCTTTTCAAAAGTGAAATAATGCATCATCATTACAGGTTGACAATTTTTTTCTTACCTTTATAGAAAGTATATTTAAGAAATAGTTAACATTATACACAAGGTACCCTATACACTCTTCTGAATTGCTTGGGGTAAAAGGTCTGAACAGAATTCACTGGGAAATCAGTGAGCTAGAAACTGGTCTCTTTACAGCCATCTAACCATTTGTCCATCATCTCTTGAGTCCCATTCATTTACAATGTAGAAGGGACGAGTATTAATGTTGACAATCTGGTTTTATTTTATCAATAATCTGAGTTTTCCTTAACCTTGTGAAGAACAGAACAGACGTTTCCTTCACATGCAGGTTGACATATCTGGTGTCATTGTTTAAACTTGGGCATTTTGCTTTTTGTTTTAACACTGAGGTTTGGTGAAATGTTATTGCTGTGCTTGGTGTGTAGGTATAATTTTGACAAAGTGGATCTTTATGGTAAGTGGAAATACGTAGCTTTTCTATTTATATTTTTTGACTGATTATACCACTCTAGTCTGAAGTTTTTTATACATCTCTATATATATACATTTATATACATGGGTGTATAAAAATAAATATTAAAATACATAAATTTAAGGATTTGTATGTATATATATAAAGATTTTATCAGTGTTGTGCTAGTGGAAGCTCATAGTTCTAAGGCTGTTTCTAAAGAGATCATTTCACATAAAGAGTAAAACCTTTATACCATATGCTTTTCCTGTAGGTAACTACTTACTGCTGTAAATTCATTATAGCATTTTGGAGAGGGGAAGAATTGTTGGGGTTTCTTTGTGTTTTCAATACTTTCTACGTAGTCTGTTACGGAGGCAAATGGTCATGTACCAGCAATCGGCTACAAAATGTGGAATTGGTGTAAAGAGAATAGGTGGATTAGTTGTCATTCTGACAGTGTTCATAGTGAAAAGCCAAAAGACTTATGCTGCTTAATTGCTTGTGAGGGGGTCAACAGGGAAGGGTCAGGTTTGCAAAGAGCTCTGTGGTTGACAACTTGAGAACTTGTGAGAGTGGTGGTCACTGTGGTTGGGCAGCATGATGGCAGGTGAAGGTCACTGTGAATGGAGAGGGAGACCAGCTAGAGACACTAGCTAGAAACTAGCAATATGGTTAATTTTTAAAAGTAGGTCAGCTGAGGAAAGATGGGTCTTTTCAGTATGGAGTACGTACAGCAGGGGTGGGGTTTGTTCTGATGTTCTGGTTCTGTTGAGGATTTGGGATTAGCCATCACCCTGTTCTTTACCAAAATGGAATCTTTTCATAACCTTTTAAAGAAAGGTGAATATAAAAATAGATGTGTCCAGAAGCAGGTTAGTGATGCAGTTTTGAAGGCTGGGATAAATCTGTAGAAAGTTATTTTTTTTTTCCTTTTCACAGTTTTTTTAGATCAAAGAAGATAAGTTGTGTTCTGTATATACTAGGAAAAAATGGTTTCAAGGACATCTCTTAATAAAAGATGAAATATGAATTGTGTATCAGGAAAACTAGTATCATACTTCCTAATCACCTTCCTCATAAGCATGGGGGATTATTGATTTTGGTGTACAATTTTTTCAATTCCTTTCAATGCAGGAAAGTAGTTTTCATATAGTCAAATCTTACAATTGTTACACCTGCATATATGTAATGAAATATTTGTATGGCTAGCAAGCAACAGGATGGATAAGTGTTTACTTACAATTTTATGCCAAGTGGTTTGTTGGTTTTGTTACCATATGCCTAAAACCTGTGATAGACATTTATAGCCTCTTATCTCTCTGCCCCTTGGTTAGAGATTGTTTAAGGGTAGTTGTTTCTTTACTGCCACCTCCAAAGATTAATTGTGGTGTGCAGTGGTGAATAAATACTAGTTTTCAAGGTTCAGTCCCAAGGGTGCTTGTCAGTTTACATTGAAGGTCCTGCAGTCTTTTGCTTTGCTGTCCTGTTCTTTCAGCTGCAGTCATCCTTGCCTCTTGTTTCTTGTATACGTGCTGATGCTTCTGCACAGATTTGGTTCAAGAAGCGAAACTGGAAGACTTTTCTCTCTCCCACCCGCACCCCCTGCCCTTTGGCAGAGGGACGCCCAGTTAACATGAATGCTTAGCCCAGGGGAGAGACCAGGTACACCTCAACCTCACTGATCAGTGCAAGCTGCAGTGATGCTCCAAAGTAAATACTGCAGATGAACCACTTCTGATACAATTCTTACTTTTAGAAGCTCTCTGCAGGCATATCTCTGTGAAATATTTCAGCATTTACTGTCAACAGGTAGGATACACAGTTTGGATTTTTGAAACAATATGCCTTCTCCTTTATGACTGAAGGCCCTCAAAAGCTTAAACTGAGAAATGAGGAAGTGTTTTAGATTGTAAATAAGATTTTGTTAGGCTTTGAAACATGGCTTAATTTCTGGATACTGATGATGTAAATCAAGAAGTTGTGTTGTTGCATTAATACAAGTTGTAATTTTGTTTTTGTTCAAGTCTTAAAACATCTTGATTTGCTTTACACATTACAGTGCTATTTTATTTCTGTTCTGTTTACAGCTGATATTATTTCAACAGTTGAATTTAATTACTCTGGTGATCTTCTTGCAACAGGAGACAAAGGTGGCAGAGTGGTTATATTTCAAAGGGAACAAGAGGTCAGTGACTTGAAAAACAAAAGTGCTGTTACTACACTGTTCTTGTGTTGCACAGTCTCACTTCATCTTTTCATGCCGTGCAGTTTAAATGGTTGGATAGTTTTCTCAGAAAACCTTAAGTTAGCCATATTTCTAAATATATGCCTTGTGCTGAACTTGGTAGGTTGGTGTGGTGGTGGTTCCCCTCCCCGCTTAAAGAAAAAAGTCCTAAAATTTAAAGTGAGTTTGTTACATATGTACCTGGTATGGTCAGTATCATTTTACAGAATTGCCTTTGGACTTTCTCCTAAACTTTACACTTGATCAGTTTGATCTAAGACAAATCATAATGCTTTTGAAGATCATGTAAGAAAAGTTTATAAAAAAAGATACAAGTTAAGCTGTAAGGACAACAGGATAAGATGGTTCAAAATGTGAAGAACTAGGGATCTGATGTGTTTTAGGATCCTATGAATCAAAAACAGTGGGAACAGCTACTTCCCAGAGACACATGAGCGTTTTCAGTTCAGAGGGTAGGAGGCCTTTCCCTCCTACAGTTAACGCAGCTTTTCAGCTGGCTCTTTGCAATGGTATTCAGTTGTGTGATAATGCTGTAACGTATTCTGTCCATTCATCAATGCAGATAGCATTGCTGAGGTTTTTTATATCCAGATAAATTGATTGTGGATTTTTAATTCAGCTTGTTTGTGCATGAAGTATACTAATCTTTAGAATCCTGCTTCTTTCATTGTGTGTTTCAAATGATGCTCAGTTACCAAACAGCTGTTCAATATTTCGCATTTCATCCTCACTGTGATACTGTTTATAAAACATTTCACCAAAGGTGACTCTTACTGGTTTTACTATGAGGTTTTTGAGAGGTAGTGAAAGGAAAATACTATCGCTGAAAAAGCCACTGAAATATTATACTACTACACCTAGACAGCTCATAGCTCATTTATCATTTAGTCTGCTGTATAGACTTAACTAAGGCACGGAGAGATCAAGGTCAAAAGTGTCCACCTGCTCAGGATCTCTGACTTTTTTGATGCTTGCTTAGGGTGGAATTATTATTGTTGGTTGGCTTTCAGCTGTTAGTGCTCAGTTGTTCTGTAAGTCAAAACCCAGCTGTCACATCATTTCCTCCTAGTGTTAAAAAAAAAAAAAAAAAGACTGCCAAACCAAGTCAGTCTATACACACAGGAATATACAACTGTCGTCTTGAGAGCACATACAAGCTATAGGGAAGAGTTGGACATAAGGGTCCTTAATATTATTAAATCAGTAAAATTTAAAAATAAAAATTAAGGAACTGTAATAAGATCTTACAGCAAATAATTCTAAATAGTGTAGATTTTAGACTGGGTTGACCAGGTTAATAACAACTTAGGATAGTTATAAAATTTCCCATACACCTCCAATCTGAGAAGGCAGGCTGAGATGTTGTACGCCGTGCCCTGAACTCATATGACATTATTTCAGTTCCAAGCAGCTGATTAGTCGAACCAAATGTGTGAGTAAAGAGTGGAACCTCTGCCTAGTGCCAGAAAAGGCAGCTTGCATAAAATGCAGGGGACTGGGTAAGTACTGTAGATAGCTATACTGA
Organism: Falco cherrug; assembly: GCF_023634085.1. NCBI lineage: Eukaryota > Metazoa > Chordata > Aves > Falconiformes > Falconidae > Falco > Falco cherrug. The sequence goes on from NC_073705.1 coordinate 56,735,139, forward strand.
ATAGTGTTAGTTGAGAGGATCCTCTCCAAAATTCTTAAAAGTTAAATGAAAGTAAGGAGTAAAATAATGTAAAGCCTCAGAATTAACTAAAACTTCATACTTGTGAGACACTGCAGGAAAAGTAACCTAGCTGAAATAACCTTAGCAAAGTTGCCAGGTCAAGCATGGAAGCATAAGGAAGTGTTAGAACAAAGATTACCTTTGCAGCCTCATGTTGGCCTAGTAGTCTGCAGTGATGGGAGTCACTGCTGTGTTCTTCATGGTAACGAACCGTCAGTTCATGTGCAGGGTAGGCTGTTCCTGCAGCAATTCTTGCCTGCCTTTGCCAGTAAGTGGTTTGCTGCTTCCCAAGTGAGTGATTTCCAGTTGTGTTTTATGTAGGTTGTTTATTCAGAAGTTCTGAGCACTGCAGCTCTACAGGTGGATCTGCTGATCTCCAGACATGAATCACTAGCTAATGTGAACTTACTTGATAAGCCTGATAACTAGTTGCCTCAAATGTGATACTGCAAATCTGTGGAGACTTGTGACTTTGATCTCTGTTCCTTGCTACTGCATCTACCAAATGAGGATAATACAAAGTGATCTTCTAGTTCTGTGAGTGGAAAGGTTGTTAGTGTGTTTGTAATAGTCTTTGGTACATGACGATGAGCACTATGTAGAATGAATTGGATGAAAATGTGTTAATTCCAGCCTTCGAGTTGCTACAATAAAAAAGAAAAAGGTTGTCAAATCTAAAGTATAAACCTTGTTGCCATTTCTGGATACTGTGTGTTTTAAAATGAGTAGGGGAGGAGCTAGATCTAATGCTCATACTTGATCTTACTGTGCCTTCAGCAGAATGACTTTGTGCAATCATGTTTTTATAAAAAATATAGTTAGTTACTCCATGTCTAATGTCCTTTAACATTTATTTCCTAGTCTGGAACCCTGCTTTATATCCACATTGTGGTGATTAGAGGAATGAGATTTGGAAAAGAACGGGAATGGAAATTAGGCAAAGTGCAGAAACTAATCACATGGAATCGGTGGTTTAGGATTTACGACATAGCTAACTTCTCTGCTCCAGTTCTGTTGAAATCGCTTGGGAGAGGTAGCCTAGCCTAGACCTCTTCCAAGCAAACACAGGAACGCCTTTGCAGACAGCATGCCTCTTTACAGGGCTTTGATATGCTTTGTTCTGTGAGTACACACATATTTATATATAAAGATACATTTTTATACAGGAAGTCTGTGTGCACTGTATTGATAGTAAACTGGGTACAGTATCATAGAGTAAACATGTAAAATTCATCAAGATGTGTTGTAAAAACTTTGCTTTCTAATTGACAATTTCTAGTCATTAGTTTGTATGTACAATTCCTAATGAACCAAGTAACATCAGCTTCAAGAAATATTATGTTTCCTTGCAGAATAAAAGCCGTCCTCATTCTAGGGGAGAATATAATGTTTACAGTACCTTTCAAAGTCATGAACCTGAGTTTGACTACTTGAAAAGTCTAGAAATTGAGGAAAAAATAAATAAAATTAGGTGGTTACCACAACAGAATGCTGCTCATTTCCTGCTGTCTACAAATGGTAAGGATGTTTTATTTTTGCACAAAGAACTTTTACTGTGATTTGAATATTATCTCACCTCTGATCCACTTGTGGGGTGTTTTTCTGGAGTGTTTTGGGGTTGTTCTAATGTCTTCTCTAATTATATGCAAAATATGTTTGGATTGTAATACACTGTAAATTACTGATTTATGAATGTAAAAATAACGAAGCAGCAACAGAATAGGCACAGTTCCAGAGCTACATTCTGTGGATATACTGACCATGCTATCAATTTACATTCCCTGTTATTCTGCTTTGTAGGTTTTGTGTAAATGGGTTCCCAGTATGCTGAAATATATTTCAAAATTAGGATGATCAAGTCAAATTTCAACTTCTGTTATTTCTTTTGTTGTGATCCCAGATGCATTTTTAACAAAACCACTTGAAACACTGTGGTTACAGTGCTCTTTTTTTGCTTTTCCAGTACCAAAACATCATGTGTGCTTTGAAAAGCAACTGTTTAAAAAACCAACAGTCACTCTAGGAGGAATATATTTATACCATTTTCACTGCGTATCTTAGAATACATAAAAGCAGTGCAGAAATTACAAGTTGGAAATCACAAGTTTTCATGCACTTTGGGGTTTTTATTTCTTCCAGTATTTTAGGAGTGGTTATTAGTTATTAGGTCTGTATGAGTATTAGCTCTGTTTCATTTTGATGCATCGTAGAGCAAGCAGTAAATGTAAATGCAGAATTAGGGACATGGGTTAGTGGTGGACTTGGCAGTGCTGGTTGGGCTCAATGATCTTAAAGGTCTTTTCCAACCTAAACAATTCTCTGATTCTATGGAAAAACTTGCTCTTACTGTCAGAGGAATATGCTTGTTAATAACAGTTTGGATCACTTCTCGCTTTGTACTTAAATAACTTCATATAGAGGCTGATATTCTGCCTGCTGTATGAACTTTTAAAAGCAGGAATGACTTCTGTCTACTGGACTTTGAAATTAAACTAATCTTGCTTTGATATAAGCCTTACTAAACTTAAAGCAGTCTTTAAACTGTGTCATCCTAAGTGCTTTAAGGATATGCAGTAGTTTTAGAAGGACAAGTTTGTTTCCAGTCAGCTAAGAATCTCACTCTTAGTTTATTCTTACTTTCTGCACTTGGAAAGACTTCCCCTAGAAAGACCCAAGAAGTACGTCTTTGGACATGGAACCCTAAAATAATGGGGCAAGTCTGCTCTCACTGCCTTTGGCTGTCTCTTAGCAGACACCTGGGACAAATTTGGTTTTCCTTAAGGTAGTTAGTGTAAGTAACTCATGGGTTTGTTAGTGTTTTTTCCCTAGTATTTGTCTGTTAAGAAGAATTTAGATAGTCGTAGAGGGCTTATGGGTGAATTTTGATAATTGGTGTGTGAAACTTCCCTTGTGAAGGGTCATTTTGTTGAACAGTAGGCATAAGGCCTTATTGTTGAGGCAGAAATTTGTATTTTATTCAAACTGAACGTTATATTTGAGTTAAAATGAATCCAACTTTTTTTCTTTTTTGCTGATATTTTCATGTGTTTCCCATCTGCACCCTCCAAGTACATGTGTCTGGTATGTTTGGTTTGTTTGTTTTTCATGTATCAATTCTGCTAAACAATACAGCTGAAGGCAAGGTACTTCAAGTAACCTAGGAAGGACTGTACTCTGTGTTACATTGTTGTTTAAAGGACTCCATCAGGGTCCTTTCTGTTGCAGGCAGTGGAAACCTAGATAGATAAATAATGTCTACTCTGCTGCCTCCGTTACTTGGTGATTTTTGTTTTGAGTTTAATTCATTCTCAAGCATGTGAATTTTTGGTTTTAGATAAAACTATTAAATTATGGAAAATAAGTGAAAGGGATAAAAGAGCCGAAGGCTATAATTTAAAAGATGAAGATGGAAGACTTAGGGATCCTTTCAGAATCACAGCACTACGGGTATGTTTCAGCTCTTTGACTTTAAATATCTTTTTGCATGTACTTCTCTACATTTGTACTACCAAAGTTGTCAACTGATACGTGTAGATCAAAAATGATGATTTGGTCAAGGTCATTGAAAACTTTTATAAAAAAAATGGAGACACTTCATTATATTTACATACATATACACACACACACACACACACACGCATAAAACTATTAAATAAGGTTCCTCTGGAAAACTTGAGGCAAACTTTCATGATTATAATATTATACTGTTAGCTTCCCAGTAGTATGGTTGTTTTTTTCCCCGTGGAACATCTTAGTGTATTTAAAATGGATTTGAAAATTAAACTTTTTTTTAAATAAAATATTTTATTAGAGGCTGCCTTTATCCACCTCAGTATATTCAAATTTTAGAAAAAGATATACTGATTTATTGACATCAATGAAATATAACAAAATGTTGCTATTCAAGCCTGAAAACAGAGCATTTTGGAGTAGCTGTGGCTGGGGCTGCACTACTCTATACTTGGTTCATAGAAACCATGGACTCATCTTGCTATGTTCTTGAAATAGTCTACTGTCTTAGTGTGACATGAAGAAAAGTGCAGGGAGCACATTTATTTCAGAGACCCATAACATACTGACTTCCTGGCTGTGTCTAGTCAGCAGAAGATAGCGCTGTAGTGTCCGTGCCAGTGGCTGGTAAGGAGCACTAGGTGCCCAGGGGAATCCTCATATCCTCCCGGAGTGCTGCTCTGTGAAACTGGCAGGTAGGGTGCTTCGGTTTGGCTTAAAGCGTGTACTGTTGTGAATTTAGGAAGAATTTGACGTTCATTGTGTTGGTATTTTTTTTTTTTCCTCCTCAGTATTGCTCATATTAATTTGTTTGGCCTTTTTTTCTAAGAACAAGATTCAAAAATTTGAACAGGGTGCTGGGTATCCTATGGTTAGGTAGAAGGTGTTTTTGTCAGAGGCAAGTTCTGAGCATTTGGAAAACCTGATGTATACTTGAATAGTCTTGACATTTTTCCACTTGCGTAGCAATGTAGTTGGTAGGGTTACTGCTCCAAACTTGGGATCATTTAAAACAGGAGCTCAAGAAATAAAATCATGTGGAGTTGGGGTTTTTCATGGTTTTTTTAATGTTGTTATTGTTGCCATAAATAGGACTTGAACAGAGGCTGTCACTACTTTCTAAACCAGTGCCACTCCTGATGCTTCTAGGGACTGTGCAGCTGTGGGGTTTTGTCAGGGGTTTTTTGCCTTGCTTTTGCTTAAATTGGATATTGATCTGAAGCTTTAGGTCTGCATGAGTTCAATGTATAATCATGTTGGGGAAGGATGTTCGCTTCTGCTGGAAAGTTTTTCTGTTCAGTATGTGTGAGCCAAAATCTGATGAAAATATCTAAAACCAAGGAAATGAATTATGATACACTGTGGCTCCCCAGTGGCTGGGAGTAGGTACAGATGAAATTGTGGATTCTACAACCTTGCCCTTACGTAGGAGTAGACCTGTCTCTCTGGGAACACAGAGAGTCTGGCATACGGACTAATGGTTTTATGTGGTGCTGGCTCTATCACTGAAGGAGTTTGTTAGCATCATCTTTAATCTTAAACACTGTGATATATTTAGGAGTCATCAGGCTGGATGGGGAGAAGTAACAAAAAGCAAGAACCTCTCTCTTAAAAGTTAGTCTTCTAAATTTGCTGCTTTTCTGGGAAAGGAAGGTTAGGCTAAGCTGCTGACCTTGCCGGGCACTACAATGAGCCAAGTCTGAGCAACAGTTGGCAGAAGGGGAAAAAACCTTGCCTAGAGTTACATTCATATGTTAAAATTATCAGGTTTTAGAGATCTAGGTTATATGTACCTTGGGCTTTTATGGGCTTTGTTCGCATATGTTGTTACAGAAATATAATCTCCATTTGTTCATAAAGAAATAGACATGGAGGAGAAGCAGCACTTCAGAGCTGCATCCTTTGCATAGAAACATGGTATTCTAAGTACCATTCCTGATGATTCACATTAATACATTTTCAATTTCACAACCAGGCTAGGAACGCTCATGTAGTGAGATAGGGAGATTGTGTAATAAAAAGTAATGGATTAATTTTAATCATTACAGTTTGATGTAAACAGACTGAGATAAACATGGCAAGAGCAATTACAGAGCTCTTGGATTAATTTGTTTCTTGTTCCAGGAAGACAGATTATCTTGGACACTGTCCTAACTTTTTTTCTTGGTTGGATGATGTAAGTTAGTGTTCGGCTGAATTGTGTGGAACAGCACAGGACACCCTTGGGCAACCTTAAACTATGCATTTGCTGGCAGGTGAAAAAGAGCTAGAGGGCAGCTTAGTCCACCTGACCCTGACAAACCATGGCAGCCTTCAGATCAGCTAGTTGTGGAAACAGGGCAGGCAGCTTCCCAAAATCGTACTGACTGTTAGTGAACAGATTGCGGATTTCCTTTGCAAATTGCTCTTACCAATTTCACAGGCACCTTTCTAAGATATGAGGGTCATTTTTAAATGTTTGTTTCAAATGAACATAATTTTCAAATATAGTTATAAACATATGCCATTTTCCTGTTGGTGAGGTACAAAGCCGCTGTGTTGGACGGGTAACTTCAGCAGAAGTCAGTGTCTGAGGCTTTGTGTTGCTAGTATGCAAAGTCAGCATTCACAGGTGATTTTATTACTTTTCTTGCTCTGTGGATTTCAGAAATGTTTAGTCACAAGATCAAAACAGAATTCTGTGGTGTGCAATTAATTGTCATAACTAATTAACACACCTGTGGTGTTCCCCAGGGCTCAATACTGGGGCCGGCTCTGTTTTATATCTTTATCAACGATCTGGACGAGGGGACCGAGTGCACCCTCAGTCAGTTTGCAGACAACACCAGGCTGGGTGGGTGATCTGCTGGGGGGCAGGAGGCTCGGCAGAGGGTCTGGGCAGGCTGGGCCGTGGGGCCGAGGCCACTTGTGTGAGGTTCAAGCAGGCTCAGCGCCAGGTCCTGCCCATGGGTCACACCAGCCCCCGCAGCGCTACGGGCGGGGGGCAGAGTGTCTGGGAAGGGCCTGGTGAGAAAGGGCCTGGGGGGGCTGGTCAACAGCCGGCTGGGCATGAGCCAGCCATGTGCCCAGGTGGCCAAGGGGGCCATCAGGACCAGGGCAGTGACCATCCCCCTGTACTCAGCACTGGTAAGGCTGCACCTGGAACCCTGTGTTCAGTTCTGAGCCCCTCACTACAAGAAAGACATTGAGGTGCTGGAGCGTGTCCAGAGACAGGCAACGAAGCTGGCGAGGGGTCTGGAGAACCAGTCTGAGGAGGAGCAGCTGAGGCAACTGGGGGTGTTTAGCCTGGAAAAAAGGAGGCTTAGTGGGACCTTATTACTCTCTACAAGTACCTGAAAGGAGGTCATTGGCTGTGGGGTTGGTCTTTTCTCCCAGATAACAAGTGACAGGACAAGAGGAAACAGCCTCAAGTTGCACCAGGGCAGGTTTAGATTGGGTGTTGGGAAGAATCTCTTCACTGCAAGGGTGATCAGGCATTGGAACAGGCTGCCCAGGGAGGTGGTGGAGTCAGCATCCATGGAGGTATTTAAAAGACGTGTCGATGTGGTGCAGGAACATGGTTTAGTGGTGGGCTTGGCACTCACAGTTATCGGTTGGACTTTATGTACTTGAAGGTCTTTTCCAACCTAAATGATTCTATGACTCTGTGGTACTAATAAATATCTTCTGAATCAGAAATCAGTTTTATGTCAAAGTTGACTGTTCTTTTTCATGTTTCAGGTGCCAATATTGAAACCCATGGACCTAATGGTAGAAGCAAGTCCCAGAAGGATATTTGCAAATGCACATACTTACCACATAAACTCTATTTCAGTCAATAGTGATCATGAAACATACCTTTCTGCAGATGACCTAAGAATTAACCTATGGCATTTAGAAATCACAGATAGAAGTTTTAGTATCCTTTTTTGTTCGCTGTGAATACTGAGGCTCATCTAAGTTGTGTATGTTTAAGAGAATCATTTTAATTTTACTAATTAGAATCTAGGGATTGAAATACAGGGGTTTAACATCTTGGAGGTTTAATACAGGGCAAACAGGCCTTGGGGTGCTCTCATTCATTCTTGAGTGCAAGTATTCTTTCAATGGAAAACTGCCGGTTGAAATATAATAGTCTGATTTCTAAAGAGAAACTGAGGAATTTTGGGAGCATCTTTTTTTTTTTTTTTTTTTTTTTTTTTTTGTGGAGTTCACTCAACTAAGAGTTGAAGGATTTGAAAAGTAGATCCTTTGTTACTGTAGCTACTTTTTCCAAACTTTAAATTTAGTCTCTTAACTAAGTGACCCTTCTCTTTAAAGAAAACAAATTTCTTTTTTTTGTCAAGTGATATTATTAACTGCAGAAATAATTTGCAAATCTTTTTGCAAGCATTTGTATGCAAAACTAATAATACATCCTACATCAACAAATCTGCAGTAAAATAAAAGTTGCAGAAATACTGAATATTAAATGGGTCATATGCAAGTTCTCTAAAGCTTTAGGTAAATAGATGAAGTATATTCATTGTTCAGTAGGAGGCATTAAAAAGGAGGCTTGAGGGGAGACTGAAATTATCTCCAGCTTCTGTTAAAAGTTGACTTGTAAAATCTAGCCTTTCAGTTTTTTCAGTCTGCTCAGGTCACTTTGTGTAGATTGTACACAGTGGCAGTTAAGATCTTGCCCTGGTTTTCTACATGGTATTGTTAACATTTTTCAGTAATTATCTGCTAGAAGTGATTTGAATGTGAAATGTTACATGCCTTTACAAAAACCTTCCCAGATATTGTAGACATTAAGCCTGCTAACATGGAGGAGCTGACAGAAGTGATTACTGCTGCAGAGTTCCACCCTCATCACTGTAATGTGTTTGTCTACAGTAGTAGCAAAGGAACTATTCGTCTCTGTGACATGCGTTCTTCAGCCCTCTGTGATAGGCATTCAAAATGTAAGTTAGGACACATCTTTGGTTTATGGGTTTCTTGCTTTGTTTTCATGCAAGATAGAGTATATAGGTGTTCTGCTTATAAATAAACATACCAAGTTCTGCTTATTGGTAAAGAGCATACAAAGGTAAGGGGTGGTAGTTTTGTAGAATGGAACATTTTAATTGTCTTGTTCTAGGCCATCAACAAGCAGAAGTGTAGCATGAGACAATTGACGATCTGACTCTGCTCCTGTTTACCCATTTATGCATCATAAACTGATGGGAACAAGTGCTTTTGGCACCAGTGAGACCTGTCTTCTGTCCAGACTCAGTCTTGGTGCTTCTCAAAGGTATCTGCTTATCAAATGCCAGTTCAGGGCAGTTTGTTCACCTTTGTGCATTAGAAACTGGGCTGATGCTGCCAGAATCCATTTGCTTTGTGACCAGAGCTCCTAAGATGGAACTAATTCTTAAGAATATGTGCTGCATTTGAAGCAAGTTGCCAGGGGTGAAAGGTGAATGAATGCTCACTAGTCTGCTGAGCCATGTAAACCTATGTAGATGATGAATGTTTTCCTGTTGAAGTGATAAGGGTAACTGTCTGTGCCTTGCACGCAGCCTCTTTGTTTCTTGTTCACCACTGTAATAGTTGTGGCTTATTAGTATTACTAGTCCCATGGGGGTGACCTACTACTATACTGCTATTTGCAGGTAAGCTTTCTGTAGTGCAGCTAAGGTTTTCTTGTTGGTGGAAGGAAATATTTGTGCAATGGGAAATGTAGAACACAAGGCGACTTCATCCAGTTGACTTAGTATTGCATGAAGTTACGTAGAAGCACTTTATTTTTTTAACTACTTGTGACTGACTAACATCCTGTTAGAAGGGATCTGTTCAAAAATGAAATAAATAATTCTCGTTAGCTTGTGTCATGAAATGTTGACTTCAAAGATTGACTCTTCAATTTAAATAGTGCATTTCTTTATCTGCTTTCTAAAACCATACAAATTGCATTTCAAGTGTAGATATTAATATTCAGTAGGTTGTGTTGTACAACTTTTTTCAGATCTAAAGAAAAGTATGTTGTACAGTAGTCGCAAAATGCACAGGTCGTGCATTAAGACACTGTGTTTAGGATGCTGATGATTTCATCTGCTCTTGTTCAACATGACTTTTAGATCAGCTGCAATGTTTACTGCATCCATGTGCTGTATTTTAACTTTTTTTCCTCTGATTCATCCCTAAGACCTGTGAATCGTAGTTTGCTAATGCTGTGCTCCAGCTGAGAATCTTGCAGATAGGCAGCTAGCAATCTGATGTCTAAGAGCATAACACTGTTTAAAAAGAGATTATTTCTAAAAAGTATTTAACAGCAACTTTCTTTAAAAATAAACCAGTATATTAAATTTTAATTGTTCCAAATACTAAAAAATGTTCAAAGCTGTAAAACTTGGTGTTGGTTTCACTTGTAATTGTGTCTTCTGTCTACAGTTTTTGAAGAACCTGAAGATCCTAGCAGCAGATCATTTTTTTCAGAAATAATATCATCAATATCTGATGTAAAATTCAGTCACAGTGGTCGATACATGATGACAAGAGACTACCTTTCTGTTAAAGTGTGGGATCTCAATATGGAAAACAGGCCTGTAGAGACATATCAAGTATGGTGTTTAAATTTTCTTAAATATCCCTTCTTTTCCATTTTCTTCTTCTTCTTCTTCTTTATATCTAATACTGATTTAAATGTTCCAAAAAGGTTCATGAGTATCTTCGAAGCAAGCTTTGTTCCCTTTACGAGAATGACTGCATCTTTGACAAATTTGAGTGCTGCTGGAATGGTTCTGATAGGTAAGTTTTGGGCTTCATTTGGGCCTTGTTTTTTATTTTTTCCCTCAGCATTAGGCATTTGGTTTCAATTGTTGAAAGCCATAAGCAGTAGTTAACTTTAAGGATGTAATTAGTTACATTTCAATCAACTGGGTTTTGTTATTTTTTGGGGGCTTTTTTTGGGGGGGAGTGGGGGCTGGTTTTTGGTTTGTTTGGGTTTTTTTGTTTGGTGGTTTTTGGCGTGTTTTTTTGGTTTTTTGGGTTTTTTTCAAAAATACTTCAATCTTCCACCCTCCAGCTGAAGAATTAGAATAAACTTTTGTGTGTCAGTTTGCTTCTAATATGAATTGTTGTGGAAGTTTTATATTGTAAAGACTGGCCATTTCAAGCCATGAAAATGTGACTGTTTCATTTGTGAAGTGTATAGAAGAACACGCAGTCAGTGTCTTGCAAATTGTCTTTCCATGTTTTCTGTAGGCTAAAGAAGATAAAACCCCATTAGATAATAACTCACACTTGTTGCAAACAGTGGAAACTTATGTCTTGCCTGAAAGTCATGGAAGCATTATAATCAGGTAGCAAAGCCACTGTATTGGCACACATGGTGTATGTTTCCTGTCACTAGCTATGGTAATATTAGCTACCTGTTAAAATGTTTTCAGAAACCATGGATAAGATCATGGCAGATGTGGATCTTGTATCTGGATGCTTTGTATTGGCTTGCCTTGGGGGGGGGGGGGATTCCTTTTTTTTTTTTCTTTTTTTTTTTTCCTTTTTCATATATTTATATGTGAAATACCTAAAACAGTGACTTGTCTGCTACCAGATGATTGCAAGCTATTCGATGAAAAGGTATCAGTTTTGATTTTATGGTGATAGGATCAGCATGTGAAACAAGATTTGTCCTAAATCTATCGAATATTGAAGAACAAAAGACCTGCCACATGGTTTTACATGGGGACAGTGATCAGGGAAGTCTAATCTCATAAACTCTGTACAGGAGTCAGCGAAAAAGTGAAACCTACCTGCCTTGCTGTGCAGTGATAGTTGAGATTGCATGTGTACTGCTACATGCCACTTGCATGCTAATTTCTTAAGTAAACAACATGAGATAAAACTGGTAGCTCTAAATGTCAGGTTACAAGTGATCGAGGGTGCAAGTGGCTTTGAGTTATTGAGGGGAGAAATCATACTGTGTTGTCAGTTTACAGTAAGAAAAAATCACTACCAATATTTATGGTATCTAACATAAAATGGATAAAAGAAGTGGTGTACGTTTTTCACTAACTAAAATGCAAAGAAACTGACCCTTATTTCTATGAGTTTTTTTCATGCAACTCCAGTCAGTGTTTTGGGGGCCGGGGGGAGGGGGACAGGGAATGACAAGTCAAAGCCAGGTAATCTAATTTGAATGTATTCTAAGAACGTGAGTTGTCATGGCAGTTGCAGTTCTCACCTCCCTTTGACAAGGAAAAAAATACTTCACTCAGTACATTTCCAAGTACAACCTGAGTGGTGTATGTTGTGGTAAGTGTCTCATTCTCCTCCTAGTCATTAATTTTTTAATGCCATTAAGACAATGTGTATCAGCAAATAAGATGGAGCAGGGTGAGGTGGTTGTGATTTTAACAAGCTGTGGGACTTGTGCTGTGTGGGAAATGGCTTTTCCAGTTTCAAGCAGTAGAGGTAAGTGTTCAGTACAGAAAATAATGAATGATTTAGCCTCAATTTCAAGTTTATTTTTGTAAGACTTATGAACAATCTGTTCATTAGAAGTTAGATATATTATTTTCAGATGCAGATTTTTTCTCTGCCTTGTTCAAAGGCAAGTTTGATACTGCACAGAAACTCAGAATTGTTGCTGCAGGGCTGTATCAGGGGCTCCTTTGACTGATTCAAGACAATCTTTTGTAATGAATCCATTGGCGTGCTTGTGGTCAGTGGGTGCACGGGGCGAGGGAGAGCACTTCCATTTGTGATAGTCTGCTGAAATGAAGCAGTTCACCGTGGCTTCGCATCCGCTGTGACTTGTTGCTGTGGGGTAGAGCAGCAATAGGAAAACCCGCTTTGCTTGCATAAAAATGACCAAAGCCTGCTGCTGAGTGCCAGTGGCAGGAGCAGGGGACCAGGAGAAGACCTGGAAGAGGAAGTGGTGGTGTGGAAGCAGTGCTGAGGTCCAAACGGAATTGAGCAAAGGTATACATCGGAGAGCAGAAGAATGTAATGCCACATGTTTGTCATGAGCATGGTCTGACAGTCACCTTGTAGGGAAGAGAGAGAAGATGGGGGTTGAATACTGTTTCTGGAAATGTAGTAAGATCTGCCTTTCTTCCGCTTTTCAACAGCGCTATCATGACTGGATCTTACAACAATTTCTTCAGAATGTTTGACCGAAACACACGACGGGATATCACTCTAGAAGCATCCAGGGAGAGCAGCAAACCTCGTGCCATCTTAAAGCCACGTAAAGTGTGTACAGGTGGTAAAAGAAAGAAGGATGAAATAAGCGTTGACAGTCTGGACTTCAACAAGAAGATTCTTCATACAGCATGGCATCCCATGGAGAACATCATTGCTGTAGCTGCCACCAATAATTTGTATATATTCCAGGACAAAATTAACTAAAGATGACTCACTTGAGGACAGAGTCGTCGTCTTACGTAGCTAAGCTCAGTTGTTTATCTGTAAAAGAGAAGGCCTTGTTGTCCTAACAGTGAAGAACATTGATGCACTTACTTCCCTTTAGGTAAAGGAGAGGATCTGGCCTGGTTTTTGAGCTCACGGTGTAGTTCTGCCTTCAGTGGGGGTAGGGAGCGTCAGTCGCAGCTTTCTGAGAGAAACCCTCTAGAGGCAGAATTGATTGACGGTGCTCAATGAGGCCAACACTCAAAACAAATGTATTTATTTAAGTCTGAGCCTTCCTTTCCAGTTGATAGACCAAAAATTTAACACCCGAGAAGAAAAATTGTCATAAAAATGTAATTTCTATCTCTCGCGCTCTTTCTCAGCTGTAATATTTGGGCCTTTCAAAACATATATTGTGCTTAATGCCTGTAAACATTCCTCCTCTGGCCTGGATCTAGGCTTAAGTGTTTTTACCTTTGAGCACTTAGGTAGGTCTTGAGTTGGGTTCGTAGACAGGTTTCCATGGATATTTACTCACCAACTGTATCTATAACCACACCTTCTGGTGTAAACCACTTAATAAAATAACAAACTATAAAAAAGTGTTTTTAAATCTCAAGGTATGTATTCAGTCTTTTTATTTTTTTATTGCATGTACTGAGATTGCGCAAAATAATTCTGATGGCCAGATTTAACAAAGTTTGCCCCAAAACGTTGACTTTTGGCAGACTAATACAAACTTTTTTGTGTAGTATTTCAGATTCTAAATTTAGAGTTTCCATGAAATCGTTAAACTTTTAGTTTAAGTTGCACTGATTTTCTTGTAAAACGCTGTCTGTGTACAGAGTAGGAGAAGGAAAAGGGTAGCAGAAAGACATCCACAGCCTTAATAGAAAGTGACCACCTTGCACAGAAGGGAAAACAAAACACTTAAATTTTTCTTCTTTGAAGATAAAAATTCAGTTTATTGATGCATCTCCATCTTAGATAGACATACCTTATGTGCATTACGTTTTTTAACGTTTTTAGTATTTGTCATGAAGATACAGTTTATTTTAAATATTGGGCATAATATATTTGTATTTCACGTTGCAGTTCATGCCAGAAAAGAAAACCAACCAAAACTATCTCAATTATGCCGAGCAGCAGTGCAGCTTAACACGTTTTAGCACATCCCCACTTAAACACCAAGATACTGGGAGACACTGAGGCCACAAGCTGGTGTTCACTGTGTCCTTTTTTCTTGCTAACTTCTTTTAAGCCTTAGGTACTTCTCTTTTTTTTGTTCTTTTTCCAAAGAGGCCTAAAATGCACCAACCTTCTCTTCACCCTGGAGTAGCCAGGGTGAGTGTTCCTGAAGCTGTTGCAGCACGGTTTAGTAGCATCGAGTAGCTAGACATTACACCCTATGAAATGTGCCTGCAAATTAGAAATTCTTCCTGACAAACAAGATCCCCTGAGCTTCCTGAAGGAAACACAGAAGTGCGGCTTACACTCCATTTTCCTTAAAATTGAAGGTGTATTATGATTACTGAAGCAGATCTGCATATGCAAGAGCAAAATGTCTCCGTTCTTACCCTCCCAGTTAATGTCCATAGAGTGCCACTCTTGTTCACAGTAAGCTAGTAAGTTAACTAACTTTGAGGTTCTACAAAGAAGTTTAAAAAAATCTTATACTGTATATTGGTTGTGACACTATTTGAAAATCTTGAAATGTGGAACTTCTGGGTCACTAAGGGATTAATTTGACCTTGTTCCTAAAATACATAATAGAGCTAATACGATGGGATTGTACATACTTGTTCAGTTATTTTGACCAAAAAGTTTAATAAATTTTAAATGTTTACCTGGACTTGCTCTGTGTATTTTGACAACTTTTTCTTCTGTTTGTGAGATAATCGGCCAAATGAGCCAACCTGAAGATTGTTTGTATTTCCATTTTAAATGGTTAGTTTTTGAATGGTCATACCTCTGACTCAGAAAGTTGTCTGTTCATATTCGGTGAATATATTAGTGCTGTCTATTTTTGATCTATTTTTTCAGCAAATGTAAGTGGAATATGAGTAAAAAGAAAAAGGATATGATGAAATCTATTATATAAAACATGATTTGCTTGTACCACTTTCAATTAAATAGTTTTTGATGATTCATGAAATTTTTATCATTTCATTTTATCCAAAACCAGATTTTATTGTCAATTTGATAAAATTGTTTTCTCAGTTACTTGCCCCAAACCACCCTTGACTTCTGGGGCCGGTTCGGGAGCACGGAACATGCAGTTCCAGTACCCCTGAGGGTTCGCTCCCAGGAGGTGGGACACGTCGCGCAGCGAAGCGTGGCGGGGTGCAGGGGTGCTGCGGCGGATGCAGTGCCTGGCTTTAACATAGGACAAACCCCCGGGTGCGCCCTGGCGGGTTGGCAGCTGTACCCAGGTGTGGAGCTGCTGCTCAGCGTTCCCCAACACCGAGGTGACGTCAGGCCTCGGTTGTTTGTGAGGAAACGGGCGCAAGAGCCAAAGTGTGTGCTAGAAACTAGATGGGGAATTTTTGAGACTTGCTTTAAACAGTGGCTAATTTTGGAATGACGAATCCTTCACCCCAGCTAACTGAGGCTTGAGCCAACGCTGTATCGAAGGCAGTTTCTCTGAGCCCGACTTCGGGCATAATTGTCACCTCACAAGACTTGTGTGCGTGTTTTAGTGTCGGTGTAGTTCTCCGGTGAGCAGGAAGTGAGGATCTGTGATAGCTGTGACCACTGGTTATGTGATGAAGAAGTAGTGGCAGAAGATGAACCACCACCTCGGGTCTGCTGCTTCCTTTGGGGGATGCGTTTGGAAATGGCAGGAATGAGATTTAAGATTAATCTCTGAATTCCATTGTCGTCTTACACTGAGCACAAGCACAGACACAGAGAAATCGGTGATGGTTGTTCATCAAGCTTTCAACGAACGGTCTTTGTTCTGTCCCTGCACGGAGGCTGTATCTAGCACCGCGGTCACCTCCCGGCTGCCCCGGCATGGAGGGACCTTCCTGTGGAACTGCCCTGGCATCACAGCAGGGTGGTCAGCAATATTTTCCTGTGCCTGTGATGACCCCTGCATCACCAAATAAAACCTATTGTGGCGGGCGGGTTTTTTTTTTCTTCCCGGGATGGTTTTTGATCAGGCAGCAGGTCTCTGGAGGCTGGTGTCTGGGTTGGGGGATGGGCCCCGGTCCCCATGGATGGGACCTGGAGGATGAGCTGGTGTTCCAAACCCAGAAGCACCTGGGGATGTGGTTGGGCTGAGGGCCTGCGGCAGGAGCCCTGGCCATCCGAATTTGTGACGTGTACTTCAGGTGAACATTTAAGGAATTAACATGCAGTGAGATGGCTGCTGCCAGATGCCCCCACTCACAGACGGCACGGGAGCCAGCAAGGGCTCACGCTGGAGGGGGCACGGGAGGGCCAGTCATCCAGCCCCTCGGTGTGATGCAGAGGTGTTCATCAGCTGTAGGTAAAATGCCCGGGGGCTTTGTTGTCCTGTTCTTTGCATCCAGGGTCTTTAATAGGCAGAAGGGGCTCCGTGCTAGTCAGGTTGGGCAAGAGGAACCAGCCTGACTCTTCCCTGTCCCGAGTGATGGTGACCTGGTGTGTGAGCTGCTCCGAAGAGCAACTGTAACGGAGCAAATTGTGGCTCTTGCTCGGCGCCGAGTGCTGGGCACTACATGGGCACACAGGTGGCTGCAACCTTCGGTGTCCCATTTAACTCACTCTCAATGTAAAGATCTTTTCCTGCCTTGCACCAAATTTGATCCAAACACCAGCAGTGCTTACAAAACGGGTGGTAAACAGCTACATTAAGCCTTGGTGAGTACGAATTTCATGGGCATGTTTGGGCAGACAATCGTCTGCATTTGGCTGAGTTTCCAACAGGGAAACAGCTGAAGGTGCCCTGGCCCTGGCTGCAGCGGGGATGCTGCAGGAGGCGGCCCGTGACTGGAGCTCTCCCTGGGCTGGGGCTCTGTGTGCTCTGCGGCTGTACCCAGCAGCTCCTGGGGTCAACCCCCCACTCCGTGCCAGCTGCAGAGTCTGCAGGGAGAATGGGAACTGGTCCTGCAGCACCTCCCCTCTGTTGTAGCATCCTTGAAAGCTTCTGTCTTAAACTCAGCTTCTCTTTGCCTTCGCTGACTCCTGACCCTGCCCCCCCTCACGGCATCCTTGGCCGTTATAAATGGCATGTGCAACATGTCCCACGTGCCCAGAGCCATCAGCTTGGCCTCTCACTGCTCGTTGCTGCTGGGGATTGCTTTCCACTAGTGAAGCAAAGCACGCTGCAATGCAAAGCTTTAAACCCAGGTTGAGAGAATGCTTGGAGCTGCAGTGAACCAACTGCTGCTCCAGAGCAAGAGGTGGTTTCTGCTGCGTACGTGGAGAGCCCTGGGTGCCAGCTTGATGGGGCTTCAGAAAATACTGAGGTCTGTAATAGTTATTTCATGGCTTCCTTTAAATGTTTGGTGAGCTTTTAATACCACAACTTCACTGAACGTATTTTTTGCGCAAAAGTACACAAGCCCCCAGCGTGGCCTGCACTGCCACTGCCAGCGTGAGCTTGCCAGGCCTTGGCAGCCCTGGGCCAGACCGGACTGCTCGGCTGTGGGTCGGGCTGCTGCCCCCGCACGCTGCGCTTGCCGAAGCTTGGTGCAACCCCAGCAGCACCCGTGTGCTCAGGGAATATTTCACCTTCCTGACCTCTGTTTTGTGTGGGCCGTCTTTCCACAGCGAGACCCCCCGCTGCCCCTTTCCCAGGTCCTGTGGCCACGAGGGCTGGTGGCAGCGGAGGTGACAGGAGCCAGGGCTCAGCGCGTCAGGGACTCGGCCAAGCTCCTGCCCGGGTGAGCTGGAGCAGCGGCTCTGTGGTGCCCTCGGCGTCGGAGGGCGATGGAGCTTCCAGGCCCCTGAAAGCTCTGGTGAACTGAGGCGCCGAAAGCCACGAGCTCCATCGCTCACCTCCCGCCAGCGCTTGTCGCCCGCAGCCCTCAGGACACGGAGCTTCCCGGCCGTGGCCGTGCTGGAGGAGCGACGCTGTGCGCAGCCCAGGCTTCCCCCCTGTCCCCCACCTGTCCCTCAGGCCAGGACCCTGCCCAGCCCCCCGGCTGAGCCCCGGGGCCGGGGGAGGCACAGCGAGCAGCACCGCAGCCTTGGGCCGCAGCCGTGCTGAGGCTGGTTACGAGGGATACTCATTGTCTCACTCAAAAGAAATAAAGCTCTTCGGGCTGGAAGTGTGCTGTACTTAAAATACTACTTATTTATGCTGTCACCATTTCATTTTTTTTTTTAAGAAAATAAATTTAATTGCAAAATTGACTGAATTTTCCATTTCCTCTGGTGTGAATATTGAAGAGCTTAAAGTCTTCAGTGCAAATTTTGTCAAAATCTAGCGTGTTAAGGCAGTTCTGGGCTATTTCTTTTAATATTAATATTTATTTCAGATTACTTGTCCACTGGTTGCAAGGCTTTAGAGAAGCTTGTGTGCTTTAAAGCTGTTTTTAAAAAGTTCCTAACTGTGACATTTGTATGAGGCATCTGTTACAGAGATCCATATTGAAAACCCCTTGGCAAAGGGCCAACGTTTGATGGTATAAAACTGATGCAGCTCTGTAAGAATGCCTTGGGCAGTAATGGGATAATGATGTCAAGTATTTTGCTAGTTTAAAGGCACCATGATGACTACAGTCTTTTGGGGTTGTTGGTTTGGGCTTTTTTAATTAACTTTGCTTCTTTCAATCATGTTAAAAATAATTTTTTCGTATACACCAATTCAGCTTGGATCAGGGCAGCCTCTGATTTTGTCCTTATTTAGCAGTACTGTTGCCTTCTGTGCTTGAAATGGCACCTGTGAAAATGGGGTTAGCAGGCACCTTGTACAGGATATTCGCACAGCTTGGGGTGTGTTTTGTTTCCCATGGGGGTAAATCACTTGTCCTTGCTCACACAAATTTTATCGCATACCTTTTACAAAATAAGTTGCTGCTGTAGAAAAAGACCCTGACAGTCTGATGATTCTTTTAGATCTTTCACACATTGATGTTTCTGAAATGGGTAATCACCACCTTGGGCACATCAGGTAAATGTGGTGGATCATGGGTTGAATATGATGATCCTAAAACTGTGGGTAAAGAGTGTAATAATGGCTGTGATACTTGTGTAAGTCAGCGCCCCAGTACTTCAGTACAGTATTAGCATCCCTGAGTACACCTTGCTGATTAAATTCTTGATGAGATAGTGAATCATGGTCCAGATTATCTACAAAACTCGTATCTGTGCTTATTGCCTTCAACTTTCCGTAATAACTGAAGATGGACAAACTAGCCCCGCTGGATAGCTGTAGGGGAAGCAGCACACCCCTGCATGTGCACACTGAAAAAGCTGCTGAAACTATCTTCATCCACTGCAAGATCAAGGACATGGGATCAGATCCTCAGAGATAATTATGCATGTAATTCTAATTAAAATCAATGTAAATTAAGAATGAGTAAGAATGACATCTGTAACTACCTCTAAAACCATCACTCGTTCCTTGTGCCTAAGCTGGAAAAAAAAAGCCAGCCGTCTGCACAGAGAGACCGAGATGCCTTTTCTGATGCTTTTTCTGCCGCCGTCCGGCCCGTGTGGCCCGTGTGCTGTTTGCTTCCACTCACGCCAGGTAGCCACAATTCTAGTGAGGGGTCAACGATGGGCCGGGGGCCCGGGCTGCAGCGGCATCGTGAAGGCTGACACATGCACCAGTGTGCCACGCAGGTGTGATCCCAAGGGATGGGGGAGCTGATGGAATGGTAGGAATTAAAAAAAAGGACACTGTAACATAAACCACTTCTCATTTCAAATCAAAGTGGCGATGTAAATCAGAAATGTTTTCTCAGCAGCTGTGACAGATACTAGATAGGCCACTTTTCAAGGTGCTGGTAATGGTAAATACGCAAATAACATAATTTAAATACACAAAGCATTTTTTTCATTTTCCTACTACAATCTGTGAGAAGTTACACAGGAAATGACAGCGTAACGAGAAGGCTGACGTGGGCAGGACGTGGGTGGGTGCTGCAGTTTGCTGCCAGGACGATGCTCTGCCTGCTGCTGAGCTCACCTGCGCTCTCCGCTTCAGGCTCCAGCCTCGGACAGAAAATTTCCAGTTGCTGCAAGAATGTGAGCCTGCTTTGCTTTTTCAGGGGGGGGAATTCTGTTCCTGTCCACACAGGATTTCCTTGCTTCTGTGTTATAAAAAGGGAGAACAATGAACCAATGTCGTTCCTTCAGTCACAGTAAGGCAAGTCCGTAACTACACTTGGCATCACACCACTGGGGCACTCCAGCGCGTACCGCTGCAGTGTGGTTCCGAGGCACCTCTAACAGCATCCGTGGGTCTTTCATTTTAAAACACCCATCATCACAGAATACGAACTGGGAAAATTCCAGTGCAGTTGCTGTCTCTCCACTTTCAGTGAAAACAAGAAATACTTAACACAAATGAGAAAGGAAAAACAGGAAGGACCTTGGAAAAGTGAAAGATGGATGGGAGCTCACAGAACACCCTGCTCTACCTGCTGTACTGCAAGGAACTTTGGGTGTGAGCTGCTCAGTAAATTGCTGGGGTTTTAGCAGTATTTCTAAGAAATATTTTATATAAATTTGGATGCAATGGTATAAAACCCCCCACCCTCTTGTTTTTCCAAAGGAGGAGAAGCAGTTACCCAATAGTTAATTCTGATACCAATGTTTTTAATACTACTATGGTGCAATGTTGAGATTCAACTCCAATTGCAAGCGAACTGAAAAACACTGTGTCTGGTTTCACATATTTTACCAATGTACACAAATACCTTAAGGATGAGGGTTAAGAGGACCAGACTCTGTCCAGTAGCACCCAGCAACAGGACAGGATATGGGAAATACTATTCAGAAATTAAAGCAAGCCTAAAAATCCACTTTTCATTGCACATAAACATGCAGTAAAAAACCCAAACAGATCCTGGTCCTCCCGTAAAAGGTATGCAATAAAATTCGTGTGAGCAAGGACAAGTGATTTACCCCCATGGGAAACAAAACACACCCCAAGCTGTGCGAATATCCTGTACAAGGTGCCTGCTAACCCCATTTTCACAGGTGCCATTTCAAGCACAGAAGGCAACAGTACTGCTAAATAAGGACAAAAATAAAGTAGAAAGCAAATTTATTTTTAAATGATGGTGACAGTACAAACTAGAAACCGTTTTTGCAAGTTCAGCAAGTTTCTGTTTACTGAGTGACTTCTACTGACAGCTTAGCCATATTCAAATTTAACAATAAGCAATGAAGTTTCTTCTACAGAAATTAAATTTGTTAAGTTATGCAAGTAAACAGTGTGAAACACTTGTTGAAAGGCAAAGAGCCTTGTCAGCCACTTTCACCTCAACAACTATTAAAGAAAAAGGAATGAGAAAACTCGGAGTCCACAAGGAACCTTTTTATTTAAATATATAAAATATTTTGGCAGACATTCATTTTCTTCTCATTAAATAGGGTAAAATCACTGAATGAAAAGGCATTCCATTAGTAAAAACAAATAAGCAAGCAACCCTTTTTAAAATCTATACAAGGATGAGGCAAATAAGATGCAAATATATTATTTCACAGATAAAGACTGAGAAGCAATAGTCTGCAAGTAGATACAACAGCAGGAACGTCTATTAATTGGGGAATTAAATGTCTTTGCAAAAGAAGCTATTTCTTAGGCACTAAAGTCCAAATTTTAATTGAGGCTGTTGTGCATCACTCTTTGAGCTAGTAAAAACTGATAGAAGTTTTACTCATACTCTTAATTTCTTCCAGCTGATGGCATCTATCAACATTAACATTGCACATCTCTCCCAAAAGTGAGAGAGCGCCAAGCAAAATCCACATACGGAACAAACTGTCCCAAGTGAGGTAAAAGCTTCTCTGAATTCCTGTATATGATACGTAAGGCCACACATTGTTTTGGGCTAATCCCTTAGTGTCATGACTAGCAGCAGCAGTGACAAATATTCACATCTATGAAGTACAAAGAGCAGTTTAGATGAATACCTAGCTGAATCACAAGTGCTATATTAAAGCTAGGACTGGTTTTAAACATCAAGTTCTCCTAACTTTCAAAGATACTTCACTACAAAGCAATATAACAGATGTTAATGCATCTGAAACATGCTGTATGAATTGATCCAGAAGACAATATATGGTAACATTAGCTTTAGTGTCTCTTCCCATTTTTATTAAACTACGAACACAACATTTACACAACAAGTACATGCTGATCACACAGTCGTGGCTAGCTTAGATGTTTCTGCTCTTCACCTCCTGTATTCCCGGGTATCTTCTTTGCTTTGAAACTAAGATTTCAGGTGACTTTAAAACGTACTGCTTGAAGCTGTGGTTGTAAGGCGTCTTCCAATGTAAATCCTAAGGATCAAGAACATTAGTCAGAGAGGGCTGTGTTTCATTTCAAACAGAACGTGCAGCATGTAAGGAACACTTTTTCTCATCAGGTTACTACTTATGTACTTTCCAGGAGGAAGAGCAGCAGTGGCAGCTGTAATTTAGCAGGCAAATCAAGTGACTACTATGAAACACTCTCCCGTTGCTAGTGACTTTGTGCATACCCTTGTCTAGTAATGCTCCCCAAGTTCTAAGACTGAAATATTCTGTGTACGCTGTTCAGCTTCAGGAATGCCAGTCAGAGGAAAGTGCGGGGTTAGCAAGAACACACTGCTGCTTCAGGAAGTCTCCAAGGCAGATGCCTTACTACCTTTTTCCTTTTGTTACCTTAAGTTTTTCTATTTAAGAAATACATCTGACACTTGTAAACCTCTCATTTTACTATCACCTTTCATGTACTTCTTACTATTTTTCTGGTCATTGTTTCCCAGCTTGGTGTACCTTCACAGATGCTCTATGTCATGTCTTCTATTCATTGACTTCTTTCAGCTTCAAGAAATTATTATTTTGATGTGTAACTATTTTGCTGATACTACATTAAGCACTTTCTGAATATGTGACTGTTACTTACCCTTTATGGAACTAGAATGATGCAAGTTTACAGCAGTGGTGGAAGTGGCCAGGAAGGAATTAAGTACTTACACCACCAAACTTGAGTTTATTTTGAAAGGAAAATTCACTGTGCTTTTACTCTATCTTGTGCAGTTACCAATTTTAATTTTTGAAGTTAAATTAGTTTCATGTTACTTCCACAGTATTACGTAGCTGAGATCTTGTTTTTGTAAATACCCTGTGCCTTCATCCACACAAAATTATGCATGCTACAGGGACCACAGAAGATCTGAGCTGTCCCTCCTTCCAGTTACTGTAGCTGTGCAGAGTCCTCCCATTGCCCTCAGTCTCTTGCATCCCTTTGCTACTAACTTTCATAGCCTTGGTAAGGTTCAGGATTTATGCAAGGGAGTGAGCAGAGAAAGAGCAGCACCAGAGCTAATGGCAGGTTCCTTGCAAAACAGGAACCTCCTCAGAACTCGTCTGACTTCTCCCCAAACCCGCAGTGTGGTACAGCATACGCTGATGGAGAGCGGCCAGATGTGCCTGGATTCCCAGCATTCTTTACCAATAACAAGAAACTGGCCATACTTAAGTGTAGGCAAACTTTGACCTGACTAAAAGGCATTTAATCTCCTCCCTTTAGTCTGTGTCCAGTAGCTGTTTTTAAAGAAGTATCATCTAACCCCTAAATCACTGAAAGAAAACAGATTTCTGTTTTGTTTGGTGTCCCCCGTCCCTCCCAAGTGTGTATAGAATTTTGAAATATATTAAATAATATATTTTACCTTTGCAACTAGTTGTGATATTAGAAGGCATATCTCCAATGGAACCACACAGTGTGTAAGTATAACTATAGTTCATGTTTTATATATATATATAAAAAAATATCTGAATTTCACTCCTGCTTAATTATTTTGAAAAATTCTCATTGAGCGAGAAAAACAGAAAAAGAAAACTTGATACATTCAGCAATACCACAGATAAACAAGTAGAAAGCATTTGCTGAATAACCACCTGTCCCCCCTTCTATGGATAAAAGCGTTATTGCTCATCTTTTAGACAGGGGGAACTGGGAGTAAGCAATAGGCCTCAGAGAAAACAGGTTAAAAAAATATGTATAATTTTTTTTAAAAATAAATTAATAAAATTGAAACTTACCCTAACCCAATGGCAAGCAAATGAGAAAGAAGCAAAGATGGAAGAAAAACCTTCAAAAATTCTGCTGAGAATATCCCCCCTTTCTTCATTACACTGGTATTTCTCATGCTGAGAGTAGCTGTGCGCCTGGGATGTTTAAAAAGGAATTCCCTAGTTTTGAGGAAGAAAACACAATCACAGCATTAACAGATACCTATTTAGACCTGCAGAAGTAAAAACTGCATCCAGGCTCATCCAGAAGCACTCACTTTGGCGGGATGTTCTCTGGCCTGCTGGACCAATCCCATATCCAATCTGCATTCTTCTTCAGGAGCCTTTCTACTTCTTTCCTCCTTTCAAGAAAATCTTCTTCAGACTAAAACAAAGAGCCATCATCAAACAGTACTCAGAACTTCCATAGGTAGGAAGTTAGTAGTGCAAAACAAAGTTCCTGTTCTGCATCTAAGACCATATGCTACACTGCCTCTGATGCTCGTCTTTCCCTATCTCTTCCCACATCACTTTATCAAAGTATTTAGATCCTGGATATACATGGAGAAGAGGGAGATCTGTCTTCAGGGCATGATGTGAATGAAAAAGACCATATCCCATTATTTGCTTAAGTGAAGACCACACTGGAAATAAAATGCCACAGTACTGCATTTAATCCTTACATATCGGATCTGAAAATATCTCCACACATCTGACTGACATTTGGCAGAAGAACCTTTCTGCCTGCATTCAACACGGGACGGATGTCATACTTACCTGAAAATCCTTGATCAAGCTAATACAAGCCAAGTGAAACTAACTGTAGCCTCCTAAGGCTACCCGGCTTTGGGGCCAGTACCTGGGAGTACAGGCAAAATGAGCCCACGTCTATCTGCACACAGCTGCGTAGAAAAACACACACACACAGTGGACTTGTTTTCAAGTGACTTACAGCATAAATGCTGAATAAGAATATTGTTTCTTGTTTAATACATGTGCATTAAATGGAGCCAAGGTCTTGTAATAGAAACAGTACCTGATCATAGAATTAAAATAGCTATATATGCACACATGCACACTTAAGAATGGAAATAAAACTGCCCAGGTAACTTTAATTCTCATGCTTTTCTAACTTTTGATTATTCTCAAAGTCTAAATAATGATCTTTAAACATATGAACAGTTTTCTGGAAATATAAAATTAATTTCCAGTAACATTTAGCTAACCTAAAGGTGTAATTCATTCAGATAGATTCCCACTGGAGTTGTAGAGATGATGGGGAGAAATTCACATAAAGGAAGAGACAATGGCACCAAGCACATTTCACATGATTTTGAGAACTGATTAAATCTATGTATTATTGATACAGCTGTGTAACTTAGAAACCATACAAAGCTGAAAGCCCACAAGGTTAAATACTGTACAAACAACAAACACATGGACTTTGTTTTAAAAAGTTCATACCACTAGGTAGAAAAAGCTAACTCATGAACTGACACAGACAACCGAGGAAATCACAAAGACCCTGAGATGACAATACCCAGCATACACTCAGCTACAGATGATAAACACTAGTAATTGAGAAAGGGAGGTGATGGAAGAAATAGCTTTTTTTTTTCTTTTTCCAAGTAAAATGCAAGAGTCCCAAGTTCTTACTGGAATTAAAGAAATAACACTGCACAATGCAGCATGAGTAACTTAGTGCTGGTAACTTTTGCCAGTTTATCATACATTGCTATTTCTTTTCATGCCAAGGCTCCAAGCAAAATATAACCTTGATTTCTAATTGCTAACTACTAGCCCTGTAAGAATTAGTCACAGGCACAGTATATATTTCAATTTAACAAAAAAACCCAGTATCTCTTTGTATGTAAACAGTGCAGGGAGAATGATTTACACAAAATAATACAGCAAGTCTTCGGAAGAGCAGAGAAATTTATCTGCTTTCAATACTTCACTCCTCAAAATGTTTTCCAAGTAAATCCTTTCCTATCAAAGCTAATTAATTACAGTGAAGAGTTAATATTTTAGCATGTCTTCATGCAATAAGCTATATATTGATAAAACATGGTTAATATAACTTTTCCCCCATTCTTTTCTCAAATGTATTTACTGATTTTCTTTGCACACAAACAATTTAAAAAATTAAAAAAAATCAGTTCTTTCTATTTTCAAAGCAGTGTGTAGAAATCTTAAGTACTAGTTCTTAAAATGAATTGGAATCATAAAGCTATGCAGGTGCTTTGAAAGTGTATGTTACTGGCTGTCACATTTAAGTGACTCCAGAAATTCTTGCTGCTGTCAAATTCATTTTTTAAATTCACTGGTGGCAGTGCATTTAAATCAAATTTCATTGTAGACGATGCATGAAATGTACCAAGTTGACAGTCAAAGGGGATAGAGGAAACTTCTGCATGGTAAGTTGTCCACAGAACATTAATGCTCACCTATATAACCCTGCATATATCCACCCTATTGATGGGTTTCCTACACACCTTAAGATAAAATCCAGTTGTTTCAATCTGTTAGACTTCAATCTCAATTAAGCTATTGAGGAGAGTAACACCTACTTCAGTGGGCAAATGAAACCATGATAGAGAACACATCTCAGGATCACCAGAAGCTGGAGGCTTAGCAAGGTGCTGACTCCAGCTCTCTTGAATTCTAGACTAGTAGTCATCTTCTGGATTTTTTTTTTTTCTTCCTAAAAGCTATTTGTAGGCTCTGAAGGTTGGCCTTTTCAACCTGTGGCTGGAAAGAGGCTTTTGAGGACCCAGCCATTTTAAGACAATACATTAGGGCACTGAAATCCATCTGAAAAATCTCAAGTTACAGATTAAAAAATAAATGCCTACAAGTCAAATACACAAAGCCTGATTCTGCAAAGATTATTCCAAGTTACTCAAGTCTCTACATCAGCAGCTTCACTTATTTCCTAATGCTGGTTTCCAAACAACAAGTAAGAAATTCTCTCTCCCAAAGCAAAGATGACATTTTTACCTGAAAGCTATTCTTTTCTCCACTGCTGTGGCTCTCTATTTCCAAGGCTCTGTGACTGTCCTGAGGTGTCTGGGAACGAGGAGGGCTTGATAAAAAGAGAAATGCAAGTAAGAAAGAACTCATTACATTTTTCATGACATTTATGGTATGCACTAAAAGCTAGTCAACAAAGCTTATATGCACAGTTCTCACAGAGAGCTATAGCACCCTGACCATAACTTAAGAGATAAATCTGTCAACCAGTGACATAATGCAGCCATCATATTCAATTCATCTTTGATTTTGTAACAATCTGTCAAGAAATGTGCTGCACAGAACTGTTTTTCAGCAGTGCTGAGATATGCCTGCGAGGCTGTATGATTTGGCCCATGTTACTTGCTAAATAACAATGGGCAGCAAGTGATAAACAGAAGTGGGGTTTGGTTTGAATGTAAACTAGCCAGATAGAACTACGAAATTCTGCATCCTACTGTCTATTTTGAGCCCTGTAGCTCCTTTTTTAAACAAATTTTATGCTGCAGACTTCACAGCCCATCAAAATCAAAAAAGTGAATTAATAACACTGAGTGACAATTTGCATCAAACATTAAGTTGTTTTGTTGTGTTATACTCCATGTTATATGAAATCCGTTATGTTTTGTAAACTAGATACAGGACAATTCTTTGGCAACTACCTAAGAACTATCAACTGATGTAGCTCATTACAAAACACAAGCTGCTTTTTATCACCTTTCCCTGACATTCCTGTTCCAGGCAGCAGCATTGGCAGCACTATATGCTCTTAAGACCAGCAATGACACTGCTTGCACAAGGACTGACCCCTTAGAATGACAGCTACACGCAGCTCTCAAGTGTTTTATTTACTAGAACAAGACTGCTGCCTGCACACAAGCAGCGCACCCACAGCAGGTTCAGCTGCTGCAGCAGGACACACCAAAACCCCAGGATGGCATCTTCATGAGATGCGAGAAGCCTTCTAGAGTCCCCTTCCTCTGTAACTTCTTTCTCATTTCAGAACCAGCTTCTACCCAGGCATTACTCCAGGATTTAAGTATCAATCTTTTAAATCTGAAATTCCAGTCCCTTCCTCTCTGCATCTGTGTATATGTACATGCATGTGCACATATGTAAGCACTTCTGGTTTTGTCTTTGCCTCCTGTGCATAAAAATGGCTCTAACAGTGACCTTCTCTTTGCTTACAATAAAGCATCCTGCTTACCTGTCGCAATGTGAACTTTCTCTTGAACTGCTTCTTCCAGATTCATGTTGAGCATCAAGGAGTATTTTCTCCATGTCACCATTGTGAATGGAAATAGAGGCTGGTACTTGCTCTTGACTCGTCAGAGTGCCAGTGCTTCCACTGCCGTTTCCATTACTGCTGAAGTGGAGTTCCACCCAGGAACCTGCTTGGCATAATTGCAAACAGAAACAGAATAAACCACGTGGTTTTGCATAAAAGGCATGTAAAATATGAAACTATTGACCCTCCCAAGTGTGACATTACAGTAGGACATGTAGAAGTACCATCGCTAACATCTCAACTAATAAACATGATGAAATGCCAAAAGGCAGGGGCGCTTTTGTTGGTGAGCTGGGAAGTCTCACAGAATTGAAATGAAGCTGGTCAGTACATTGCATCTCTTTCTGCAGCTGAAGATCTTTTATTTTGGGATACGTTTAATTTTTAATTGTTCAACATAGGTGACAGCCAAATAAAATAATCTCAGGGACTTTCTCTGCCAAAGTTTATTTATTCATTTACTGAAAATATTTTAGTATTTAAAAGAATCAAAATGTGTTTTGCTTGGCCTTTTGTCAGTAAGCATTTTTAGGTGTTACTGTTAAGCAATAGAGGATATGTGGCAACAACTAGATCATGTGTTTGCTACGTGCAGTATATTTAACACAGACAGTCACGTGCTGCTTTGTTTTTTTTAAGACTGTGCTAAATAACAGCCCTCTTCTGGGCTAGCAGGAACCAATGCAAAAAAGGACCTGCATCTGTTGTCTCATTTATAAATCAGCTCAAGGGACAAATAATATCTGAATTATAAAAACATCAGTGGAATTTGCCTATGTAACATGTTTATGCGTGTAAACAGCAGCAGAAACAGACAGATGTATTGTGTCCATCCTAGAACCGTTCACAGGAAACATGAACAGTAAGTGCAGGAGCAAGAGGGCAGGTGACACTCCCTGAATTCTGGTGAGCACCGCAGAAAGGGTGTCAAAGGCATAAGCAAGGAAAGGGAGAAACACAGACAGTGGGGTTTGGACCCTTCCTGTATTTGAGGCAGGGAGGCTGGAGCAGAGCTCAGAATGTAAGCCTTGTTAAAGGGAACAGCTGAAGGAATAAAAACAGTTTTAAAGGTATGCAGAAGAGGTGAAGCCAATGCAGAGATCTAGCATGAAACAGAAACATCAAATGAAGATACTCTCATCGTAAAGAGACTGAAGGTTCACGACTTAAATCAAAACCTTCATTAACAGCATTAGTATCTTTCTTCTAAAAAGCCAGACGACCACAAAATCTTTTCAGTGAAATGTACTGGGTCTCCAAGTTTTGAGAAAACATTTGTCTGGATAGCTGCTTTTCTTCACAACTGTTTTGTTGATTTGGTTTGTGTTCTTTTTTCCCCCTCCATGTGACCATATGTGGTATGTGTTTATACAAACTTTTCCCTACTCTTTCCCCCAAAACTTACGAAAGCTCAAGTTGTTACCGAAGAATGATCACAACCACTGAAGTTTAAATTAAGATAGCGCCCAGCTTTGGCTCCAGCTACCTTGAGAGTACCAGCTAGCTCCTAGGCTACCTCTCTTCCCTCCTCAGCTTCTGGTCCTCTACTTATAAAAGCAGAATGACTCCGTGCTGTGTGGACTGCACTACAATGATTTGGTCATAAGCTATTTTCTCCCGTAGAGATGCATACTATTCGAGGCACACTCGTATTTCAACAATCATCAGCCCCACAGGCAAACACAACTGCTTCATACTGCGAACTAACACTTATCTACTGAAATCTTACGGATACAGCACAGCAAATGCATGCTAAAACATGGGGATCAAGATTATAACAGTGGGATCACAGTACATGTTTTACACATTGCCCCCCCCCCCCCTTTTAGACACTGTTGAGAGTAAGGTTGTGCTAGTGCGGAAGGAATGTGCTGTGATATTACCATTTAAATACAGCCTGTATTTTTATGAAGTTGGAAATACAAACAAAGAAAAGCATGCGTAACGTGGCAATGCAAACTGAACAGACCGAGTCATGGGGAAGGATTTTGAAGAGAATGATATTCCAGTCCAGGATACATACTGTGGAAGTACAGATTAGCATTCAAAGAAAAGTATTCCATCGGCTCTGGAAATCTTAATTTCTTAATATATGCTTTCAAAAGTGGAAACAAAAAAGCAGAATTCCACAGAAAGATGAGAATGTCTCCTTAGATTGCTAAAATCATCATATAAATCGCACAATCTGAAATGCAGCTGCACACAGGTGTTTCACTTGCCAGGTAAATTTGCTTCTGACTTTTGCTAAATGCATGATATACGCAACTGACCCTGATGTCTCCTCAAAGGCATATCCCAAACTGTCCGTAGGTGGTTTCCTCTGACAAGTAAGGACTGTACTTACCACAGTGCACACATCTCACGACAATCTACGGTGACCTAGCCGTACTTGCTAGTTCAGCTACGCAAAAGCGGTATCGTAGCTTTTTTAGACCTGACCTGTTCTTCCACCCGAGTCTTCATTTCCCTGCACTACCAGGGAGCTGCGTGGCCGGTTTACCGAGCTATCGTTGCCAGGCTAACGGCAGGGACCCCACCACACACACAGGCTGACCAGGCACCGGGACTGCAGCACGTCGGGTCTCGCTCGGCAACTGAGCGTCCCCCGGGCCGGGCCCTGGCACGCCCGGGAGCGAGCCCCGCCGTGCCGCTCACACACACGAAGGCAGGCGCGCTGCCACCGCCGCCAAGGCTGCCCGTGCGCCCGGGGGGAGGCCGCGCCCGGGCAGCGAGGTGACACCCGACCGCCACGAAGCGCCCGTGCCCGGCAGCGGCGCCTGAAGCACCGCCCGGCCTCCAGGCAGGCCCGGGGCGGCGGCGGTACGACCGGCCGCCTCAGGGCCGCGCCGCGCCTGAGGGCCGCTCTGCCCGCTAGGCTCTGGGGGCGGGAGGGAGGAAGAAGGCCCCGGACGCCGCCCCAGACGGCGCCAGGCCCAGCCTGCCCTGCATGCGACCGCCAGCCCTTACCCTGCAAGTTCTCCTCCTGCGGACTGAGTCGCGACATGGCGCGACCTCCACTCCTCCTGCCGCCGCGGCAGAGCGACAAGCCAGGCCCGACCGCTGCGGCCGCCTCCGGCCACCAACTGACGGACCAGCCGCCCTCCCGCGCGCCCAGCCGCTCTGTCGTCAGCGGCTGCCCCGCTCGCATTGGCCGCCGCCGCGGGGCGGGGCGCTCGGGGCGGAGCCCGGAGGGCCGCGCGCCTGCGCCCGCTCCCTCGGGCAGCCATGACGGCGGGGGCGGGGCGGCGGGGCGGGGCGGGGCGCCGGGCCGGGGCGGGGCGGGGCGGGGCGGGGCGGCGGGGCGGGGCGGGGCGCCGGGCCGGGGCGGGGCGGGGCGGGGCGGGGCGGCGGGGCGGGGCGGGGCGCCGGGCCGGGGCGGGGCGGCGGGGCGGGGCGCCGGGCCGGGGCGGGGCGCCGGGCCGGGGCGGGGCGCCGGGCCGGGGCGGGGCGCCGGGCCGGGGCGGGGCGCCGGGCCGGGGCGGGGCGCCGGGCCGGGGCGGGGCGCCGGGCCGGGGCGGGGCACCGTCCACGCCGCCCGGAGGAGACGGAGGGGCCCGTGCGGGCCTCCCACCGCAGCCGCGGGAGCGCGGCCTGAGAACAGGGGAGCTCCTCGGGGAATCCCTCGCTTTCCCGCGCCGTACGTGACCGCCCGCGGCTGGAACTGGCGGTTCTCGCAGAGTTCCCCGGGGAGACATAAGTCCGCGCTTGAATTTCAAAGGAAACCACATCTGATTGCCAAAGCTCAAGTGCTGGCCTCTAAACCAGCCTGACACCTCTCACACTAACGGCACAGGGCCTTGAAACAGACGGTAATTAATTCCTGCGCATTTTTATTGTTGACTAAGGCTATAATGCCATCTGAGTAGACAGCAGGGCCTTTCCATATAGGAAACCACTTAGTAAAGGCTCGTGTTGCCATTTGAAAGCAGATAATGAATTATTGCTGGGAATTTATAAAGACATACATAGATTTTTACTTTATTTAGCCAAAGAATGGGTGAACTGTTGCTTACTTAACCAGAGGATGCAGGCATTTTCTCTAGCCTGATACTGTTTTAATTTGTCCCTCTCTGCAGTAGACAATCTCAAAGCCCAAGTAAAATACATCTGGTAACTTTTCAGTGAGCTACTATAATAGCAAGGAGTGTTAACCTACGGCCTTCCCACAAAGATACTGTCAGGATGTTATTAATATGTGCATTATGCTCAGTACAGCCAATGGGTTATTGGGCAAAGCAGAGTAGCAGTTTGGCCCATGAAGAGATTTTCAGGGTCAGTTCTCCAGCTTTTAGTCCAGCCTTCACGCACCGTTTCACAAACAGAGCTTTAAGTAGGAGCTTACCTGTGCATCTCCCTTTGTGCAACTCCAGGGCAGCTCTCCAGACAAGTCAACAAGCCATGGGCTGTGCGCACAGGTGGAGCAGCAGAGGCTTGCCCTTGCAGCTGCACAGCTGGGCACAGCTGGAGGGCTGCTGTGCTGCCGTGCTCCTCCCGGGCTGGCAGGCAGGCAGGCAGCGGTGGGAGGTGGCATGCATACAGCCCCTTCAGAGATCAGCCTTTCCAAGCATTCCAATGCCCAAATTACCTTCTGTTAAGCCTGAGTACAGGAAATCTGCTGAGAAATTTGTATTTAATTTGCATGATTAAAAATCAATTTTGTTCTACTAAGGAACTTAGGGAAAAATTGTCCTTGGCAGAACAAAATAAAGTTTTTAATACCTGCTGAAGAAGCAAGTTCCTTCTGTTCATGTGTTTCTTTATTGTGTCCTCATGTGATAGATGCGCACAGACGGCTCTGGAAGCCGGAGGCTGCCTCGGGTTTGGTGCTTCTCCTGCAGCTCTCTGCTGCTCTCTGCTGCCCAGCCATCCTCCCTTTGCACCCCTCTCTGCACAGGAGATCCAGGCAGCCTGGACCGCAGAAGAGAAGAGCAAGATCATGGTTCCAGGAATGTGTTGGTTTCCTGCTGGTGAATACTAGACCTGCGTGCCTCAGGCCGCGGCAGTGTTTAAGGAACACAAAGCTCAACGCTGTATCGACACGAATATGGGCTGAGTGGCTCAAGAGAGAAGAGGGGGTAACCAAAGCAACTGTGATCCCGCTGACATAATCACCTTTTCAATCTTCTCCCATCAAAAAAAAAAAGTCTGTGTGGAGGAGATTTACAGCCACTAGATATCCCCATTCGATTGGCCTGAGGAGTGCTTTCCTCTGCTCTAGGAACCAACCATAACTTCACCGTACTTATCACAAGCAGAAACATGCTCTGACAATGTCTCCTACTAGCACAAAACCCCCTGATAAATATTTTACCTTCTGGTGTTGCACAAACCCTGAGCATATCCTATGTGAGGCAGTGCCGCGATTGAGAGAAGGAGACCTGGTCAGGTGGAAATCAGATCTGCTTTATTGCTCTTAACATGCTTCTTTTATAAGGCTGCATACATATTCTAAAATAATCGTGCACAAAGCTCATTGGTTACATATTACAAAAGTGGTTACATATTGCAAAAGCTAAGTTCCTTATTCGCTGTTCCTCTTTACTCTGCTTACTTCGTTTCTTAGGGTTACAAGTTCTGCTTCGGTACTTTTTCACTGCATGCCTCAGTTTCATGCTTGCTGACAGTGTCAGCTCTAACCGGATCCACATCCTGTTATTGTATAACCACAGGCCCCAAGGTCACAGTACCCTTGCAACCTAAACCTCCACTAGTCGTATTGCATTATGTTCTTTCTCCTGTGGTCCGTTCTTCATGAGTTCCCACAGGCCTCCTTCAATTAGGTGAGTTTCACTGGAGGTCCTTTCAGGATTAAACAAATCATTCCCTTCATTTCCCCCTTCTTGTTGCACCATAAGAACTCGTTTCACAGAGTTAGCTATCAGCTTCTGTAAACATTGCATAACACACGGCAAAAGCAAAATTAACAACACCACTATTATTATTACAACAGCTATTTTTTCTAAAATTGTAATCCACCATCCAGACAAACCTAATGAAGATAACCAATCTGTAAAGGGATCACTACTTTCTCAAAGTTTTTTCATATTATTTCTCAAAATGGAAAGTTGTTTGTGTATTGATTGGGAGTGATCAGAAAGGTTCATACAGCACATTCCTTCAAACTCTTCACATCCGTGCCCTTGTGCTAAAAGTAAAAAATCGATTGCGGCACGATTTTGTAACAGGGCATGTCTTATTCCTTGGACATCGCTGGCCAATTCAGACAAAACATTTGTCGTTATATTAACTTGTTTTCCGGTCCAACATGCTAATTTCCTTAATTGTGTCAGTGCTTGTGCTGTAGCTATCCCGGGGGCAAATATACTAGCTAAAATAACTTCAGGAGGATTCCAAAGTTCTACATTGTCCTTACAATCATTGCCTAATTCTACAAGA
This sequence comes from Falco cherrug, assembly GCF_023634085.1. Classification (NCBI taxonomy): domain Eukaryota; kingdom Metazoa; phylum Chordata; class Aves; order Falconiformes; family Falconidae; genus Falco; species Falco cherrug. The sequence continues at coordinate 56,769,928 of NC_073705.1, forward strand.
GCTCTTTTTCTGCGGGTATGGTTGGCTTGAAAGATATTAGTAATACTTGGTGTAAATAGCGTTAAACGGCCAACATAACAAGGCCCTCCCTTAGCGCTTCGAGGAATTCCCTGCCAAGCTCGATCACCGCAGATTAAAAACATTCCCTCTGGCAGTCGCCCTGCGTTGGAGGTGACCGTTGTAACATTAATAGTTTTTTGACAATATGCTGTCACGTTGTATGGCCTATATGACGTGACATCAACGGGATCATCTTGATTAATATGACAGTTAAACCAAAAACATTGATCTGAGGGGGCAGAGCCTAAAAGGTTAAACTCCTGTATTTCTCTAGCTGTGGTACACATAGAGCTATTGCATTTCATAAAGGGGGAAAAAGCGTTAAAGGTAATATTATTTTTGTCACAGCACGGAGGTATCCTACCAGGTAACTGGAGACCACATGTGACAACAGAAGGGTCAAGGGTTATAGTAGAGTTGTTTACCAGGCTCATGTTAATAGGGATGCCTAATAAACACGTTCTAAAAGGGTCAGAAGGAGTAGCCATCGAGAGACAAAGGCTACTCTGGTTGATTTTCTCCGCCCAGGTGACCCATAGGTTTTTTCTATCCTCTATGTGCTTGAGGGTTTCCCAAGCTTTTGTGCTGATAACGAGGATGGAGGTAATGATTCCTGTTAAGAGGCACATCATGCCAAAGCTACTCTTAATCATTTTCATTTCTCTTTTTAAAGGATCGGCTCTACCGCCTGGTTTTCTTTTTCCAGGCAAACCGTCTTTCACACTTTTGCTTTGTACGTTCCCAGTCTTCTTTCGAGACTGGCCAAATAGCAGGTACTAAATTAGTTTTACTGCATTCCAAACCAAAAATCTGTATGAGTTTAGCCCTCTCAATAACCACTCTTTGCCAGTCAGCGCGATAATCAAAAAGGCGGCTACTTCCTAAGGGTTCATGCCCTGTTATAAGTAATAGTCTCACTGTATCAAATTCTTTTTTTAAACAAAGATTACACCAACGCCCAGAATAAGTTAAGCGGCACCACCACTCCTTGCCACAAGTATAACATACACATAACACCCAAGGGTCACAATGTCCGCACAAATTGCAAAAAACTTCCCTAAGGAGTACTTCGCGACACTCACGCGTATAGCAACTATTCATTTAAAATACTTGAGTCTTCAGGCTCTGTTCCTTTTGTAAGAGGTTCTTCTAAACGCTGTTCAGAATCTTTGGACGAAACTTGTGGTAAAGGTTCACGGAATGGTCGCACGTTCTTTGCTGGGATCCATCGGGGGCCTCCCTCTGTGGAAACACAAGCATAGCCTCTGCCCCACGTGACAAGGGGATAAGGCCCCATTATCTTACCCGTTTCTGGATCACGGACCAATACAGGAGCTTTAACTCGCATCTCGAGTGAAGTATTTGCGTTGAAATGTCGGATTATTGGAGGATTGCTGTCTAATAAAGAACAATTCAAAAAGTTAAAAACATATAAGGCTTTCTGTAATCGTTCCTCAGGAGTAGCAACTCCTATTCCCCCTTTTTGTTGTTGTAATAGACGTTTTAGAGACTGATGTGACCGTTCAATGAGAGATTGACCAGTGGGGGAATGAGGAATGCCAGTAACATGAGATATACCCCATAGGGTAAAAAAGGTTTTTATAGTTGTTGAAACATAAGCTGGACCATTATCTGTTTTTATTTTTGAGGGAATACCCAAGGTAGCAAAAGCACGCATTAGATGTCTACGAACATCTCGTGCCTTTTCTCCTGTGTGACAAGAAGCAAACAAGGCACCTGAAAATGTATCAATGGAGGAGTGGATATATTTAAGGTTACCAAATTCAGAATAATGTGTGACATCTGTTTGCCATAATTGCAGGCTTTGTAATCCTCTAGGGTTAATTCCTGCTGCAATTGATGGGAAAGAATGTTTTTGACAATCAGGACAGACAGCAATAATATTTGACGCTTGTTGAGAAGTAAGGTCAAACTGTCGCTTAAGAGCTCCAGCATTTTGATGGAAAAAGGAGTGACTTAGTTTAGCTTGTGCAATACGGTCTGGCAGTACTTGAACTGGTAACGTCAATAGATCAGCTTGTCGATTGCCTTCTGTAAGAAAACCAGGTAGTGAGGTGTGAGATCTAATATACATAACAAAATAAGGCGCAGATCGAGCGTCTAAAAGGAAAACAAGTTCCTGTAACAGGGTAAAGAGTTGTAAATGTGAAACATTCCGCAGCACAGAAGCTTCCGCTCGTGTAACAATTCCTGCAACATAAGCTGAATCAGTGACAAGGTTGAGTGGTACATTCCATTTTCGGAAAACGCGAACAACTGCATTTAATTCTACTATTTGAGACGAGCCGGAGACCATCTCTATGTCAGAGTCCCATCGTTTCTTTTGATCATCCCACCACAGGAGAACAGATTTATGTGATTTGCTTGATCCATCTGTAAACACAGTAAGTGCCTGTAGGGGTTGCTCGCTTCTTTTGGGTTTTAACATCAGACGAAAGTCAATGTTAAACAGTTTGTGTGAAGGTGGGTGGGAAGTTATTTGACCTGTATAGTCAGCAAGTGCCATAACAAAGGTGTCTGATTGCTGATAAAGCCATTGTAAGTATACTGTTGTTACTGGTAGGCAAATACAGACAAAATCCTTTCCTGATAAGGTTAACAGGCGTGATCTAGCTTTAACAATCAGAGAGGCAAACATTTCATGTTGTGTCAAAATAGTTTTCATAGACTGGTTAGGTAAAAAGATCCATTCAATAATTAATAAGGGGTCTGAGTTCTGAGGGTCCCATTGAAATATCAGGGCATGAGGCTGTCGAGCAGGGTTTAAAATAATCAAATAAAAAGGTAGTTCAGGGGCCCATCGGTGGGCCTGTCGAGAAGCGATAGCTGAGGCAACCTTTTGCTAAGAAGTATCTGCTTCAGGGTTAAGATTACGTGGAGAACAAAGATTAGTGTCTCCTTTTAGTAGTTCAAACAAAGGACCCAAGTCTGTATTAGAAATTCCCAATAGTGGCCAAACCCAATTTATTGTTCCCAATAATTTTTGTGCATCATGTAGGTTTCTTACATTGGTATTGATCTGCAATGGTTGAGGAACAATTGTTTGTGCTCTTATTCGCCAGCCCAGATATTTCCAAGGGGGAAACTTTTGGACCTTTTCTGGTGCTATACAGAGACCTGCCGAATTCACGGCATCTGTGACAAGGGCTACAGCTTTCTCCATGACTTCATGATGTTGTGCTGCCACTAAAAGGTCATCCATATAATGATACAGTAACACAGCAGGCATAGCATTGCGGACAGGACTGAGTATTTTTGCAACATACCATTGACACATTGTAGGGCTATTTTTCATACCTTGTGGCAGTACAACCCACTGATATCTCTGTAACGGAGCTTGCATGTTGATGCTTGGAACTGAAAAAGCAAATTTCAGGGCATCATCTGGGTATAACGGGATACTGAAAAAACAATCTTTAAGATCTATGACAGTTAAATGCCAGTGTCGAGGGATCATAGTCGGAGACGGGAGCCCGGGTTGGAGGGCTCCCATATCTTCCATAGCATCATTAATTTTTCTGAGATCATGGAGCAAGCGCCACTTGCCAGTTTGTTTTCTGATAACAAAAACAGGAGAATTCCATGGGCTGGTAGAAGGCACAATGTGTCCTTTTTCGAGTTGTTCTGTGACCAGCTCCTGAAGGGCGCGAAGCTTTTCTAAAGGCAGGGGCCATTGATCTACCCAAATAGGAGCATCAGTTCTCCAGGTTAATTTTAGGGTGTCGCGCATTTCAATGGCCCCGCCTAAAAATGGGTACGAATTGTCATCCCCCACTGTGATAGCACGTCCCGTCCCCATAGAACCATGGGAACAGGTAACACAAAAGGTTTGACAGAAGCAGTGCGCCCTTCTGGGCCTTGAATTTGGATAAGCTCCAGGCTCTGGTGGCTTTTACCAGTTCCACCGATCCCAGCTAACGCTTGGGGAATATTGGCTAGCGGCCACAGTGGCGGCCATTTAGCTTGAGATATTACCGTAACATCGGCTCCAGTGTCAATAATTCCATTTAAAACCACCTTTTGTTCCCCGCAAACAAGGGTACATTGGCACATAGGCCGTTTTTGAGAAAGAGACTGTACCCATAAAATTTGTGGGTTCCCAGTCGAACCAAACCCACCCTGCCTTTGTTGGAGCTGATCCAAATTTGAATAATTTTTGCCTGTGGGTATAAGGATCAATTGTGCTATACGGCTGCCTTCGGCACCGTGCAGGGAGGGAACGGGGTCCATGCCATGATTTTAATGTTTTCGGAACTATCAGAATCAATAACGCCTGGTAATACAAAAAGCCCTGATAATGTCGTAGAAGACCTCCCTATTAATAAGGCTTGTATTTTCGGGGGTAAGGGTCCTGAAATATCTGTTGCCAATAAGTGAACCGAGGAATCAAATAACGTTACTGTGTGGGCGGTTGCCAGGTCCAATCCTGCGCTGCCGGTTGTTGCTGGGCGAAGACTTGAGGCACTGCCGCTGCTTCTCTTTGGGAATTGTTAAAAGGTGACGGCGTTATTTGTGTCTGCGCGCGTCGCTGTCCCGCGCTCCGAGATCGGTTTCCCTGGATTGGTTGTCCCTGCAAGTCATACTTGGACCGACATTGATTAGCATAATGACGACCCTTTTTACACCTAGGACAAATTCCTGGGACTCGGGGCTTAGCGCCAGCCTTAGTAGCCAGACAATTCTTTTTTAGGTGACCAGGTTTGCCACAACCATAACAATTCCCCAAGCCGCGCATGGCTGCAAAAGCAGCAGCCATGGCCTCAAATTTATAATCTACAGTACCGATTCTGTTACATGCCTCAATCATTTCGACTACAATAGGGTTCTGATTCGGGAGAGATTTTAAAAGCTTTTTGCAATCTGCATTAGCGTTTTCCACAGCTAATTTTAACAACAAAATTTCCCGTGCTTCCATATTATCTATTTGACGTTCCAAAGCCTGTTTTAATCTATCAATAAATTGCCTATAGGGTTCTCGAGGTTCTTGTGTGATAGTGGTAAAAGCCTTTTGTGGTTTTTGAGAGTCGGGAACTTTAAAAAAGGCCTTTTTTGCCTCCTCACGGGTCGCTTCAAGAGCTTCTCGTGGGATTCGAGCTTGATCTGCCGGGTTAGAATGACGACCCGTGCCTGTAAGGTGTTCTAAAGTTAGTGCAGCAATTGCGTTGTTGTTATGACCCACGTAAGTGGAAAGGAGCGCTTGGAGTCCCCCCCTCCAATGGGCCTCCCACAAAGTATACTGAGTCGGTGTCAGGAGCAGCTGCGCCAAAGATTTTAAATCATGCGGAGTCATAACATATGTATCAAAGACGGAAGACAACAAACTCGCAAAGTACGGTGAAGAAAGTCCATGTTCAGTAACAGTACGGCGCAGCTCCTTAACTACCGAAAAAGATAAAGCTTCCCACTGGCCCCCTCCAACTCGCCCTCCGCCTCGCTGATAAAGTACAGGAGCCACTATCGTTTTGGCAATCTCCAGTTCCCCCTGCTGTAAAGCTTGACGTCTAATGTTGGCCCACACATCATGTGGGTCGGGGGGGTATAAATCTGGCTCCTGTTCAGGGTCTATGGGTCCCGGGTCAAAGGGATCATCTTCAGGTGGATACTCCGCGGCGCATACTGTCAGTGGTGCCGAGGGCTTTGTTCCCTCTGGTAACGGTGGGGACACCGGGGGGGGGTCTTCCTCTCTCTCTGGGTCTTTTCTATGACTGTCTTCCTGGGCTTTTAAAACCTCAAAAATGCTTCTCCACCACGGGAGCATACGCTGTGCTTCAACATTTCCCGTAGTCGCCGCATCCCATAACTTTACTCCCACATTATCCCAAAGGTCTCGTGTAAAAATAGTGGATGAGGTTACAGCAGGTAATTTAACTTGAACCCACTTAAGAATTGTCTTAAGATCATGCCCAGAGATGTTCTTCCCATGTTTTTTAAGAAGAGCCTTCATAAGCTCATATACGTCTCTCTCAGGGGACGACGTTTGATTCCCCATGTTTCCCACAGCTCACCTCTCTACTCCGGAGGGATTTCAGACCGGTCGTTCCTGCTTCCTTTCAGCAGATCATTCAAAGTTCTGTGAGAGTCGCAGCAGGCCGCTCAGCTAGGCAGTTCGTTGACCATCACGTCGGGGTCACCAATTTGCCGCGATTGAGAGAAGGAGACCTGGTCAGGTGGAAATCAGATCTGCTTTATTGCTCTTAACATGCTTCTTTTATAAGGCTGCATACATATTCTAAAATAATCGTGCACAAAGCTCATTGGTTACATATTACAAAAGTGGTTACATATTGCAAAAGCTAAGTTCCTTATTCGCTGTTCCTCTTTACTCTGCTTACTTCGTTTCTTAGGGTTACAAGTTCTGCTTCGGTACTTTTTCACTGCATGCCTCAGTTTCATGCTTGCTGACAGTGTCAGCTCTAACCGGATCCACATCCTGTTATTGTATAACCACAGGCCCCAAGGTCACAGTACCCTTGCAACCTAAACCTCCACTAGTCGTATTGCATTATGTTCTTTCTCCTGTGGTCCGTTCTTCATGAGTTCCCACAGGCCTCCTTCAATTAGGTGAGTTTCACTGGAGGTCCTTTCAGGATTAAACAAATCATTCCCTTCAAGGCAGTGTATTTGCAACAGGCTGTTGCCTGTTTCAGCAGCACAACTGTCACACTGTCTCTCAACTGGCTTCCTCTGTTAGCAGTTTGTGGCAGCAACAAGCTCTTCTCTAGGAGGAATTTCGGAAAAAAACACAAAGCTCTGTTAGAGTTTCATGATGAAGTCATTTCCCTGTTCTCCTGGGAAGAAGAGAGGAGCTGACCCCACCTAAGAGAGGAGCTGACCCCACCTCTTTCCTTCTGCAGGATGCGCTTTATAATTGGGCAGCTGTATGGGAAGGTAAGAATGACAAAGCATCGTAGTTTCAAGCCCACTGTTTTTCCAGTGTGGTGGAAATATCTGGCTGGTGTCCAGTGTATTGAAATTGCCTACAGGTCATTAGATCCTTCAGCTGCCCCAGGGGCTGGAGGAAGCAAAAGGGAGAGGTATAAGATGGAACATGCAGCAATGCCCTATCTACTGCCACTAATGCACAAAGGGTTTGTGAAGGGATTTCCAGCAATACTCCGCAATGACAGTGCACAGCTTGTGTCCTTCTAAAGTAGGAACTTTGTTCGTTCCTAACAAAACAATGTTTAATATTTCTACCAATATTTCACAGTGCTCCCTCATCCCCAGTGTCGCTGCCAGGAGTCCTGGGGACACCACCGGCCACATGCCTGGGTGCTTGCACACCAGGCAGGTGGGGGTGGGCATGGCTGAGTGCACCTGTGTGAGGGTGTGACTCAAACTTGGTTTGCTTCAAAATAAAATCACTTTCTCCACCTTATAGGAGGGGAAATTGATTTTAATTTGAAACAAAGGAACAGCACTGTTACAATGTTGCGACAGTACTTCCCAACAAGGAAACACCCCGAGGGGAAAAGGCACTGTGTTTAAGCCCTGAATGTGCATTTATGATTTTACAGTGTTTGTTACCCTTAACATCACAGACAAGGTGTTTGAATTTGTTGACACTTGAAAAGATGTCATAAAATGCTGAGAAAGGTATAATTTGGATAGTAAAGACTGAAGTGTTAAAATTAATTTTCCAGGATTTTTTTCTGTCAATGCTTCTCTGACTTTGAAAAATAATTAATATTGCAAGCCATGGGTCAGAGTATGCTCTGACTTTGGTCATCTGAAGTTAATGGGGAAAAAAGTTACTGCTTTAGGTGTAATGACAGGTGTAGCAGGTATAATTACATGTCTAGTTATGATAAATATATGTAAGTGCCTAAAATGTGGTATCTGTGCTCAAGAGCTGGAATTAACTCTACAGAGACCATGCCAGGGCCCTGGGCACACTAGTGCCCCCCTGGCCCTGAGCAGCCACCCCAGGTCCTCTCCCACCCACGCTCTGCCCATGGCCCTGGAGACCTGATGGAACCATTGCTGGGCCTTTGCTCCAGTTTGGAGAGGTGCTACCAGTGCTTTGACTGCTCCTGGCCCTGCTCCTGGGGTATTTGGATCTTCTGATGTGGTTTATGGGTGTGCCTTTGCCAGAGGATTGCTGGACTTTTGATGGGGTCTGTTGCTTCTTCTCACCACCCAGCCCTGCTTGCCTGGCATGGGGCAAGAGAAGACACGAGACCAGTCATTCAGTCAAGCTTCAGACCTTGACAAAAAGAAGTGACAGCCCCTTTCTTCAGTGCCTGCCCTCCAAAAGGAAGATTAGAGTAAGGCAGCCAAAGGTGCAGAGTGTGCTGTGCAGCTGTCAGTGCTGCCGGCCAGCTCTGCGAGGTGCTCGCTTTCACTGTGTTCTGCTGACTGACCTCCCCTTCAGGAAATTTATTTACCAGAAGCCTTTTCTGCTTTAAGGCAGGTATAACACAGGATCGATCTAATCTTTTATACTAGAAGATATCACAATCAGCTGTGATGTCTTACTTCTTTGATCTTTCATTAGTAACTGGATGAATGCATTTATTTTCATATAAAACTTTACAGTAAAAGATTTTTGGTTATTGCCAGAAAAGCACTCTGCTGTGATCACTGAAAATCGTAAATTCTATTGGATGAAATCTTCAAAAGCTCACTAATCTGTTAAGCTATGATCCTCTTGCAGGTTGGAACTCACTTTAATTTTGTTTACTTGCATGTTAACAGAACAATCACATATTGATTACTTCCTTTTAAATCACAGTGACCCACCTCCTCCATGGACTAAAGGCAGCGATACTTTTGATAGTTATGAAGTCACGCTTGCTGGTCAGGTAACTTCAATTTTGTGTTTGGTGTTAAGCATGTGTTTTTGTACTGATGTGGCAACTTGCAACAGTTGGGAGGAGCAATTATTTTAGGCATTACACAAAAGCTGTTTGTAATCCCAAACTGATTATAAACTTAAATTAGTTCTAAAATGGATACTTTTGATTGAAATTTCTTTGGTTTCTTATTAATAGAAACCAAAGTAACCTATACCAACTTTATAATGGATACAGTATAAGATAGGTGCAACCAGAGGGCAGCCCCAGGACTGACTTGGGACAATGTGCCCACATCACTTCAGATGGTGACTTGTCTCCAAACAACACGAGATGAAGCTCACTGCTTCCGTTACATGCCTCCTAGTCCCCTCCAGCACCATGCTGCTGCTGTCGTTCTCACCTGTGCAAAACATAGGTCTTCAAAAGCTGCTGAAATCCAAGAACTACCAGCTTTCATCTTTTTCACTGCCAGCAGTGGCTTAGTTATTAACCTTCCTGACTGCCTCTGGAAATCCAACCAGTACATAGATTTTTGTACTGTGCATTTCTTGGAATGTGTTCATCATCAATTACCAAACTGTTCTCAGATACGCTCTTCTAAGCCATTCATACTTTTCCAGGCTGTTGACATGAGGAGATCTAATAGATACCTATGGCTTACTGGTTTGAGTTCTTTATATCTGAGATTTAAAAACCGTAACAATCTTCACAGAGTGAATTTAATGATCTGATTTAATATTACAGTCTAAAGAAGGAAAGGAACTAGGGGTTAGGTCTACCCATGGTAATCATACCAGTATAAGCAAATGTATTTCTGAAGTGATTTAAATAGGGAGGGTCTTATGTAGGTGATCTTAAATCGGCTTACATTAGCTTAGAAGTGAATACAATTGATCAAACTGTTGGGTGCAAGTTGTTGGGTACTGCTGGGGAGCCCGAGCCCACTGGCACCACAGTCTGAGATCCCCCTGAGCTGCTTCTGGCATGGCATGACCTGAGCCAGAGCCTGCCTCTGCACCTCAGCTCTGCTCCCTGCCACCCCTGGAGCCCCCCAACAAAATGGCAGCTGCAAGTGCCACCAGTCCTGAAAGCTGCTGGTGAGGACGCAGATTTTGTGCGTTTCTTCTGGCAGATCGAGTCAGCTGACGTCATGGGATCAGGCAGCAAGACTGTGAACGAAACATGCATCTTACAAGTAAAGAAGAAAGCAGAGAAGAGTAAAATAACGTCTCATCAGGATTTGAAAGAAACTAAACAAACTTAGGAGTTTCCTTTTGTATAATTTTTACTGTTAGGTTTTAAAAGGCATTTGCACCAGAAGACAGAGGATATGAGATCCTTTTACAAGTGAAATAAAACCAGAACTTGGGTGCAAAACAGCCCGGGCCTTTTAATTAGGCAAATCTTGTTACTTTTTGGTGAGATTTGATTTCTTCAAGTTTAATTTATGAGTGCACATCACTGTTTCTTGCATATGCTTGTCTCTTTTCTATGTATTATTTCTTTCTTACAGGAATTTCTGACAGCCTAGAGACAAAAATCTGATCATTAGTATCATTCATTCCTTACAGGATTATCCAGGCTTTGCAGCCTGGACAGGTGCAGGAAACAGGACTCACTGACTGTAAGTGGGACTTAATTTGGTTTAGATACTCAGATGGATAACTACCATTAGGACTCAGAAAGATCATTCTCTTACTTCTAAAAGATGCTGGTAGAACCAGGTTTGACATTAGAAATGCAGATGGAAGCTTACCTGAAAGTAAAGAAGGGCTCTCTCAGGACATCTTTTGTTTGGCTGTAGCCAGGAGGTGTCATCTGCTCCAGAGGACGAGGTGCAAAGCGTTCTCCAGCAGAACGATCTGGAGTGAGCCTGGTTGTCTAGTCTGCACATTCTTCAGCAGAGCAGTGTCCCCGCTTATCAAAGCATTGCCTAATACCCTTTACCTCAAGATCTCATTGCAGTGTTTTCTTTACTAAGGTTTCATTTTGTTCCATTTCAAGAGGAAACAAAGAAAAAAAGCTGCGTCTGTCATAACTACTCCAATCCCAGGGCTTTGCTGTGCATTTTATACAGTGTCTTTCACGTTTATCTCTAGCAATTACTGAGTAAGAGGCTGAGGAAAAGATTCATGCCCAGTTTCTATAGATAGCTGCGGAGAGTGCCATGTGTAAAATCACCTGGCTGACATGCTGATCTGTATTACAGAGAAGTTGTAAACTGTGTGCCGACATAGCTGAAAGAGGCAGAAATCAGAATGTTTACAACAAAACCCAGACTTCTATTAGTTTGCTTTTCCACCTCTAAAATGGAAGAAATTGTGACTGCTTCTGGTGTGAATCAGAATAGTGGAGCATAAAATTTTTTTCAGCTCTTATGTACTTCCTAACTTCAGGTTTTTGAAGTTCATTAACATTTTTGTTCTGCATGATAAAGCACTGTGCAGTGGAGTGCTTTGGACAATCCTGCAGTGGATACAGCTCAGTAAATGGAAATTGCCAGAAGAATGCTTTTTCCCTAGCACTTGCCAGCTGAAAAACAAAACCCGATTCTTTGAGTGATGTAAACTAACGATGGCCTCTTGCTTTATATCACTTACAACACTGCTTTCAGTATTACTTGTTTTACTCACACATTCCCTCAAAATGTTGCAGTTCAACTCTAAAAATAGAAAATACTTTTAATTATCCAACAGTTTAAAAGCTATTGTTTGCACAGCTCTCGTCACAGTCACAGTGAATCCTTGTGCCTTGAGGGAGATAGTTCCCAGGTTAAACTGGGGAACTGGTTTGAATGTGTGTGATTTGATGGTCTGGTCATTGTGGAGTGGGCTGAGGTGTAGTGAGATCTTATATTAAAAAGTATTTGTGTGATAAAGGAGCAAGGAAAAGTGTTGAGGTTTTGTTAAAGCTAAAACCAGAGATTTCTGGAGTTGGTAGTTCACCTTTGCCAGTGTTTGACCCTAAATTTGGTAGCTCTGTGTTTGTGGATTGAGGCACTGATCCTGCAATGTCGCTTGCAGGCTGTCCCACAGAGACTCACTGACTTCGGTGGGATCCCAAAGAGGCAGAAAGTTTTAGATGAGCAGCCAGGACTGGGGCTGAGGAAAAAACACTCCTGTAAATGAGCCTGTGTCTCTGAGTAATATGACTGTTTCATGCCATGCAGCACGGTATGGATGGACAGAAAAGAGGAGAAGTTTGAGTCTATGACTATGATAGCAAAAAGCAAAGCAAATCTGTTCTTGCAGTTTCCTGTCACTGGGTATTTTGTCATATTTTTATCTTTCTAGCTGTTTCTATGCAGTAAACAGAAATTTTGTTCTAGTGATTTTCTCAAAATACCTCTACATGCACTTTTGTCAAAGGATAATTAAACTGCAGAGCAGGGGGGGAGGGCATGAGAAATACAACAGTGGTTAACCGCAAAAATAGGAACAAGTTTCTAGGAATCTGCTTAGAAGTCGCACACATTTCTTGGCTTTGCATTCAGGTGCTGCACAGCATAGGGGGCTTTGGACTTGGAGAAAACCAGGTTTTTAAATGGAAAGTTTCAGATATTTAGGTATTATGTAAGTGGGAAAGAACCCCACACCCTCCTTCTAAAAATTGAGAATATGCTTCAGGGTAGGTTTCTGCTTTCCAGTCTTGTACTGAGATCTGTCTTGCCTGTCAGCAGTTCACTGACATTCACTGGGAATGGTTCCCAGTCTTCACTGTCAGGAAGATAGAAAAAACAAATAAATAGGTCCCATATCCTCTTTACTTCTAGATCATTTTGCAGTGTGGGGCTATTATGAGTATCTTGTAACCAAATACATTCATTTTATCAGTATTTGTTATTCAGTTCTGATGTAAAGGGGAATTTTCAGTGTGGTGAGTATGAATATTGAAAATCAATAATTTTTCAGTTATGAAAAGTAGTGACGGACAGCAAGCTAGGAGTTAAAGACATGTTTTTCATATCTGCTGTGCTTTAATTCTCAAATCATCATACCTTACAGGAGTTTGTAAAGATACCTGCCTTTTTTCCACCATATTACCATTTCCATGTAAATTCAGAGAATGGGGCTATTCAATAATGATGTTACTTAAAGAGAGAAGCTCCAGTGCCGGACCCTGCATTTACACATGTAAGGATGTCCATATAACACAGACCTGTTGGAGCGAGCTCAGAGGAGGCCACGAAGATGGTCAGGGGGCTGGAGCCCCTCTGCTACGGAGCCGGGCTGGGAGAGCTGGGGCTGCTCAGCCTGGGGAGGAGAAGGCTCCGGGGAGACCTTAGAGCAGCTCCCAGCACCTACAGGGCCCGGCAAGAAGCTGGAGAGGGGCTTTGTACGTGGGCACGTGGTGACAGGCCAAGGGGGAATGGCCTTAAGCTGAGAGAGGGGAGATGCAGATGAGCTGTGAGGCAGAAATTGTTCCCCGTGAGGGCGGCGAGGCGCTGGCCCAGGCTGCCCAGAGCAGCTGTGGGTGCCCCATCCCTGGCAGTGCTCAAGGCCAGGCTGGATGGGGCTGGGAGCAGCCTGGGCTGGGGGGAGGGGGCCCTGCCCGGGGCACGGGGTGGGACTGGGTGGGCTTCAAGGTCCCTTCCCACCCAAAACATTGTTTAACTTGGTTTCATCTCCTTTGCTAGGAGCCGTGCAAAGGCTGCTATCTGTTTTTAAATCCAAATATCCTTCAAATATTCTCCACCTTTTTCATAATTTAGCCCCTGCTTCAGGAAGAGTTCAGTTCACATTCACTCCATGCTAGATGCAAATCTTTGGCTTCATAATTAAGCTGAAAATGCAAGTCCTTCTAGCAGCATCCAGGTACAAGGGGACATCGGTCTGCGTTGGAGGTGTGCTGGTTTTATACCAGCATGCTTGACTCTAGATTTCTGAAAGGGAGGGCTTTCAGTTTTCAGGGAGCTCGTGTGATGACGTGCCTGCACTCAGCTGCAAGCTGCAGTGACACTGCAATGGCTGAGGGGCGGCTGCTGGATCTTCGCAATGAGCTCATTCTCCCCGGAGGGAGCAGGATTTACAGTGCATCACCCAGCAACTGCAGCCTTCTTGTGAAATTCATCTTTAGCTTCTCCTCAGTTAGCCTGGTCTGATTCTTCACTTTGGGTGTGTGTACATGGTGAGCAGATTTTACTGTATGGTTGATTTTTTTTTTTTTTTTTTTCTTCTCTGTCCTCTAAATGCTTCCTGGGACTGATTGATGAATCATTTCTCATCCGATTCCACTATTCAGAGGATAGAGATGGAAAATATAATCTTATGCAGCAGGGATGGATTTTTTTTAGCCTTTTGCAGCGTGCATCATAAAAATCCTTTTAAATCTGTCTGCTAGGAGCAGCCTACAGGTTTTAAAATGAAGTGCACTGCATACGAGGAATGGTACTATCCTCAGGTAAAGCAGACAAGCAGTGTGCATCATGATGGAGCATGCCTGTGAGGTTAGTTCCTATATGTGTTTATGCATATCTAAGTATGTACATAGTGTTTGCTATATATATACCTATATGTTACACGTAAGGTTTTCTGTAATCCATTTTCAAATTTCCTGTTTTGCATTCTATGTTTTGGATTTCTTTTCCCCCTTAATACCTAGTTTCTCCTTGGTGTGGTTAATAAACATAGCTCTGATTTGCAACAGCTTTGCTTTAGGATGCCAGCAAGCCCATCGAGGAGAGTGTCTCTGCCTTTCATTGGTTAAGTGGGCTGCGCCCTCCTGCTCCAGTTATTCGTCAGGATCTTCATAGAGTCTCTGTCATATATGATTAAGTTGAAATGTCAGGTCCTGTAATTGCTGATAAATCTCCTCTGCAGCCCTAAATGTTGGTGTTTCAGGGTAATATAAGTTATGATGAATTACTGTAACAAAATAATCTGCTTTCTGTTCTCACTGAGTAACTGGCTTGGATATTTCCTATTTTCTGAACTCCAATGCATATACTGCGTATCTTGAGAACTGCTTCCTATTCTGTGCTGTTTAACCTGTTAGATTAAGAAAAAAAGTTCTTTTTTTTCCCAGCTGCTTGCTCCCTTGGTGGTTTTAAATGTCATTTCTCTCATCAAGATTTCTTATCCTTTCAGTAAATGTGGCTGCGCCTCTACTGACACTGTTTAAAATGCAGACAGAAATTAGAAAATAAATACATTGGAGTCAGATTGACTTTTGTCTGTTATTTCTCACGTCATGATACTTCCAGAAAAATGTTTATATTGTAAAATAACAGTTTAATGGCAGGAGACATTCACTGCTGTCAGTCTAGCCTTGCAGCTCTCAGCTGACATACAGTATTCTTAACCTACCACCTTTTGTACACTTTTCTCTGTATGTTTAAGTGTATGGTAGGTGCTTAAAGTATGCTCAGAAATGGAAAGTTTTGTAGAGGCTGTCTTAATACTTTTGCAGAGGACTTTCTGTCTCTTTTGTATTGGCTCTTGTCAGCTGTCTGACTCGTTTGTTCTTACCAGACTGGTATAAAGTTTAGGTTTTGTAGTGGTGAATTAAAAGCAAATGACACTGGTATGAGGTCAAAAATACCTTGATTAGAAGAAGTTGCATTTGTCACTAGGGCCCTGATGGAAAAAATAGCACCCCATTTTAAGACGACTTTTAAGAAAATGTGCTTAAGGCCTACTGGTTGTCTTGAAAAATACTAGTGTTGAACATATTTGTGAAACTGTGTGCCTATAAATCTTTCCCTTATTGTATGCTCTGAAAGTGACAGTTGTCAACACCTCCTACTTGGTGAAATTACAGTAAGTTTCCAAGTGCACTGTCAATTTATATGAAGAATAAAACTTTGCTTCACTTCCTGCCCCCCCCCCCCGAAACACATCTCTAAAATACTACTTTTGCAGATGGCTTGAATTCAAAATAGTGTCAGCAAATTAATGTTATCAAGTCAAGGCCTTTAAATAATGATCTTTTTTTAACACTTTCCTTTAAAAGATCTGTCTTGTAAGTTTATCACCTTCTGTGGTGCAGCTCTTCATGTATAATCAACTGCAGAAGTTCAGCTTAAATAGAAAAATAATTAAAAAAAAGAAGGTTCTAAAAATTTTACACAAACCAATTGACTGGGATGTAGGACTTGAACACAAAGCTATTCCATCCAGCTACTCTCGTTGTGAGACTCTAACAGGACTGAGTAATTTTAAGACAGGTAACAGCGTTTGTACTAATATATGTTATGCTAAAAGTGGCCAAATATTTGGCAGTACTTCAGAGTTCCAAATTAAATCATTCCTGTAATCCTATCTGTATTTGAACACAACTGGCTAGTAGCATTTATCTGCATGTTGAGGAAAAGGAGAGCTTACTTGTTCCTAGAGCATCAAATGTTGGCTGTTACTGGTGGCAAAATACTATGCAATTTCTATCAGTTGTATAACCTAGAAAGGTAGTTCCCTGATTTTCCATTGGCAATTACAGCAAAGTGGTCTGTAGTCAAATAGACCTAAACCCCTGAAAGATCTCGGGAATTTAATACAATTCTCCAGGAATTATTCTAATGGAGAATGACAACCTTGTAGATTTTTTATAAAAACTCTTCAGTTCTCTGCAAATCCACAAATCATCATATTCAGGAAAATGTGATTAGGGATTTGCTATTCACTGATAATGCAGAATCAAGACGTAAGTTCAGTAAGTTTTCATCTGTGTAGCTTCCTTTCTCCTCCAACGTGCCCGTCTGTTTGTACTCCATAAAAGCAGACACAGTGCCTGAGGAGAAATAGTTGGGAAAGGCCTGATGTTCATCTGCAAGATGCAGTTCGTCTGCAGGATGAAATTTTTTTCCCCAAACACACATGCAAGTGGCAGAGTGTGACATGTTGTTTTTCTTTAAACCCAGTGGATATCCTGTTCTGCTTTTTCAGGCTATTCCACCAGTGCCACGGTCATTTGACCTTGACAAGGTCATGTGCAAACAGGGACCTTGTTTTTCATGGAGCTCAGGTGAAAAGAAGAGTCAGTTCATAACACAGCTGGGAGACCTGGCTGCTTGGTGAGGCTGGCTGCACATCTGGATTTTGGAGGAGGGCAATGCCTCCTGAGCTTTCCCAGACTAGCTAGGATGACATGTCCCAGGACTAACTGAAACTTGCATCTGTCTGGAAAGCTGCTGCCCAAATGATGTTGGATAGTGCGTGAGGCTGATTTTGCCATAGTTCATAGCCAGAATTGATTCCACTGGAAGCAGCCTGGTACTGATTGCAGAGCAAACTGTTAGCTATGTAAGACTGCGATGGGGTAAGATGCTGTTCAGACTGTCCATCAGCCTGTGGCAACCCCGATTCCTCTACTTCAACCCTTTGAAAATCAGTATAGATTCAGCTTGGGCTTTTAATACCAAAAAGACTGCTCATCTCTTGCTGACTGCTCTGTTTTGTCTTGCGTGACCCTTAGTTACATAATAGATGTGTCCCCTGGCACGTACTGTATTTTACTGCAATGTAAAGCAGAAACAAATTCCATATTAATGATGTTTAATTAAAAATGAAATTGCACACAAAAGGCCTGATTCTGATGCCACTGAGTCAATGTCAGAAACCTTACTGACTTCAGAGACTCAAGATATGCCCAGAGGGAGAACTTTTGCTAAATATCTAAAGTGTTTGAAGATTTACTGATTTGCACTAACTTCTGTTAGGCCTCTTACACTAATATTCCCATGGCCCTCCTGAAAAGTTTTTGCTACATTTTGCATTTTAACTAATTCTATATTAAAATAATGATTTGATTCATTTGACATTGCATTACTTTTCTAGCTGCCTCCATAACAGATGAATTCTACCCATGACATAAGAAGAATGTGTCTACTTTGGATGAGGACAGTGCTTTTAAAGTGTTACTCTTGATGATACCCATTTGCACTTTGGTTTGCATGATGGTATGGCCTCAGCATCCACAGTCTGGATTCCTTTTGGATCAAACTAAATCAGAAGTTGTTTTCCAACCAGTACCTGGTGCTCACACCACAGGATAACACTAGATTTTGAAGCTCCATCAAAATGTTCCATAATGTTGGCTTTTTGTAGAGACAGGGTTCATTCTTGTATGTGATGTTTTGTTACTCTATCTGAAAAGAAGTATTGGCAAAGAAAGTTAATGAGAAACTTGAAGGCATGGAAGAAATCTAATACAATCATCCAAAGCATAGATTTTTCTTTACCTCAAAGACTAAGTTTCAGGTTTTCACAAAAATAGGAAGAAAAAGTCCCCTAAATACAGTGATATCGTCATGTTTGTATGTTGAAGTAGACAGTAATTTATAGCCACAGCCTTTGTCACTTTGGAGAATTAAAGAGATTTGTGTACCACAGTGTGATACCTGAATTTTGCCCTGGTTCAAAGACAGGAGCTAGCAAGTACCGAGTGTTTGGTCCATAGCAGTAAATATCCATGGTGATTTATGAGATGCTTGTTGGCATTTTTATCTTTACATGTTGCTTGTGTTATTAGCAAAATAAAATGATTAATCGCAATGCATTATTTCGTTACTGTCTAGTACCGTAATTACATCTTGCATACTAGGTAAGGCCAGATTATCCTGACAGTATTCCTTGGGAAATGTTGGATGGGAAGGCCGATTTTAGGTATGGTTCAGTTCAGCAAAAAGTGGTTGGAGTACACATGAATGTCTAAGAGAGAATGAGCAGAACGCAGAGTACATGGCTGTGAACAGGCAGGTGCTGGCAGCACAGGCGACAGCACTCATTGCTCAGCTCTTCCACCCACCTTCCACAAAGCCCTTCCATGTCTGGAGAATGGAGGTAATACACTGAATATGTTGAAGCTTGGTGACAGTAAATGTTATGTGAGAGTGAGTCAGGTCTTGCTGTTGCGACTTGTGTGATGATCACTGGAAGTTTCAGGATCTCTAGTCTGCATTCAAAGCAAAGTCAGAGGAAGCCATGGGCAAAGGAAATATTTGCATGAAGTTAGTAAAGTAAAAATGCAAAGAGTCTTAAAGGAAAATTTATTAGCTTGAACCTTCGCAATAATAAATAAATGAAAACTACACTGATTTGACAGTCAATATTAATCCATATTTTCTCAGCTAATGCATGCAGCTGTTAAAAAACTTTGCTCTCCAGTCAAAGCAGTGCTGAGATTTCTGGTGTTTTGAATGGCTACTTAAAAACTTACTTTTTACTGCATAGGCTATCTATTTTAGCAGTTTTCCTTGAAGGAAGCATTATGGATTTTGTTTTTGTAAACAAACATCTGATATTTCCACCAAGACGTTGGCTCACAGCGGCCATAATTCTGAGTGCTGCCAGGAGCCGCAGGAGACTTCCCTTCGCTCTGGTGGGTGCTGGCGGGTTCTGGACCTGGAGGGCTAAAGCAATCGTGTCACGCCAGGGTGAATGATTTATTATTTATGTTGCTTGCAGGATTCATTATACGGTTTGACACTTTCACCTTTTACTTGTCTCTTCTTTTTTTCCTCAGTATTTTATGCCGGACTTTAGCAGGTGCTTTCCGGCTTTGCCCACAGAGGTTGTGAAGGGGCAGAGAGAGGCTCAGTGCACTTGTTACCCTTTTAGACACTGGACTATTCCACTTCCATCCTTTTCACCTCCTGGCTTATTTTTTTCCTGCTCCATAATATAGACTGTAATTTCATTTGGCATTTTTTGTTGAACAGCTCGAATAACCATGGGTTAGGTATTGAGAAAGACTAGTTCACTTTAAAAAGTATAGTAAAGACTGATTTTTATCTCCCATGATCACAGATAGCAACATTTAACAGCACAGTTAGAGAAAAATCAAAACAAGCTTTTGAAACAAAGGGAGGTATTTTGGCTTATTTTTCTCTACTTTTCCGAAGCACTCCTTAATATGTGGCTGGTTTTCAGATTTGCACATGCAGAAATTCCAGTTCCACATATTGCTGATACCAGTTTTTGCAACTTATAGGGACAAAACCATCACTGCCAAAGCTTTGGACTTTACGGATTTGCAGGCATGTAGTGGAAGGGAAATCTCATTATGTTTTACTTCCCTTAGGCTACAGTCAGGCTTAGCAGGAGTTAAAAAAAAAAATAGTTGTTTGCTCACAGGTGCCCCTCATTATGCTGTCAATTAGCCCAGCAGGCAGACAAGTGCTGACCTTCAGGCAGAAGATGGTAGGGGTGTTTGGGGGAACTTCATTAGGTAGCTCTTCTTAAACAGAGGCAGTTTTGTTGCTTGCTTTGGTTTAGGTTTCTTATGTTCTTTTCTTCCCCTCTTACTAAAATTTCTATGTATCACTTAAGATGGGCTTATAGTTTTGTCCTGATAAGGTTTTATAATCACAAGTTAATAAAAAATGTAGTGGAGAAGCAGGCAACCCAGAAAATGGGATATATCATGGGTTCGAAGAGGAATGGAAGAGAGGAATGTGCTTGATGTGCTCCTGGAGTTCTCCCGCGTGAAGTAAGCAGTGGGTGAGGATGTCTGAACTGGCCAGGCAGGTGAGGTGGGCAGCATGGAGGATGGGGAGAACTCAGTTTGGGTGTCAGACTTATCATCAAAAGCAGGAGAAGAAAAATATAATCATGCTCTTTTCCCCCTCAAAGTTTGTTTTGTGGTTTGTTTTTTTTCTTTTAGTTGTTATTTTGTTTGATCAAAGGGAAAATCTGAACTAGGGTAGTGTGTGAAATTACTTTCTTCAGAAGTGCCTGTTAACCAGCAGGACAGTAGTAGATGGCCAGAATCAATTTGGTATTGACAGAGATGGCACGTCCAAACCACAGGAGAGGGGGACGATGAGTAAAACTCCCAGAACGCCTGCAGGCAGCCAGGGTGAGCTTTGCTGCTGAGTAATGTGAGGCTTGGCAAAAGACTTGTAAAAAATTTGTGAAAAAGCTCTTAGCTAAAATCTTTTTTCTCCTAGTTTATTTGCAAAATGCTATGTTATGAGAAATACAGTGTGAGGATTTTTTATTATTATTTTTTTTTTTCCTTCCAGAAGTCAGGCTGTAGTTGGGGAATCTCCATTGCCCTTCTGTTCGTGGTCTGTGCTGGGAATGCTGCTTTACTGTGTGAAAGACCCAGGAACCCCTTGGGGATGGCAGGATGAGATAATACCGCACCTGATACACTGGTCGATGTGGGTGCAAGTAGTTTGTGCTGGCTGATGTCTTCTTCAGGTAAAGCCTCTGCCATTGACAGCCTAGGAGAGCTGAGACTCCATAATCTCAATGAAACGTCTGGATTTTGCTAGGGAGAATGAAACTACAGGTGTTAAACTTTTTCTGTTTTCACTCAATTATCACCATCTATATCCGGCACTAGAGAGAGACATGTATGGCAAGGAAATCAAGTAGGCCTTGGGAACAGAGACTGGTCTTGCAGCATGGCTGCTGTTTGCTGTCCAGTGTCTCTAGCAACCTCTCATGAGGAGCATCAGGAGTGGAAAGCACATGACCGTCATGACCCATGATGCATTCCCTTTCCTAGATAAGAAGTTGGGTATTTTCTGTGTGTACAGAGTTCATGTGGAAGAAGAACATGTAAGAAATTTCTTCCATTAGCTAAAGGTAGAGGCTGGACAGCCAAGGCACTCAACAGGAGCAGACTTACACCAGCACTGTGTGCTTTTGAAAAACCTGAAATTGCTTCCAACAGGGAAGACACTCATTCATTGGCATTGGGTCTGTTTATTGGTAAGGGGCTGCGCATCAGTAACGGCCAGTTTAGTTGTCTCTTTCAACACAGTAACTGCTTTCCATCCCCCTGATGCTGTCAGAAATGTTTGGATGTATTTTTCTCTAAGAGCAGTAACAGTTATGTGAGGGAGGGAAAAAGTTGTGGGTTAACTCAGTGTTATGGATAAACATGTGAAACTAAAGAAAAATAGGTGCTTCTAAAAATATCATTACTGTCACTTAAAAATAAGTCACTCAACAACTGCATTTGACACTGAAGAGTATTATACATGCATGAATCTTTTTCTTCTGCTTGTATTTCTATGTCAATCAACAAACAGTTGTATCAAGAAGTGTTAGTCAGCTCAAGAGCAGATGAACCTCCTGGGAAGGAATGTCTACATAGAAATAGATGTACACTTAAATCTCCAAATCGTGAGTGAAAGATAGGGAGCAAAAGACACAAGGATTTGTTAAAACAACAGATGCATCTTTGGAACAGAGTTTGAAGGTATTCCTGTATACCAGCACTAAATGAAGCCAGGTTATTCAGTTACTAATCAAAACTCTCCTGAAAATTGTGCAATACATTGCTCCTGCCTCCAGCCAACCCTCAGGCTTAACGCCTCATCTTTTCATTTGCCTTAGCATTCATTATCTCTTTATGGCTTCTTTAAATACCGCTGTTTCTAGGAATATATGTAGTAATTCTGGGTGTGATTCAAGAGCACTGGAAGTATCTTCCCCCTGTTTATTATCATTTTAACCCCTGTGTTGCTGTTCCAGTGTCTCTACTCTCAGCTCCGGACACATTGAGTAATGTATGGGTATAACAGTTGTAAAGGTGTAGCAGGCATTTTCAGTAGCACTTTCTTGAATAACTCTGGATCCATAAGCGCGTGCCGAATTGGCTGCCTCTGCACGCTTCTAGGCGGGTAGCTCAGCCACCCCCACGTTAGGCTTTGCCTCTTTCAGCAGTGACAGGGACTCGCCGAGCAACTTCACGCTGCAGCTGCTGAGCATTGTTTAGCATTGTTCAGCATTGGCCTCTCAGCTCTTGTTCATTGCCTCTTGCATGAACTTAGTTAGTGCCTTGCAGCATGAAGTGACTTGCAGCATGAAGACCACTGCTGAACATGCACCTGCATTGCAGGTTTAACATAGTTACTAGCAATATGAACCGTCGATTGATCTAGTTCTGACAGTTTTACTCTCTCAGACTTGTCTTGGTGCTGCGGCCACCCAATGCTGCTCTTTGAGCTGTGTGGGCTTAGCGCGTAACTAATTAAAGAGTTAATTTTGAACAAAGCAACTGGATATTTAAAATTATGGATCAGAACCCATTCCTGGATGTGTAAACAAATGTAAAAGTAGTGTCAAAGTCTAACATCCTGGGGTACTCTTTCAGCTTCTTTAAAATAGTCTTTAGTGCTTGGATAATATGCTAAGGTGTTTAGTACTGGGTATGATCCATACGATTCAAATTGCTGTAATTTATTTATTAAGTAATGCCATACAATTATTTTAATATATTATTTTTATATATGAATGCATACACATATATATATATACACATAGATATCTATAAGGCTCTCTATGAAGAGTATTAACTCATTAGGAAAAGGGAAGTCAAACTGTACAAAAGAGAAACTGCTTTTTCTCTCACTAATGGCTGTTTTCCCCGCTATGATCAACCCTAAGGACTTAAAATGTTTTATCTCGTTAAGAGCAATAATTAATATTTTACCCTAAAGACCTAGATGTGCACATCAGTTATGTTCACTAATGTAAATGGAGATGTTTCCTCACATGGAGAAAGGTAACAGAGCCCTGCCCTGAGGCGAGCACTTCAGGAACATAGGAGCATACTGAACCTTGGATGCTATTTTAAAAAAAGGCAACTTTTGTTTATCAGTAACTTTTCATAAAACTTTGCTGTGGTTTGCTAGCTCAAGGTTGTGATTATGAACATCACTTCATGCATGCTTATTTCATCTTAATGTGACTCATCTATTTAAAGTAACATAAGTGCAAACTTAGGTCCCTCAAGTTTCCTTGGTGTTTTGGATTCCATGCACTAGCTTGACTCACTTTGAGTCAAAATTTTGAGACATCATTTCATGTTATTTACAGCCAAAATCAGTTTTATTACATCTAAATTTAGGCCGTCAGTCATGCAGGTGGAGTTAGAATTACCAAAATGTAGTTATTTCATTAGTGTTGTGTTTTCACACAGAAATTTCTGGATTTGGATTGTGTCCTGCCTCCTGCCTGTTGATGAAGTATGTATTAAACATCAGAAATATGAAGAAAGTGAAAACCTGAATGGCCCAAACTGCTCTGGAGATTAGAATATTGCTTCATTTCTTCTACAACTTGTAACAGTTTTAGGTCATTGTTTTCCAAAAATGCCTTTGTGCAGTAAATCATAAGCACTTCGTTAGACTGCTTTTCAGAAACGTGTGACTATCTTAATTGCTGTCTGATTCATGAGAAGAGGACTAGAAAGGCGATTATAGAGCCAAAGCTTGTGTAAAATATCACATTTGGCAGGCTTACAGTATCTCTTCATGAAGTTTTAATTTGGATTGTGAAATAATACGCTGTCTGGGATACCGGTTTGGGGTTTTGTTTGGTTTTTTTAAAACATTGTACCACATCTACTTTGAAGATGAAGCATGAAAATTTATTTTTAGCATTTGCTGTTAAGTCATCAGAGATGATAAAGAACAAGTAAGAACAGAATTTATAGGCCCCTTCTCTTTGGCAACAGCAGGAAAAAACCCATCCTGCTTCCTGGTTGAGGAAGACACTTTTTGTCCAAACCCATCCTGAATCAGCAAGCTGGAACCGACTAGGTTAGAGCAGGAAGAGATCCGTTCCTCATCCTGACTGAGTTTCAGGCAACTGTTGAATTTTTTGTATTTCTTTGAAAAAGAAGTAAAGTGCAAATTGCATGTAGACTGTTCAGTGCTTTGTGGATTTGCTCCTAACCTCGAGCTCCTTGGACACAAGCTGCTGCCGCGCAGGATAGCACTGTTGGCGTGGTGCTGTGCCAGTGCCTCTGCTGCTCTGTGTCCCTGGCAGCACCAGCATCCAGCTGACCTTGCAGACTTGCTGGGAGCAGGTTGGATTTTTTGTCAAGATCCCTCTGTGATTTTGGTTTTCCATAGGGTCAATGAAATCTACAGGCTTAGTTCATGCACTAGCCCGGGTGAAACATCTCAGAAATGTTTTCATTAGTTGGGAAACTTCTTTCTCCCTTCAAGTCCCTCCCAGATGGAATACAAACTTATCACTTGGCACAAATGCGTTCTTCTTGGAAGAAACTGCTTTAGAATAAGGCTTTTGAACTCTTGCTCTTAATTCAGCGTAAACAATTCTAAAAATTTGATATCATTCTAAAACATTTTAGTTTAGTCTTTGACATCAACATCACATTTTTTATCTTAATCTTTTGATTACATAAAGAGATAGATATAGATAACTTTTTTATCTTAATATTTTGACTAAACTGATTAAGAAATAAATCCATCATAAAAATTCATCGGTCAGCAACGTTCATCGCAGTAGCCGTGTGCTTCAGATACTGTCTTTTGCCTGTGGCCCTTTGAGATCTTACCGTAAATATAATTTAGTGATCTGCAGCAGAGTTGCTGCCCTTCTGTTTAAAAATTAAGAGACAGAATATGAGAAGAAAAAGTACAGGGCAGGGATGCAGTTGTAGCCTGCTACAAGATGGGCAGAAGACATCTGAAATAAAGCATGGCACATCGAGGGCAGGTTGTGCGGGCAGCCTGGGCTCCATAGCAACTGTGGCTGCTCCATCCAGAGGGACTCGAGCGTTCTGCTGGCTTCGGCAGTTTTTTTTAAAGCCGCTGCGTGGGCAAGTTGTTCCTGAGTATATATTTGTTTTCAAAATCTTTCTGGCTACAAGCCTGTTTGCCATTGGAAAAAAAATAATCATCTGTTCTTTAAATGCAGTTAGTGAGAGTGATGATCCCACTGCGAATGGGCTGGGGGAGCTTGCTCAGCCCCCGCAGGGCGCATCAGCCAGGCTGCGTCTTCCAAATAATTCTGCTGGGGAGGCGCATGGCGCATGCGACAGCTCTGTGTCTGGCGGGGAAGGATGGAGTCTGTTGGCATCTTGGGGTCTGAAGTATGAGGCAGGGAGGGAAGGAATAGAAATTCCCAACTGGCAGTAGAGGTGCAAATACTTGTGTTTTTAGAGACCCATGAGAAAACTTGTTTTCTTTTCCTTTGATGTGGCTGTATACTAAAAAGCTGTCAAGTGTGGGCCAAAACAAAATATTTTTTTTTCACCTTAACCTGTGTTATAAAAAGAAGAAGGAAGGGAAGAAAAGTGAGACAATGCAAACTTTGATCACAGAAGATGTGTATTTAGCTCAAAACAGGACATTTTATCTCCATTTTAAGGATATTATAAGAAGAACAAAGCAGTGGAAATCAAGAGCCAGGCTGCTTAAAAAAATCAGTGGGGAAGAAATAGAGATGTTAGAGACTTTCCACCTGTCTTTCTTTTCCCCTGCTTTCAGAGATGTTACTGTAACTAGTGTATAATTAGGGGGAATCTGGTGGGATCCTCTGCTCGTGGGGGGATTCAGGCTGTGCCGCTCAGCACTTTGCAGAAGGGCCGGTGTATTGACCAGCTGAGAGCAGCAACTTTTGCAGTAGGAGGACAGTAAAGCAGGCGGAGCAGGCTGCCTAGAGAGCTCATGCAGTCACCTTGAGGGTTTCAAGTCTTGCTATTTTGAATTGTGATTCTACAGTGCTTCAGGCTAATATTGATTTTTTTTTTAAATGTTTTTATTCAAGTGTTCACCTTATGGTCTCCTGCATACCATGAAAATTTTATTCTTCTGTTTTCTTACTCATTCACTCATTTAATCCATTCTAAAACTCTCAACTATACCTTTTATTTCTCATTTTACACTAGTGGCTGCATCAGCTCTGGGCCAGTGTTTCTGTCTGCACAGTTGTTTAGATCTATAGGTGTAATGATCCTTCTAAGTACGAGACTGGTGGCGGTGCAGCTCTTCATGGCTTTTGGTGTTCCCTGTATTGTGATAGTGTGCTGGTGTGGACGGATGCTTCTCAACAGCTTCCTGCTGCCCACCTTTCCATCTTCATGCCCAGTGGCACTGGTCTGTCACAGTGCTGATGTGGGTCATGGGCAGAAAGTGCCAACTTTGGAAATACTCCCAGTGGTGGGCAGGGCCTGGTCCTAGGGCAGCAGCAGGAGGTTTTTGCAAATCCACAGGTATCAGAAGGGTTGGGAAGTTTTCTTCGTTGCTGCTTTTTATCCCACATCCCTCAACTATGGATGGTATGTACAGAATAAAGGCCATTTATTAGAAGAAATATTTGAAGCACTCACTGGTAAACACCTGTCAAACTATGGATGATGATTTCTAATATTTTCATGATTTAAACAGATTTATGGCTGCAGAGAGACATAAAAATTGTATACGTATCTTTTCTGCACCAATTTTTGGCTTGTGTTGGATACTCTGTACATCAAAAGCCTGATGGTCAAAAGTTTTGTAACCCTGAGGACTATGAAATCCATCAAGATTTGCAGGGTGTGATTGGGATTCAGTTGTGCTAGCAGCAGAAGAAAAACAAAAAAAATCCTTGTATGTCAATGACATCTGCATTTTGCTTCTAACTGAAAAATCGAAGGGAAAGATTTTCTGAAATTAAGGCACATGTTTGCTAAATTGTCACAGGCTGAACTCAAAAAATTCTTGGTTAGATACTTCTGGAGGTAAACTTTCAGCTTTCATTCCCCACAGTAACAGGCTAATCATGCATCTGAACAATTTTTACAAATGGCTTACTCATGGTTTTAAATGCCAAGGCCCAGGTTTCAGGGAGTGGACAGAGGGAGGGTCCCCCCAGGCAGCAGTGGAATCCAGGCTGGGGCTGCCCCGTGAGCACTTCCCAATCTCATTGTACCGAGCATCCTTGATGAAACCTGGTGGTGACCCCCTGCCTGCAGCACCCAGAGCTGAACACAGCTGACCTGAAGTCTTTGCTTTCTCCCTTGAGCTTGCTTTTGGGAATTGTTAGTAAATAGTTTATTGTGGCAGTGACATCTTTCTTATCTTTGTTTTAAAGTTCGATAGTAAAAAAAAAAAAAATTTAAAATAACCCTGGGAGGGAAAAAAAAGTCAGTTCTCTATTATCTGTTGTAAGGGGAAACTGGGACACCTTGGATAAGGAAAATAATCTTGTAGAATCAATACAGTGGCACTGGGAGCTCCCCAAATCCTGCCCAGGACCTGCCATGGGTTCATGGGGCTCAGCAGAGCCCTGTGCACCCCATACAGCAGCATCCTCTTGGCAGAGTCCATAGAGGGAGAGGAAAACAGGTATGAGGCGGATGGTTATTGGGTTTGTGTTTCAGACCTGGTGAATGGCTGGCACTGGAGCTGGCCTGGAGTTGTGGATGTTCAGTGTTTCTGGAGACAGTTCACCATCCCTGAATACCTCTTGCCGTGTGTTGTCTAATGACAGGCTAGGCTGCTTAGGTTAGTGTAAGAGATTGAGTTCAGGGATGTTCACATGTTGATTAGCTTTTCTGTTCCTGAGCTGTTGGAGTTCAGTTTCTTAACAGTGGGAGTGGCAGGTTGCATGGTCGGGACAGTCCACCCTGTACCTGCAGCACCACCAAGGTACGGCCGCCTTGCGTAGTATGCTCAGGCTGCACAGCTCGCCTGAAATCCTGTGCAGACATTTCCACTTACAGTTCTCTGTGGCTTTGGTGGTGCAGAGCAGAGAGAGGCCCTGCCCACAAGCAGGGGCTGTGGCTGGGGTGAAGAGCTCTTTCCTCATGCACCCTGCTGCCCTGCTGGGTGCCCCAGCCCCAGGGTATAAGGGGATTGCTGATCTGTGTCTGTGGAAGGGCCAGAGGGATGCTCCCAGCAAGCAGGGGTGACAGGGCAGGAACGGGGGCAGCTCCTCGTTCCTGGGCACTCCCCACCTCTGCCAGCCTGTCCAGGAGCTTCTCGGGCAGGAGGCTGTTCTGCCGCCAAGCCTCAGTCACGTCGCAGGTGCTTGCAGCTCTGAGGATGGCTGACTGGGAGCAGTATGACTCCTAGGCTAATAATAAGACGCCACATTTTCTTTTAAATACAGTGTAGACAGAGGTTGGGAATTTTTTCTTTCTCAGTCAGCCTTATTCCTGTGCAGGCTTGCATCTGATTTTTTTTTTTTCCCCCCCAAAGAAACTGTTTCCTGTTGTCATAACGAAACCAGATGGGGAGGGTTCAGTGGAAATACCTCAGGAGAGCCTGGCAGAGAATCGGATCCAGGAAGCAGATCCTCCCCGTAATGCTGGCACGGTTTGGTAAGTTCCATCTGAAAAATAAAAAGCTGCTCCCTTTGCTGAGTCACAGCCCCCTCGGAGCTGGAGCTGTGGCAAGCAGGGAGATGCTGCGCTGCTGGAGTTGAAGCAGAGGTGAGGAAAGGCTGTCCAGAATCCTTTTCAAGTGCATTTATTGCCTGAATTGATTTTTAAATCTCATTAAAGTATATTGTAAGTTTAATTCAGTCTGTAAAAGTGTAGTTACATTCCTGTATTGCAGGGTGTGGGGTTGTGTGGCTCTTCTAAGGCAAATGCTGGACGAATCACGGTGCTGGCCCTTTCCCTCTCTGCAGGTGGAGTCCTGCATCCAGCAATGGGCTGTGGCTGTCACTGCACTGGTAGGGACTTGGTCTGGATGCAGCGCTGCACCTTCCTGTGTCCCCTAACATGGGTGATAGCACAAGTCAGGGAAGCCAATACCTGCCGGTGTGGGGAACAGGAGGGGCAGCATCATGCAGAGTGGCTCTGTTGGGAAGGAAGTGGCCAGCACATCTGGAAAGTGTTCTTCATGATGGAAAGGGAAATTCTGTTTGTTTTCTTCTTGCAGATTGCATGGTGAGGTAGTAGGTAGCCAGGTGCGTTGCTTCCTCTGCTGCTTATACATATACCTTGCAGTAAAGCAGCTAATGACTTCTACTCTGTGTTCCTCGCCTTTGTAAATTCTTCTGTAGCTAAGGCCTGGTGCTTTTCTAGGCTTTGTACTGTTTATTTGCTGGAGTTGTAGCAGCTTTATTTATACTTGCTTCTATGCTACGTTTCGGTGGTTCAGATGCACGTGCAAAGATTGTTCTAAACCTTTTTCATCTTCTTAAGTCTACGGACTTGGATGTCAAATCCAGAGAGCAAGTTTATATGTAGAGGAGGTACAATTCTTAAAGGAAAGCCAACTAGGTTTCCTTACAACAGAGAAGCTGCAGGTAGTACAGGGACACAGGAACATTCACTGATCATCATTGAAATGTACCACTTGACATTTGAAAGTAATTTTGGTTTTGTTGAAAGGCTGCTAAGATATGTACTATCTAGACAGAAAAATACTCTTTGGCCATTAATTCAAATATATATGTGGACACATAATTTGTGGTCACTTGTAAATTGCAGATTCGTATAACATTTCAAACGCAAATATTAAACTTCAGATGCTACAACCGAATATATCTTTTCCATGTACTTTTTAATAGGTTTTTACAAAGTAGACACAAAGCTCAACAGTATCTTTAGGGGCTATGATTTTGCTGCTGCACGGGCGATCAGCCCAGCTCAAACTTCCTATCCGCTATGCAGGATGCTGTAGCATGAGCTGACGTCCCCAAGGGCAGGAGCAGGAGTTGCCATCTTGTTTGTGCATCGGCAGAGCAGCGGGCAGAGACACGCTGGGCTCCTGTGTTCTGCAGGCAGAAGAGCAGCCAGGCGGCTGTAACCCATCCAGGTCCAGAGCAAGTGTTTGGAAAAGCAAACTTTGCTGTGGCTGCTGCACCACGGAAACCTGCACCTCTACTCTTTCTTCTGCATAACCTGCAGTTTTGTCCTGTCAGCTGCACTTGTATTCCCCAACTAGGTTTCTGCCTGGCCTCCCAAATCGATCTCGGTGGGACGCAGTGCATCTCCTGCACCTGCCCATCAGCATCCCCTGGCTTGTGCCTGCTCCCTGCTGCTGAGTTGGTGCTGCCCTGCTACTGCTGCTGCTTCTCCTCATTCCTGAGCCCCTGGGCTCCTTCTCCTCTCCTCCTTGCCTAGGCAGGTCCACTCCCAGGCTGTTTTACCAGAACATCTGTCCTGTTCCACTGGCTCTTACACAAAGCAGGATAAAAGAAGAAACTGTGATTTCAATATGGGAATAATTAAAAAAAAAAAAAGTAACTCAGAAGGGCAAATATTCTCATTAAATAGAAGGGCCAAACCACCTTATTTCAGTCCTAACAACTGGCCTCACCCTGCCTGATACAGTTTGAGCAAGGAAATCCAAATCTAAATGGGAATGTGGTGCTGCAGTGTGGGGTGGAGGTTGCACACTGCTTTGTACTGGGAACCACAACCTTCTCTGAAAGTTTATTGAAGACAGATTTTTATTTTTGGTATATTTTGCTGCTAAAATGCATTTCCTAGGTTGGTGGGTTTTGTTTTGGTTTGGTTTTTTTTTGGGGGGGGGGGGAGTGGTGGTGTTTTGTTGTTTGGTTTTGGTTCTTTGGTGTTTGTTTGTTGTTTTTTTTAAACAGCTGATCAATTTCAGCAAAGGCAGAGCTGAAGCTGCCCACCACCAGAGCAGCTGAGAACAATGTTTTGGGAAGGGCACGTGGAGCTCGGGTGGATGGGTCTGCACAGTCTGGCAGGGTCTGTGTCATGGGGGTGTGCTCTCCTTGCCGATCCGTGGGGCTGTTGTGTACGTAATACAACGTTATTTCTTTTATTGTGCCCACTGAGGGGGGAAAATTTGACTTCAGTAGGAACAGGATCATGATATTAATTACAGTGCAGTAGCAAACAGTTGTCAAGGGAAAAATATGGTTTTGGACATAGTGTATGTGTTTTTTATGACCATCTAAATATTTTAATTCTTTCCTAATTGTACCCTGATTCAGGGTAACGTTGAGGTAAACTGAGCCTGATCGCGTGCACACAGTGCTCCTTTCTGTCAGCCTGTCAAAACAAAATGGGCTTAAAATACACATAAACTGTGTTCATATTTACATTCTCCCCTCCATCATGGAGTTCCGTGGCCCAAAAGTGAAATGTGCATCCAGCTTATACTTGGATCCAACACTGAGATTTTAGTACAACCATTTTGAAATGCTATACTGAGTGTTGATGCTTGTTTGAATCTGGACGGGGAACTCTGAGGTGATGTTGGTGCTGGTTGGAGGCCAGAAAAGCAATGGATCCAACCCAGCTGCAGCTGGGATGCTCCTGTGCTGCTGGTCAACACGAAGATGATGTAAGATGTTTTTACTGTTGGCTGATTTAATTGAATACAAGTTTATAAACAGATGTAGAGACATGCTGGCTCTCTTATGTGCACTTGAAGTGAGCTGGGCTTAAGGTGAGGCATTACCAGAAATGAGGACAATCTCACCGTCCTCCTCATTGTGCCGTGTCAGACTGTGAGGCTCCACCGTCCTATTTATAGACCATAATAAAACAGAATATTACCCTGCAAAGGCTCGACAGACAGAGTCAGCTTGGGTCAGAGGGGCAATCATCCATCCGTGCACACAGGAGCTGAATGGGGAGTGGTCGTGCTTCATCCGTGATGGGTGACAAGCACAACTAAGAGCAAAATCATAATCCTGGTTGAAATAGTGGGGAAGGCTGCGGATGGAGCACCTTGGTGGATTTTGTGTTCAGAGTTATTTTCTGGAGAACTCTCAGTTATGTACGGATAATGCTTTAAAGAAGTGAAGCAATGTGGAACTCTAATTTTATGTCCAGAACTGTGTAGAAACGATAGCGAACTTTGAGAAATGAAGCTTGATTTTACTAGTTATGTGGCTGAAAAGTAAGTGAAACTGCAGTCATTTTTACTGTAAGCCTCTTAAATAATTAAAAAAAAAAAAAACCGAACAAACACCACACGACCACCACCAAACCCTGTGCAATACAAGACAGGCTATATAATTTTAATGATCTTTTATTTCTTCTAGCATCCTTCCACAGTCAGAGTACATAAAAGCTGGAACAGACAGGAGAAGTAAGGATCTCCTAATGCTTTACCTTAGCCTTCTAGGGCTGATGTAGATACTATACCTGCAAATTAAAACAGTTGTCTCTTCCACAGGTTGCTTTGCTCTTTCTGGCAGGTCACCTCAGAGTTTGTGTTGCAGATGTTACCTGATTAGTGCAGCAGAGGCCCCATTGCTAACTCCATGCCAGCCCAGGGAATGCTTTGTATTGTTGTTTAGAACACATTTATGCAAAGTATACTCAAAGCAAGGGTTTTGGAGCAATATGATTCTGCTTTTGACAATACTTGGGAGGCATTGGCAGCTAAACTTGTTGCGCTGCTGCTTTAGTTTACTGAAACTAAACCCAAGGAGACTACTAGCAGAGTTGCTGTTGTACCTTTTGTAAGAGCTGTGAGAGGTTGAGGCTGGATGCTGCCAGTTCTGCTGCTGCCACCCTGCACCTTGTGACTCTGAGCGGCAGCGTTTTTCTCCCCCATTGACCCCAGGAGCAGCAGAACAAGGGGGGACTGCTGCCAGGGTTTGTGGTGTGCGATACAAAATAGAAGATTCATCTTTCCACTGGAAAAAAATCGTAGAACTATCACCTCCTGCCAAAGCCCCGTAGGGTGGCTTCTTGTTCTTGCATTAGTGTGAAAAAGTAAATGAAACGTCCTTTTCGCCTACACAGTATCAGTCATTTTATAACTGCTTGTTTAATGTCTTTTCAAAAACATCACCGATCCCAATTCTTTCATTACCTATTATGTTCCTTTTAGATGAATACGAGTTCAATAATGAGTACTTACCACTTCTTTCTGCAACATTATAATACTTTTCATCTTATTTCCCACCTCCTGCTGTTATAATCTAATATCTTATTTACCTAGCTGCATACACAACAGATGTCCTTAGTGATGACTTGATCTTTCCTTCTAAATCTCTACGTGCAGGATGTGTCAAATTGTATTTTTAAATATAGATTATCTTGTACTTTCCCATATTGAATTTCATGTTGCTTAGTTACCTAATTTTCTAGTTTTAGTTTATTGTTTTATTTTTCCTTCCTTTTTCTTCCTTTATATTCATCTCTCATCTTGATTGACCTAAATAATCCTCTATTATCAGCAGATTTTTATATCCCGTGCTTTACTATTTTTTATTTTTTTTTTCCCCCCACAGGTCACCAGCAGAATATCAAACACTGCCAGCCCTAGCTCTGGTCTTTGGAGCTCACAGCTGTGTCTCCTTATTTCAGTAGTAATTCCTCCTTTGTTTCTATCCTCCATCCATGACTAGAGTTTCTTACAAATCACGTTACTAAATCTTCTTAAGCAGTTAATTACATGTGTCCAGTCCTTCAGTGTAGACTGTGAAATTGAGATTCACGTTTACATTCTCACATCCTTTACTAGCATTTACTGGCAAGGTTTCCTGGAGGTCATGCCTCCTAGCCCCAATGCAGCTCACGTTTCTGGTTCTGAAACCCTTTGCCTGCTGGCAAGTAGCTATCTGTGCAGGCAGTCACAGGAGCATCAGCATGGCTGCTTGGGCATGGACTTCTCTCATGGCTTTAATGATTCATATGTATTTGCACGGTTCTTATATATTTTTTGTTAAAACATTAACAAATCCAGGTTACCCTGGAGCAGAGCAGCCACA
Source organism: Falco cherrug (assembly GCF_023634085.1). Lineage (NCBI taxonomy): Eukaryota > Metazoa > Chordata > Aves > Falconiformes > Falconidae > Falco > Falco cherrug. Next base: position 56,804,153 of record NC_073705.1, read on the forward strand.
GCTATTGCTATGCATAATGTTGCCCATCTCCAGTCTCCCGGAGCTTTGCAGATGTGTAGTTCCACCCTCACTGCCGCTGGAGAACTTGCCTGGCTGTGATGGCAGCAGTGGGCAGGGACACAGACCCCAGCAGGCAGCACTTCTTGTGCCCTCAGGCACCCTGTCTGGCCTCTCCCAGGAGGATCCACTGTCTCCACTGCCAGTGCTGGCTGCTCCCCACTGTTAAGAGCAATGATCAGCTAGAAAGTCAGAAGCCAGATGGACACATCACATCCTTTTAGCTAAAGATAAGTACAGTGCAACCCATGTGAGAAGGAACTTCCTCTGAAGGAGTAAGTGCAGAAGGCTAAAAGATTGGAAAATCCTAAATTCCAATCCCAGATTACCCAGATGCCACACTAAAGAAATAGCTAGGAAAGAGCTCCTCTAGAGCCTTTTCCCATCTGTAAACAGAAATATTTGTGAGGATGTTTCCCTGGTTCTTCTACATAGCGGAAAACAAAGCTAGCAGTTTTCAGTCATCTGAACAAGTTTTGGAGAGGGTGACGTCTGCATGGGAGGAGGTTCTCCCAAGGTAAGACATGAGCAGGCACTGCTGCTGGGAGATGCCATTCAGGAATGCGTGGCTTGGCCACAGAAGTGAATGCCAGCAAGTAAATTCTAGCAACTCAACAGAGAGCATGAGCAGAAGCAGCTGCAGAGGCTCCCCCTTTTACCTTTCTATTTTTACATTTATGTATCCTGAGGTTGCCCCAGTTTTATCCATTAGCAGAACCAGCAAACTGACCTGAACTTCAAGCTAATATTGGTGCCAGTGTGCTACCCAGGAGCACCTTGTCTTTCAATCTCACAGCTGGTGAGCAGCAAAGATCAGGAAGCTTTCAAAGCTGCTGTTCAGTTTTAGTCAAGTCATGTGAAATTCTTACGACAGCAGTTATGCAGTTGCTGTTGTGGTAGGGGGTTTTGCAGGGTTTTTTAAGGATTTGTATATTGGTCCCTGGGTGTCTTTTCTAGGCAGGTAGAGGCCACATGGTGCCATTGGAGATTTAATCCTCTGTGTATGTTTATCATTCTTGGTCCTGGTAGCAGGAGGTTCTGTAACACGGTGTAACTTTTATTAACTTTATCACATACACACACAGACAGAGTTTGGATGGTCCGCTTCCCGAGTTGCTCGTTCTGATTATTTTTACAGTTCAAAACACTATCCACTTGTCCTCATATTCAATGTAATGCTTATTACGTTTAGTGTAGTGTTAGGAGGGTCAATTTATGTTATGCTTGTTGGTAAGTGGAATTCTGTCTTGAATATAATCACATACACGGACTGAATGAGGTTTTCCATGGAAGGCAGCCTGCCTTCTGGTTGTTAGTCTTGCTTAAAAAAGGTTATAGAACTCTTGTATTGAAAACAAGATTTTCCCAGAGGAATGGATCCTTTGACTTCAAATATCAGGTTGAAACAAACCTTACCCTTTTATTTCCCTTAAAAGCCTGAAATATTTCAGAATGGGTCTGGTTTTGCCATAGTGCAGGGAAGTCTTAAACCCTCTTACCAATCTGTTCTGTGAAACTACAGAGAAATGGGTATCTGCATGCCAAGTGAATTGACTAGAATGGTTGATGCAGCATCTCAAATCAAATCAGCTTTAAAAAATCAGATTATGGCTTAAAAACTCTCAGCTACGTACATCTGGTTAATGCACAGCCACCTACTAACAGAAATCACCTTGACAAGGTCAGCAGCAGTGAAACATCACTGCATCTGCGTATCCTCAGCGTGGCAGTGACTCGATTATTGGCCTCACAGACAAGAGGGTTTGTTCCATGTCACAGCAGAGTTTCTCACTCTGCAGTGCTTGCTTTCCTATGTGCCTTCAGTGTTTTCCTTCCTACTTGTTGCTTTGCCTCTCCTTTGAGAAACATGGGCTTTGTTACTGCAAGGTTCGCTAGCATTTCTGTTCAATTATCTGGGAGGGTGTTTTGCTTTTTGGGTTTTATTCAGTCATTTTCCAGGGGCTGGACTGTTCTTGTTTTAAAATCTTTTTTAAAAAGGATCTTTTCCTTTTTTCCTAGTTGGAAATATGTACTTAGCCAGGTAAAACTGTAGTATTTCTCCCTTCCTATGTAAATGCTGACTGCTTCAATACTTACTATGGGTTTTAGGCTGCATGGTTCATGACTTCACAGCACAAGTGTCAACAGGGTCCATCCCTATGGACCTCAGTGCCTGGGTCAGGCTGTGATTCGCACACATCTGAGTGCAGCTCTCCAAGCTGACAGCCTATTTACTGAAAAGTGGTGAATCAGAATGGACCCTATATGTACCAGAAGCAAATGAGAGGGGGGTGGGGGGTGGGGGAAAGGAGGTTAATTTGCTTGTATTTGGTACAACCATGGATAAATATGATTTTGCTTTCACATATAAAATTTTTTCAAGGTGGCAATATTTCTCACAGTCATCTGGAAAAACAAACTAATCTTGCTATTATAAGAACTAAATATTATACTTAAAACTTCAAAGCACTTGACCAACTCTTCTGTCCTTGTTTTCCCTGACTACCTTCCTGTTTTATCCTGACATCTCCACTGCTCTTGTCCTGGGGGTGAGGGGGCAAGGGGAGGCCCCTGTGACTTGTGTCTATGTGCGGCTCAGGGGTGTCATCCCTCTGGCCTTGGAAACTGGAAGAGATTCCTAGGAAAAATGAGCAACCTTGGTAAGGCTGGCTTCAGTAAATCATCCTGTTTCTGGCTCTGAGGCTAAATAATAGCTTGTTTGTTCTCTAGCATTTACCCTGAACCACCTGTCTCATTCCTGTGCCTCCCAGTGGCACAAGGGGACCCAGGGACAAAGGAGGACCAGCAGGTGTTCCCAGGCGCTGCCCACCCTCCGGGCAAGGCCACCTCTTGCCTCGCCTGGCCAGCCCCTCGCTGACACCTCCTCCTCTCCATCCTTTTACACCACCAAGAGTTTGGTCCATCTCTGAATGGACAAAAGAGAGAATATTTTGCTTTGAAATTGAAGCTCTGGAGAAGTGGCTTTTAGGCACTTATTTTTGACTTCCGAGTGTATCAATGACTGAACCGTTACAGAAAGTTTCCTGCAGACCGAGGTGAGCTTGCTCCAGCGCCCCATTTGTAACCCAGCAGGACAGGGGGGAAGAGCCTGGTTTCAGCGGGCCGTGGGGGAGGCTGCAAGGGGCTATGGCTGTTCCCAGCTTGCATCATTCTTTCCTAGTGTCCCTGTTCCTTGCAGAGATGCATTCATTCTGAAATTTTATTGGAGCCCTGGTATGAAGTTGGCTAGCGATTTTTTTTTTTTTTTTTTTTTTTTTTAAATCCTTTTCTTCTTGCTAAATATTTCTGTATTTTCTCTTAACAGGTATTTTATTCACTGCTTAACTTAAAATGTGCAATATCAGTGAGCTGGGTATTTTGATTTCTTGTTTCTTCGTGATGTTTTTTAGCTGTGAAGACACTGCTGACATGCTGATTATTGAGTGAATCGTGAAATCTGTGAAAACGTTCAAAATAATTAGATATGCAGCAGTTTGTATTAAACAGTGGTCTGGTGTCCCTTAGAGTACTAGTGGTAAATAAATAAATAAATAAAAAATTTATATTAATAGATAAAAAATAATAATAAAAATTAAAACAATTAAAAATAGTAGCTTTTCTGATGGGGCAGGAGGGAGAACAAAAAAAAAAATCTGTTGTTTTGTAGCCAGGTGTATCAGCTACATACATGTTCTGAGCTCCTGAGCAAGATTTACAAACAAATGAAGGTTTGTTTCTTTTTCTTCATGTCTCCATTGGTAATTTTTAATAGAATTTGCCCAGAACGCACAGGTGAGAGGCAGAGGTGCGGTAGAGGGAAACCTTGTCGGGTTGAGCTGCTGACCCTTAGCTGGGAGCAGTTTCTAGCTGTCATCAAACCTCTGCCTGACTTCAGGGGTGACACCTGGCCTGTCCCATGCCAAGGTTATTTCCAGTGTGACCCAAGCTATTCGCATAACTTAATACTCAGTAAATGCTCCAGCTGTGGCTGCCGCAGGGCCATGGGAAGCCCCAGCTCTACAGGGGAACAGTGATTAGTTGCTGTTGCTGAAGTTCGTGCTACTCCAGCTTAGAACTGCTGCTCTGACTCGTGAAAACCTTGGCTTTTCAACTAAACCTGGCAGTAGTAACACTCTTGTTTTGTCTTTTGTACATGTGTATAACTTAGACCTCTTAGATGTGTGTGTCTGTAGCTCTTTCCTTAAGATAAAATCTTATGCTTGTCTCATCTCCCGATTTGTTATAAGAGATTGTACAAGTACATGGACAAGCACCAATAATTAAAAAGCATTGCTTTCACTGAATCCTGTAGAGCTCTGATATATTGAATTGCCAGCTTCCTTCAGGAAGGAATATAAGGCTGAATTAATAACCCCCAGAGCACAGAATAATTTCCAGAACCGTTTTTTTATTTCCCTTCCGCATGCTACGATGTTATCATGTGGTAGAAATCTGTGTACCTAAAATAATTCCAGCTAATTGTTTGACAATACATATAAGTAGCTGTTACATTTATTATGGTTGTCCCACCCTAGTTCCAGTTCTCACACAGAGTATTCACTTAATGCTGCCCACTTCAAATGTTAAGAAATCCCATTGTGTGAGGCTGAGCACTAAATCTTAAGTGATGGTAATGCGAGATTTGAACAGCTTCTCTTTTCTGAACTCGTTTGTCATCTCTGAACTGGGTCTCTCTCTCATCTTTATCTTCTCTAGCAGTGTTCTTGCCAGAAGCCTGCATGGTGTGAAAAGGAGAATGTTTTTTCTTTGGTTACTGTAATGCAAAAGAGCTCCCTTTCACTGGAATTTATCTAAAGCGCTTTTGGTCTTTCCCAGGGACCATCTTCCCATCTGAGATCATGCTGGAGAATTACGCTTGATTCCATGAGAATTTGGACCTCCAGCTCCTGGCAGGACTGCCCTCATTAAGCAGATGTTTGTGGGAGAGGAATGGTGTTAAACCCCAGCGCTGTCACCTTCGGTGAGTACTGCAGCCCACCCCCCTAAAGCATCATCACAATAAATCTCCAACAAATCTGTTAGTTTGATCATAGTTTTGCTTTCTTTCTATGGGCCAAGGGACGTGCTCTCTATTAAATAAATGGGCAGAGATGGGGTGAAATTAGGGAGGGGAGTCTCAGTGACTGTCAGGAGAAAGTTATTTAAACAAGTGTATTTAGTAATGAATAAACAGATTTGACATAACCTGACCCTCAGGGGTTTTTTCAGGCTGAAGGAGCAGCTTTTCATTAGAGCTTGAGGGGCATCTAACAACTTGCAACTGTTTTCATTTAGGAGATTTTAAATTTCCATTCAAATTCTTGTCTGTTGCTGTTGGAGGTAAATTTTCATCTTAGTTGAGAACGGGGCACACATCTACTGAGAAATAAAACAAACTGTCAAATAGAAATATTTTTGGGGGATAAATGTGGTCAGCCTAAAGAAAGTTTCTTCCTCCCATCAGTGTCTTTCCACACTGCCTGGTTCCTCAAAGCTGAGTTTAATGAGCATGAGTCATTCTGGAAATTAGTCTTAATTCTGTAATGTAAAATGCAGTGTTTTTGTTACTACAGTAGTCTGTTATTTTCAAGCTCTTTATAAATTGAATAAATCCAAGAACTGAAACTCTTTTATAACAGTGTTGCATTAAATACTCCCTTTTCCACTCTCAAATCCAGCTGTGTTGCATGTTCATGCAGAAGAGGGTTGGAGAGTTAGTGTTAAATAGTTATTTAGGGATGTTAATAACATGCTTAAAATGTCTCCATAAAGTGCTTTTGGATCACAGGATGCCATCTGTGTTACAGTTGATT